>NC_142066.1:104039648-104350048 GCF_059756535.1 Pantherophis guttatus
TTGTCTAAAAAAGATACAAATTCTAGGTAAAATATTCATCTTAATAGTTGCAATTCTACCAATCAAAGATAACTGCAAGTTTCCCCATTTCCCCAAATCCTGTCCTATCTGTTGCTTAAGCTTATTATAATTATTTTCTTTAAGAGAACTACATCTTGCTGTTAATTGAATCCCCAAGTATTTTACCTTATTTGTGACCTGCATCTTGGAAATCTCCCTCAATTCTTCTTTTTGTTTTTTTAACATATTTTAGTCATTATCTTCGTCTTCTCTTTATTAATTTTCAAACCAGCAACCTCCCCAAATTCACCTATTTTTTCTATCAATTTATTTATTGATATTAGTGGTTCTTTAATAATAAAAACCAGGTCATCAGCAAAGGCTTGTAATTTATATTCTTCCTTTCTAATTTTCATTCCCTTTATCTCTTTTTCTTCTCTAACCTTTCTATTCAACACTTCCAACGTCAATATAAATAACAATGGGAATAAGGGACATCCTTGTCGAGTACCTTTTTCTATTTTGATAGCATCGGTCAATTCTCCATTAATCATTACTTGGCTGTTCAATACAATACAGCATATTAAGGTAATGATTAATATGTTGTATTGAACAGCCAAACAAATGATTATGCTGGATATCAGCCAAAACGAAACTTAATACACCATGTAACGGCCAAAAAATAAAAATAGAGATGCTGTGTTCAACAGCCAAACAAATCTGAGAGATGCTGTGTTCAACAGCCGAACAAACCTGAAGATGCCGTGTAACGGCCAAAAAATAAAATTAATATGCTGTGTTTAACAGCCAAACAAAAGGCATGCTGTGATTAACAGTTAAGAAATAGAAATGATTGGTTTAACTTTAAAAATAATAAAAAGAGGTGGGATAATTAAAATGAGGTGTATGTTGAGAGTGATAGTTAAGATAAAATGCATGTTAGGTTTAATAATAATTAAATAATTAATGAATGTTTAATTTGCTTAATACAATTGTATGATTTACATATTGCTAAGATATCCATCTAAGCAAATGAAAGAGAAAAATGAATCGATAACTGGTTCGGATTTAAGATTTAAGTAACGGGTTTTTGGAGATAATGGCATAGTTATATAGATAGATTCGAGGGAAATATTTGTTTAAAATATTGAGTTGCGTTAATTGAAAATAAGATTTGTTAATAATTTGTTTTAATTTGTGACCGGAGCAAAAGCTTTGTTTTGAAAAGATGTGTTTTGTTTGTTTTAAAAGTTAATTTATATGTGTGTGTACATATATATATATATTAGAATTCTTTATTGTCCAAGTGTGATTGGACACACAAGGAATTTGTCTTGGTGCATACGCTCTCGGTGTACATAAAAGAAAAGATACATTAGTCGAGAATCATAAGGTACAACACTTAATGATAGTCATAGGGAAACAGTCAATATAAATCTTAAGGATACCAGCAACAAGGTTACAGTCATACAATCATAAATGGGAGGAGATGGGTGATAGGAACGATGAGAAGATTAATAGTAGTGCAGACTTAGTAATTAGTTTGACAGTGTTGAGGGAATTATTTGTTTAGCAGTGATGGTGTTCGGGAAAAAACTGTTCTTGTGTCTAGTTGTTCTATAGTGCAGTGCTCTACAGCATCATTTTGAGGGTAGGAGTTGAAACAGTTTGTCCAGGATGTGAGGGTTCTGTAAATATTTTTACAGCCCTCTTTTTGACTTGTGCAATATACAGGTCCTCAATGGAAGGCAGGTTGGTAGTAATTGCTTTTTCTGCAGTTCTAATTATCCTCTGAAGTCTGTGTCTGTCTTGTTGGGTTGCAGAACCAAACCAGACAGTTATAGAGGTGCAGATGACAGATTCAATAATTCTTCTGTAGAACTGTATCAGCAGCTCCTTGGGCAGTTTGAGCTTTCTGAGTTGGCGCAGAAAGAACATTCTTTGTTGTGCTTTTTGATGACATTTTTGATATTGGGTGTCCATTTTAGGTCTTGAGATATGGTAGAACCTAGAAATTTGAAGGTCTCTACTGTTGATACTGTGTTGTCTAGTATTGTAAGAGGTGGTAATATGGAAGGGTTTCTCCTAAAGTCCACCGCCATTTCTATGGTTTTGAGTGTGTTCAGTTCCAGATTGTTTTGGTCGCACCACGAAGCTAGTTGTTCAACCTCTTGTCTTGTTGTGGCCTGTCAGTGGTCTGTGCAGTTAGTAACTGATTCCGACAGCAAGGAGGCTGGTGTGGTGCTGCGCCAGCCTGTGCAGCTGGCGCTCAAGTCAGACAATGAGGAGGTTGGAGAAGATGTGGTGCCAGAGGCGGGGATTCACTCAGGGCCTTCAGAACCTCCAGAAGCTCCCATAAGTGAACAGGAAGAAGAGGAGGAGCCTCTTCTCGATGCACAAGCATGCACAGCTGTTAAAAGGCAGGAATGGCTTCTCAGGAGGAGGTCTCCTCGAGAGTAAGGCTTGGGGCTAATTGGCCATTTCCCTGGCCTATTTAATGAAGGACGACAACTGATGCAATTTGCAGAAAACAACTTTGTTCATATTCCTTCGCGTCTTGATTCCAGAAACGTTTGATTCGGCTATTATTTCTCTCTTGTCAGTGTTCGTGCAAATTGCTTCTGGGCATTCTGCCAACCACAGTAAGATTACGGTTATCTGAAATATTGTTCCTCAGAATTGAGTTATTATTCTTTGGATTCTTGTCAGCTGTTAATGAAGTTAAATTAACAGCTCTTGTTCAGAAAAGACTGATTTAAACTGTACTTGTATTCGAACAACTACTAAGAAAGCTCATTAGTAGTCCTTAATTAGTAAACTAAGGTTTGTATGGACTTTGTGTGTGCTGCGTTCTTTGGGGTCCGTAGCTGGGGCAGAACAGTTTGTTTCCTGCCCAATAAAACACACACAAACCTTGATTAAGATGGAGCAGCTGAGTGAAGAGAACGCACAGCTTCGGCAGCAGTTACCTTTGATGGTTGGCTAGCTGGCTCAGCTTCAAGCCCAAATGACTTCATCTGCTCCTCGTCCTCCTCCTCGGAGAAATTGCCCAGTAGTTGTGCCAGACAAGTTTGCTGGTAATTTGGAAATGTTCCTGGCTTTCCTTGGACAATGCAATTTATTCATGAATTTGCGAGCTGAGGATTTTCCCAATGACTGGGATAAAGTCGGATTCATTATCAGCCTGCTCTCTGGTTCTGCAGCTCATTGGGCCACACTCCTGTTGGTCCAGAACAGTCCGTTGCTTAATGACTTTCAGGGGTTTTGCAGCAAATGTACGAGGACCCTATCAAAGCACAAACATCCACCAGACGGTTGAAGTCCTTGAAGCAAGGCCAGCTACCTCTACAGAAATACATTAGTGAATTCCGGTTGCTAAACCAGGACTCAGCCTGGAATGGGGCAGCACTTTTGGATGTATTCCTGGAGGGCTTGTCAGAGGCGTTACAGGATGAGTTGGCTAGAGTGGACATTCCTCCAATTATTAACAAGCTGGTTCTCTGTGCCTCAGAATTGATGTGAGGTTACAATGGTGGGGCCCTCGTCGTGCCCACCAGTTTCAGTTTCAGTTTCAGTTTATTTAGATTTATATACCGCCCTACTCCTGAAGGACTCAGGGCGGTGAACAGCCAAGATAAAACACATACAGTACAAAATTAAAAAAAAATTTTTTTAAAATGTATTAAATAAATTTGGCCCATACTAATTAAAATACTCGTTTTTAAAAACAAATTAAAATTAGACAATTAAAAAGAGTTTAGCCAGCCCAACTTGTTGAAATAGGAAAGCCTTGAGGGTGCGGCGGAAGGTGTGTAAATCCGGGATCCTCCATATCTCCAGGGGAAGTTCGTTCCATAGGGCAGGTGCCCCCACAGAGAAGGCTCTCCCCCTCAGGGCCGCCAGTCGACACTGTTTGGCTGATGGCACCCTGAGGAGCCCCTCTCTGTGGGAGCGTACTGGCCGATGGGAGGCTACCGGTGGCAGAAGGCGGTCTCGTAGATATCCAGGTCCTGAGCCACGAACCCCGTGTGAACCCAGTTGTACGTGAGACTCTGGCTTCAAGGGAGGAACCCATAGAAATTGGTGCAGCTAGACCCCGCCTGTCCATAGCTGAGAAGGACAGACAACAGGCAGGGGGGTTGTGCTTATATTGTGGGGAGCCTGGACACTTTGCCACCTCTTGTCCCAAGAAGTGACACGGGGCGTCAGCTCCTGGCCCTGCACCACAGTCACAGCCTATCCTGTCGGAAAATGGCCAGAGCCCGATCTAGGGGAGATTCTGGGTCGGGCACCAGCATTGGCTCAAGCCCTGCGGACGTGGATTCCGGACCCCCTCATCACTTGATTTCGAACACCAGTCTTCATTGACAATAACCCCCAACGGATTCCGGCTCATGCCTTGGTGGATTCCGGCGCAATGACCCGCTTCAACTTCAAGGTGACATACATTCCGAGTGGGTGCAGTCAACGAGCAGATGCGCTCTCAAGGAAACCTGAATATGCCCAAGTTGAGGACCCGCTTCCACCTCGGACAATTCTTCCAGTCGAGTTGTTCGCTGCTGTCCAGGAACCTGTCGACCTATGGGTTCAGATCCAGGAGGCACAGCGGCAGGATGCCTACATCGATCTTCGGAAGCGTGAAATAGGGCCCGACTCTCCCTGGATGTTTACTGACAACCTCTTGAGGTACCGGGAGAGACTTTATGTACCATCAGGGCCACTTCGGGGTCTTATATTGTTCCAGTGCCACGACAACCCTGCGGCGGGACATTTCGGTCTGTTTAAAACCCTTAACCTAGTGTCGCGGACCTTCTGGTGGCCTCGTCTCCATCATGATGTCCAGATGTATGTGATGTCCTGCATCCGTTGTCGACAGGCCAAGTTGGCCGCAGACGCTCCCCAGAACTGCTTCAGCCCTTGCCGACACCAGAGAGATCCTGGAGTGTCATCTCAATGGACTTTTTAATGGACTTGCTCCCGTCTTTGGGCTTCATGACCGTATTTGTAGTGGTGGATATGTTGACGAAGATGGCACATTTCATTCCCTGTCGAGGATTGCCAACAGCTCGCGCCACCGCCCGCATGTTCATCCAACATGTCTTTCGGCTACATGGCCTACCGGATAGGGTCGTGTCGGAAAGAGGGATCCAATTCACCGCCCAGTTTTGGAAAGGGCTGATGACAGCCTTAGATGTCAAGATCTGCTTGTCGTTGGCTCATCAACCTGAAACTGACAGTGGAACTGAAAAAGTCATTGGAATATTAAGAGCAATATCTGTGCTGCTTTGTCCAACAGGACAACTGGACAGAATACTTAGCAGTCACGGAGTTTGCTTTTAATAATTCCCAGCACACCTCCATTCAAACCACCCCTTTCTTAGCCAATCTGGGCTATCACCCGCATTTCTTCCCACTCACACCCCTTGACTCCCTGGTTCCAGCAGCGGATGAATTCTTGACTGAGTTACAGGCCATTCACCAACTGGTGAAACGATATCTTGGCAAGGCCAAGGAAGACTATAAAAGGGTTGCGGACCGCTCTCGACGGGCAACACCACCATTGGCTGTGGGGGATTGCTTGTGGCTGTCGACGAAGCATCTTCCCTCAGACTGGCTGGTCGTTATACAACTAGACCATCATTACATTGGGCCTTTTCCTGTAGAGGCGGTCATCAATCCAGTGGCCTACCGCCTGACCCTGCCTCGGTCTTTGAGGATACACCTTGTGTTTCATCGATCCTTCCTGGTTCCCAAATGGCCTACCCAGGGATGAAATACTCCCGGTTCGGACTGGATCGCCCGATCCGATAGTGATGGAGGCAGGTGGTTCGGAGAACTGGTAGCAAAAATCCCTGCCCCCCACCCCATGCCCAGCTGAGCCACACAATCATCAGAGGCTTTTTTTTTTACTTTTAAAAGCATTTTTTCTACAACCTCTTCGGCGGAAAAAATGCTTTTAAAAGTAAAAAAAAAAGCCTCTGATGATCGTGTGGCTCAGCTGCGATCGTCAAAGGCTTTTAAAAGAAAAAAAACATTTTTTTTCTTTTAAATGCCTCTGCCGATCCAAACTGAGTTTTTTAAAAATCCTCTGCCGATCAGGCAACTCAGCTTGGATCATCAAAGGCATTTAAAAGAAAAAAAGATTTTCTTTCTTTTAAATGCCTCTCATGATCCCAGCTGAGTTGCCTGATTGGCAGAGGCTTTTTAAAGCCTCTGCCGATCAGGCAACTCAGCTGGGATCGTCAGAGCCTTTTGAAGCATTTTTTACAACCTCTTCGCCGAAGAGGTTGTAGAATAAATGATTTTAAAATTTAAAAATAATTGGCCATGTCCACCCATTCACATTACCCCTCCACACTAAGCCACGCCCACAGAACCGGTAGTAACAAATTTTAGATTTCAGCACTGGGCCTACCTGTCCGCTCCGCCAACTTGACCATCCCCAGCCAGCACCCCGTGACAGAGATGAATCACTCGAGTATGAGGTTGCTAGCATTTGAGACTCCCGGTGGATGAAGGGCCAGTTCCAATACCTCATCGAATGGAAGGGGTATGGGCCAGAGGACTTCACATGGGAAGATGTGACCTCTGTTCATGCTCCAAATCTTGTACACGCCTTTCACGAGCAGTTCCCATCCCAACCGCATTTGGATCGACACACTTGGGGGAAGGGCCCTGCGGTGAGGGATAGTGTTGTGGCAGTTAGTAGCTGATTCTGACAGTGAGGAAGCTGTGTGGTGCTGCGCCAGCAGCCTGTGCTGCTGGCACTCGAGTCAGACAATGAAGAGGCTGGAGAAGATGTGGTGCCAGAGGTGGGGATTCAGCCAGGGCCTTCAGATCCTCCAGAATACATCTGCTTAATGGTTACACTGCTTAAGTTTAGCTGTGAACCAAGGTTTGTTGTGCATTGGAGAGAGACATCTACTGGTGGAAAAAAAGTACTACATTGATCATTTTGAAATTTGGGAAAAAAATATAGTGACCTTGATCAATGAGCCATGAAAAGTTTTGAGGAGGACTTATTTCTTTCAGCTATTTGACTTTGATAATTAAAAGAGGTGACAAATAATAAAGGTCTAACCTAGTGTTAAAACCTAAGTAAAACGTTAAAGTGTAGCAGGAATTAATTGAGATGGTTAAAATGGTACGTATATCATTTGACTTGGATAGAAAGAAATCAAGAATTTTGCCAGAACAGATTTAACTGGATAAACAGATTGTGAGTGAGAAGCAAGAAAACAACAATGAAGATAAATACATTGATGAAAAATTAAATGATTACATTAGGAGTAACAATGAAAAAAAGAGAAGGGCTGGGAGGATACAACCAACAAAAAAGAAACACATTAAGGAAAGGAGAGAGGAAAAGACTAGAGAAAAACATTGTTAACGATTACACTGGGATTAACAGTGGTAAAAATAGAGAAGGTAGAAACAAAAGAAACAAGAAAAAGGGAAAAGATTAGAGACAAAAAATTTAAATGATTGGGCTTCTGGTTCCGGTCGCTGTCGTCGCCAGACAGTCTTTTATGACTGCCAGCCCCACCGCCCATAAAGAGCCGCCTCCACAGCTGAGAAGCAGCTCGAAAAAACTCCGTTTCTTTGAAGAAGCGTGAGGAGAGCCGGCGAGAGCAGGTAGAGCCCCTGTGAAGTCCCCAGAGTGGTTTTTTTTGCCTCTGGGGAGGAAGCAGGATGAGGCTCCCTATCCAGCTCGCCGAGGCTCCGGGCGCCGGGGGAACTCTGCTTGTTGCAGAGCTAGACGACGCGACCAACGTAATTAGTGATTTATCAAAATAAACAGGGTAAAATCTGGATCTGGAATCCAAAACTGCAAGTATATATATTAGCCCTGTGATTGGATTTAAGAATGAAGAAAGAGTGAAAGTTTAAAATGGCGTCCGGCTTAGCTGCTTGAAAAGAAAAAAAAAGCTGAAAGCGAAAGTGGACTTGTCTGATTGTTTCAGTATGTTACAAAGTATCTAAAATAACAGCGCTGGTTACAAGAGAAGGGAAAAGTTTTTTTTTCTTATGTTCTATCTCCCTTAGAGACTTGATTAACTCTGAGAGGATTTTTTTTTTAAATTTTTAATTTTTTTTATTTATTTTTTATTTATATGCCGCCCTTCTCCGGAGACTCAGGGCGGCTTACAATGTGCTAAGCTAATTTTATGCTGGCAAAAAGGGAGAGAAGACTTCCTTCTTAAAAAGAATTGGTCTGCATGGCAGCATGGCTTTAAAGCTAGATAAGCTAGACAACAAAGCTGTAGGGGGGGGGGTTCCCCCACTTATAAGTCACAAGCGCAGTTTCTAAGCCTGCAGACTCAGAGCCAGAGACAGGAGATTGATTTTAGAGACTTGAAGGAATTTATTATTGCGGCTCTGATGAAACAAGATGAGGTTATGGACCAGAAGTTTAAAAAATTTCAACAGGAAACTAAGGAGATGGTTCAAGAAAAGTATGACAAGATGAAGCGAGATATTCTGACAGTTTTGACTGGTTTGTCAGAAGTAATTGTTCGAATTGATAAAAAAGTGGAAGAAATTAATTTAGAAATAGAGTCTAAAATGAAGGAAGTTGATTATAAGATTGATAATCTGGATAATAAAACGCAAAGGATTGAAAATGAAGTGATAATGATGCAATTCAAATTTATGGAGTTTGCTGTAAGATTGAGGGGGATAAAGGAAAACAACAAAGATTTGAGAAGGATTTGTGCTGATGCTTTGGCTGAGATGTTAAAGGTTAGCCTTGAAGAGGTCTTTTCCAAGATTGACAAGACTTACAGAGTGAATTCTTGGGTAGCAAGGCAAAGGCAATTGCCAAGAGATGTAGTGATATACTTTACAGATAGAAGAATAAGAAATGACATCTTGCAAAAGTCTTTTGTTTCTATCTTACAAGTGAATGGAAGGGAGATTGGGATTTATAAAGAGCTGCCGCCTAAGATGCTAAAAGATAGAAAGGATTTTGGATTTTTGGTGACTGAACTAAAAAAACAACAAATTCCATTTAGATGGGATGCTCCAGTTGGTATAATATTGAGGTATCAAGGAGAAAGATATCAACTAAATACTGTTAAAAAAGCGGAAGAATTTTATCTCAATGTTTTTAAAATTGGTCCAGCATCTCCACGTACATCTTTGGTGTTAATACAGGAGGGTGATAAAGAAAAGCAAAATGAACAAAAGATTGAAGTCCAGTGGAAGCAGATGGAGATGGAGGCAATGGAAATACAAGGAACTACAGGGGGCTCTTTGGATGAGTCGTTCCCGGATCTTCCTTTAAAGGCTAAAGGTGAATCACTTAAAAATACAAGAGAAGTGGCTTTGGATCTTGATCTGATGTCTTACAAAGTTAAAGATCAGCGTATAACCCGATCAGTCTACAAACAAACTCCAGAAAAACAACAACAGCAGAGGTCTAAGCCAGCACAAGGCAAGAAAAGAAGCAGGTTCTATAAAACTAAATTTTTTTAGAATATCTCTTTTGAATATGGATTATAATAAACTTTTGCAAAACTATTAACCAACAGACTATTGCCAGTTATCTAAGAGTTGATTCATGATTAAGCAGGATTTATAGAAGACAGACACATGAAAGATAATGTGAGGCAAATTATAGATTTATTGGACTATCTTGAGAAGAATAAACAGATCCCTGCAGTGCTGGTGTTTTAGGCTGTGGAGAAGGCCTGTAAGCGAGTGAATTGGAACTTTCTATTACAGATTTTAAGAAAGACGGATTATGTCTACGTTGAAGGGAATAGCTACGAGGCAAGAGGATTATGGAGTAAGGGCACTTTCAGTTGACCTGGTTATTACCCTAACATGGTCGATGGAACTAATAATCTAGATAAAAGACTTTACAGAAGATATTATACGGAATATAAATATAAATATACAGTCACTCGCGGGGGTTTTGCATATAGAAGAACTCTTCAATGATGGGGGCAGATGGCAACTAAAGACATTAAATACACTGTTGGAAGAAGGATTTGATGTAATTGTTTAGATGTTATGAATTATTATATATGTTGTGGGAAAGTGGATGAAACAAAATTGATATGGTATATGGTGATAGGCTAGGTTACTGATTGTTCAATATTGGAAAAGGGATGTTATGTTTATTATAGAAGAATGGATTCTGAAAGTGGCTAGTTTCGCAGAAAAGGCGAAGATATTAGCATACATTAAAGACTGGACCTAAGAGATTTATGTATGGGAGTAGAGGAAATGGATAGATTGTGTGCAGAATAAATATTAAATTAGGAAGTATCAGATAACTTTTAGTTGAATGTTGTGTAGAAATGTATAGTATATAGGGGATAGAATACTAGAATGTTAGGACGAAATGTATACTACACAGGGGGTTGAGTAGATGGGCAGTAAAGTATTATATAATGCGATTTGGATTTGGATTTCATCCTGGGGAAGCCATGGGGGGAGGGGAGGGTAAGGGAGGGTTAGGGAGGGAAAGGGGGGGAAAGGGAGAAAAAATTGTATTTGTAAAACTTTTTCAATAAAAAAAAAATTAAATGATTGCACTGGCAATAACAGTGGGGAAACAAAGAAGATGAAAGGAGAAAAGAGGAATAGATCAAATGGGAATATAGAGAAAACTAAGCAAGTAATGGAGTTAAAAACTAAAGGAAGGAAACAGGGGGAAAGATATAATAACTATAAAAATAAAAAGAAAGAGAAAGAGAAAATGAGAGAATGGATTAAAAGGAGGAGAAGTTTAAGAGGTGGTTTGCTAGATGGACCAGGAGAAAATGGTTAAAAGGAGTTTAATGGAAAGGAGGAAGGGTAATATGATATATAAGTATGGTAATAATGCTATCATGATTAATATTGGTGATTGTAATACAATTGGTGATTGTATGGTAATAATGCTATCATGATTAATATTGGTGATTGAATAGGCTGAAATATATTCTGTAATCTGAATAGTAGAATCTAGAAAAATAATGGGTGTGAATTATAAAATGATATATTTAGAATTATTACATAGAGATTTGAGTGAATTGTATTAATATTAGAATTGAAATTTTAGGATGGGGGAAAATTGAATTTCAGATAATGTTGGAAGATTATTGGAAATGATAACAAAATTATGAAATATAAAATGATTTAATTAGAAAAGGAAACTTAAATGAATTAGTGGAAAGGAGGATGGATATGATATTTAAATATGGTAGTAACAGTATTATGATTGTAATATTTGAATAATTTGAAAGATATTTTGTAATATGAATGAAAATGAATATTATGAAAATAATGGTTGTGAAGTATAAAATGATATATTTAGAAGAGGATAAGAGATGGAAAGTTAAATGAAATTGAAATGATAATTGTATTATTATTATGTATAGATTTGAAAGAATTAGCATATTTTTCGGGGTATAAGACGCACCGGAGTATATAAGACGCACCTTAATTTTGGGGGAGGAAATCAAGAAAACAAGAATTCTACCTCTGCCTACCAGCATTTTGGAATGGTCTGGGGGGAATCTGCCTGGCAGCTTTGGGGAATAAGGCGGGCTCCATAATTTGCAGCTGGTCACTCCTCTGGCCACCCAGCAGGCAGCTTAGGGCAGGCAATGGCCACAATGACTGCAATGTAGGAGCTACCGCCTAAGCCCTCTGCGCCCAGGAGCCAAGCGAGCTGAACAAGAGCTCCTAAAGAAAAATGCTCCTCCTTTCCAGCCACCGCTGCCCGGATTCCACAACACAATAATCAGAGCCGTGTTTCAGGTGGCGGGTGGCCAGTTCCCCTGCAATGTGCAGCGGGGAACTGGGAACCGTTTTGGATTTGGGGAGGGGATTGCAGTGCTTCCGCCTGAAAGTGCTTTTCTTCCCGTTGGGAATGTGCACCCGCCTTGTTCCCTGAAGCTGCCGGGCAGATTTTCCCCCCCTAGACCGTCCCGAAGAAGGTTGTTCCTCAGGCTGTGCCCTGACCCAGATCCCTGCCGCCTGGAACTGCCCAAAAATGGCCGAAGGGTGGGGGCTGGCGGGTGGGCAGGGCTACATTTGGCCTATTAGATGCACCCAGATTTTCACCCCCTTTTTGGGGGTATATTAATATTAGGATTGGAAAAATTTGAACTTATTTAAATGTAAAATGATAATTTGAAATTATTTACTTAGGAGTGAAGATGATTGGATATGACGATATAAATTGTGAAATATAAAATGATTTATTTACAAGGGATTTATTTAGAAAGGAAATGGAAATTTGAATGAAACTGAAATGGAATAAGATATTTTTATTTAAAAAAAGATAATGTGGAAAACAAATTTTAAGAAATATATTGTTAAAATGGTAAAATGATTAATAAGGAAATAAGACATGATAATCTGGTCCATCTTTAGAAAACAACATAGATTAAGAAATAAGTGTGAAATATTAAAAGGATTGTGTACAAATTAAAGGGTTTCAATAGAATAAAGAAATATTGAAAAAAATAAAAGAATGAAATGAAATAAGATTAAGATTAGGAGGTTAAGGCGGATGGTAATATTGATTATATATGAAATATAAAATAGAGATGAAAAAGGGAAAAGTAGAAAAGGAATACAATGGCAGAAATTGAAATATATAAATTAAATTTGGGGAAAATAAGCTGTATATATTTTGACTCAGTCAATACTCTATTCAGAAAAAATGTATTATATCTTTGTTTGTCTTAATTTTTTTTAAAAAAATTACAAAAAAAAGAAAGAAATGAGAACTTGCGTGGACAGTAAAATGGTTTACAGTTGATAAGTAAAGTTTTCATCACAGAATTTATATATTATAGTTATATCCTGAGACCAGCTGTTGTTGATATATAAGCATAAACCTCCTCCTTTTTTACCTGATGATTCTGCAATTCTGTCTGCTCTAGGTATCTGAAACCCTGGAATTTGCATATTAAAACAAACACAGTCCCAGCACCTGAGATGTATTTAGGGTGTAGATCTAAGGACATCTATAGAAGGAGTTAGAGCTGAATTGGGAATTTATACAATTCATGCACTGTCTAAAATCAGAGCATATGACTACTGGCAAATGGAGACTGATAGACTCCCCAAATTATGTTTATTAGAACAGATAAAATCACAACTACAAACCTCTTGGATCATTAAACTGACAAATTTTGTAAGAAGCCGTGGTCTCCCTGTCTCTTGTGTAACAGGAGAACAAAAAAGGAGAGCTGCTCAAAGAATCAAAGATATGAAGCACAAAATAATATAGCTATCCTAGTAACTTGAAATGGCTGAACAAATATAAACGTACTTTTCACACAGAGAGTTATTTAAAGTTACAATTGTTAAAACATCTTAGGGAGATATTTATGCAAGCGAGATTCAAACAGCTTGACAGAATGGTCCTATACCCTATAATGGATGTCTCTGCATTTGTGGAGCAGCAGAGGTAGAAGACCTGGCTCACATCCTATTTGACTGTTCCTTGTATAAGAGGGTGAGAGACAGGTACCTTGGTCCATATACTAAACAAATGACCCATTGGGAACCCCATATTAAAACAACTTACGTACCTTATGTGCAGCCAGAATTTGACAACATTTAATACGTCACAGTACTTGAGCAAAATGGTTCGGTTGAGATCGGCATATGTAGGACCGACTGGGGTAGATTTTATTTTATTTTATTTTATTTTATTTTTCTATATATTAAATTATTGTATTTTATTCCAATCTCATTTTACATTGTATTCTATTCCAATCTCATTTTAAATTGTTTTTATCGGATTTTAGTAAGGTAGATAAAAACCAATGATTTTTTTAAAAAAATAAAAAAAATCAGATTTTTTAAAATTTAAATCGGATTTTTTAAAATAAAATGCTTTTTGAGGAAAATGTATTACCATCCAAAGGTTATTCCATCATGAAATAAAGATTAGTTTTTTAATTATGTAGAATAAGGCTGTATATGTTTAATTTTTTTGGTAAATAAATTCCATTAATCCATTCACAATGTCATGCTCTTCCAGAGGTTTTTGTAAGATTATTGGGCAGTTTCTCTGCTACAAGATATTAACACAGATGCTTGGTTTACTTTTGCAGTTCTCAAAACTGAATTTGACTCAGCAGAGATCACATGCCTCTTCTTCACAGCAAAAATGTTATAACATGAACAGAGTTGAGAAAAAGACATTAATCCTATTGTTCTACAAACCTATGAATACAGAATCAACCTCGTCAGTGCTAAGTTTCAAGAAGTTCAGTGAACAGAATAGAAACAATATTTTTCTGATTGTTTGGAGTGGAATAGATCTGCACAAGAAGAAAGTGAAACTAAGTGTGAGGAGGAAGGGGCAAGCAGACAAGCAGTACAAAATGAAAGTGAAACTTTCTGAGCACAGTACTGCACAGCCACAGACAGACAAGTCTTTGGATCTTTTTGTGTGTATGACCTGAGGTTTATCACATTCTTTCCTTGGAGGAAAAAACCTATAATGGCAGAAGGCCGTAAAAGAGACCCAGTTTGGCAATATTTTAATGAAGTTCCTTTACCTATCGGTAAGGCAGGCATGTGTGCAAACTGCAAACACTGCATCAAAGAAATGCACGGCTTGGTGGCTCGAATGAGGCAACATCATGAGAAGTGCTGTGATGAAGATGACCAAAGAAACACATTTGAACAGGCAGGATCTTCAGGTTGGTAAACATTTTTATTGAATCATATTTCTAAAGACTGCCTTGAACTGTCAAGTTTGAGCAAAATTATATTTCTTATTATTACTGCATGTTATTGTCATTTGGTACAGTTATGAAGAAAAGCAAATATTCCTTTTGGGGCAATGCTGTGTACAATAAGCAGAAATTGTATAAACAATAAAATAACAGCATTGACTTTTTTGTTTAAGGGAATTCATGGATTCTGGAAACTATCCACCTTCAAGATCACCATCCTCCTGTTCTACAGTTTCAGAGTTATCCATCCAGGATAGTGCTTCATTAGCATCATCATTATCAGACACCCACAGCTACATATCACTATCACCTAAAAGAAAGAAAAAACCCTTCCCTCCTGGACCACCATAGATAAGTTTGTGATAAAAACTAGCAGATTAGAAAAAGAGTTAATTGATGAAAAAATTTCCCAGTTTGTTTATGCAACGAACTCTTCTTTCCATCTGACTGAGAACCCACATTTCATTAATATGGTTCAGTCACTGAGACCAGAATACAGTCCACCCAACAGAGCAGATGTTGTAGGGAAACTGCTGGATAAAGTGTATGACAGAGAAATGGAGCAATGTGCAACAGCTCTGGAGGGTAGAATTGTTAACCTAAGTATCGATGGGTGGAGTAATGTCCACAATGATCCTATTGTATGTGCTTGTATAACAACAGAAGAAGGGAAAGTCTTCCTTGCACAAACAATTGATACGTCAGGAAATGCACACAGCAGAATACTTACAAGAAGTGGCAGTAAAAGCTATAATAACATGTGAACAAAAATTCAAATATCTAGTACGCAGTTTGGTCACAGACAATGCTGCAAATGTATCCAAGATGAGAAGAAATTTAGAAGAGCAGGAAGGGAATACAAAGCTAATAACATATGGTTGCAGTGCTTCTTTGCTGCACCTCTTAGCCAAAGACTTAAGTGTTCCAGAAATAAAGACTAATGTTGTTGAAATTGCTAAATACTTCCGTAACAATCATTTTGCTGCAGCAGCTCTGAAAAGGATGGGTGGAACCAAGCTAACGCTCCCACAAGATGTTAGATGGAACTCTGTGGTGGACTGTTTTGAGCAGTATATCAAGAACTGGCCTATTCTGATGACAGTTTGTGAAGAAAATCGAGATAAAATAGATGGCACTGTCACAGCCAAAATCCTCAACATTGGGCTTAAGAGAAATGTTGAACATATGCTGAGCATCCTGAAACCCATCTCTGAAGCTTTAAACAAAATACAGAAAAATAGCTGTTTTATTGCTGATGCTGTTGAAATTTGGAAGGAACTGAGTGAACACTTAAAAGCAGAACTACACATGGACAGAATTAAATTACAAGCATTAAAAAAAAGAATGGGACAAGTACTGTCTCCAGCTCATTTTTTGGCAAATATTGTCAATATCCAGTGCTGAGGAAGAGGAGTTAGCTAATGACATGGGTATCCAGCAATCATCCATCTGTAATGCCAACTATAATAAACTTCAAAGCTAAGGGGGAACCATTCAAGAAATATATGTTTGCTGAAGATATTTTAAAGAAAGTCACACCAGTGAACTGGTGGAAGTCATTTAAGCACTTGGATTTAGAGACTGTTCAAGTAATGATTTCACTTTTAACAGCAGTAGCTTCTTCTGCAGCCTGCAGGCGTTGAAAGAATATTCTCTTCCTTTGGACTCATTCATTCTAAATTGAGAAATCGTTTGGGACCCGATAAAGCAGGAAAGCTTGTTTTTCTTTTCCAGATTATGAACAAAGAAGAAGATGAAGATGACGAGTGAGCTACAGAGGACAGTATTTAAGTTTTTCATGTGTAGGCTGGGCTGACAGTCTAAGTTTCTTAATATATATATATTTTGTTTAGCCAAATTAGTTAACAAACATGGATGTTTGTTTAAGCAAATAACATATGCTGTAATGTTATTGTTTCAGTTGAATAAATCTATTTAAATTGTTATTATTAAGGTAATGATTATTTTTCTCCTTCCTAAGTACAATAGAAAAGTTGTCCAAATATGAATGATTAACCTATTAAACTGGGGATAAAAAAACTAATATGAAAAGTTGTTATTCTAAAAATCTTCATCTACTTGCATATTAAAGTTATACCAGGAAGAATTAGTCTTTATTTAGAAAACTATGATTTAAATCAAGCCTTACTGACTAGTGATTTAAATCGTGATTTAAATCAGTTTGATTTAAATCAAATCCACCCTGGATTTTAGTAATAATTTGTGTTTGGAACTCTGCACTTTAATGTGACTTTAATATAGTCTCTTGTCGGCTGCAACAAAGCAACCCAAAACAATAAAAAAATGAAAATATTTCACTAGCAGAACAGTGTCATGTAAGATAACTAGCATTTTGAGTAAGTCTGGAAGGTAAGAGAACGAGCTCTATTAGCACAAGCAAATTAGATGTTGTATTCCAATTAATTACATGTCTGTAAATTACATATTTTGGGTCCTTATTGCTAAACTCATCTACTTTTTTAAATATTTCATGTTTTGGAAATATAAAAGAAACATAGGTCATTTCTACATCATAATTTCTGTGTCCTAAGGCAGTTTTATCTTGCTTTATTTTTCAGGACAATACAAGTGCTTTTTTCCTCCTTGATGTTATTCACATAAGAGATCTCTACTGAGTTTCATGGCCATGTGAGGAGTTTGAGTTCAGGTTTCGTAAGAATCCATCCAGTATATTGTTCTATCTTTATTTGTGATGCTTTGTTTACAGGTGGAGGAAATTATGGAACTAAAATATTCTTCATGCTAATCAAAAGACAGCGAAATCAAAGCACTCAAAGAACATTTTTTAAAGTTTTATTAAGCAGTAGTAGTATGCTACATCAAGTTCCTACTATTATCAATCAACTCTTAAATTCACATATTGCTTACTCTATATCTTTCTCCTGAAGTGAACAGTTTAGGACTTGGTACAGAGCTATTTCACAATATATTGTTATCAGGATTAGCTCTTGTTGCTTATTTCTATTTTATCTGATATCAATATGATGTCAACATCTCATTGTTCTGTTGTCTTTTCTTTATGTTTCCCCAATTTTCTTTGAGGAGTAAAACTTTGCTGAGGGAAATATTGCAGTGTATTGTTACTTTCTTGGACTTCATCTGGAGTCTTACTTTTGGAACATATAATAAAGTTTTACATAGCTAAACTCAATTATTTTTAAGTATACTTATTTAAATATATTTATTATTACCATTTCAATTACTATATCTAGAAATGTAATATTTTTATTTTTTTCTGAATAAAGCAGCCCAGATGCTGCTTGACATACGTGGCTTAAAGTCCTGCCTTGCCTTCTTAAAGGCTTCTGATTGTAATTCAAAGGGTTGGTTTTAACCTACAATGCCCTACATGGTTTGGCACTGTTGTAATTAGAGGACCATCTTCTCCAACCACTTTGGTTTCTACATGTATATATCATGGAAGAAAGGCTGGTGATTCCCATTTTTAGGAGCAAGAGGGGTGGAAGCTTACAGGCTCTGTTTTTCAGATGGGATCTCTCTGAATCTCTTCCTGGAAATTCATTTTTATTTATTTATCAAATTTTTATACCGCCCTTCTCCCAAAGGGACTCAGGGCGGTGTACAGCCAAGATAAAAACCAGCAATATAAAAGTTAAAAACAATTTAAAATTATTAGATAGTTTGGCCAATCATCTAAAACACAATAACCCATTAAAATAATATTTTAGGCCAGCGCTGCTTGATGGAATAATAGCGTTTTAAGGGCGCGGCGGAAGGTACGGAGGTCAGAAATCTGATGAATCTCCGGGGGCAGCTCATTCCAGAGGGCAGGTGCTCCCACAGAGAAGGCTCTCCCCTGGGGGGTCGCCAGTCGACATTGTCTAACTGACGGCACCCTGAAGAAACCCTCTCTGTGGGAGCGTACTGGTTGGTGGGAGGCTATCGGAGGCGGTCTCGTAAATATCCAGGTCCTATGCCATGGAGCGCTTTAAAGGTGGCGACCAACACCTTGAATCGCACCCGGAAGACCACTGGGAGCCAGTGCAGCTCGTGCAGGAATGGTGTTACATGGGAGCACCAAGTCGCCCCCATAATCACCTGCGCGGCCACATTCTGGACCAGCTGGAGCCTCCGGGTGCTCTTCAAGGGGAGCCCCATGTAGAGAGCGTTACAGTAGTCCAGACGGGAAGTGATGAGGGCGTGAGTGACCATGCGCAAGGCGTCCCGGTCCAGAAAGGGGCGCAACTAAGGATCAAGCGAACCTAATAAAAAGCCCCCTTGGCCACAGCCGTCAGATGATTTTCTAAAAACAGCTGAGAGTCCAGGAGGACACACAAGTTGTGAACCCTCTCTGAGGGGGCCAAGGTCTCACCCCCTATAGTTAGTGATGGAACCAACTGACTATGACGGGACGCCGGAAACCACAGCCACTCGGTCTTGGAGGGGTTGAGCCTGAGCTTGTTTCTCTCCATCCAGATCTGTACAGCTTCCAGGCACCGGGTCATCACTTCAAGGGCATCATTGGGGTGGCCCAGGGTGGAAATGTACAGCTGAGTGTCAGCAGCGTACTGATGGAAATCCACCCCGAAGCCACGGATGATCTCACCCAGCGGCTTCACATAAATGTTGATCAGGAGAGGTGAGAGGACCGACCCCTGCGGCACCCCACAAACTAGGCGCCTCAGGGGTCCACCTCTGCCCCCCTGTCAACACAGACTGTGTATGGTCAGAAAGGAAGGAGAACCACCGTAACACGTTGCCCCCCACCACAACCCCCCCAACCGACACAGCATGATACCATGGTCAATGCTACCAAAAGCCGCTGAGAGATCTAATAGGACCAGGACAGAGGAACAATCCCTATCCCGAGCCCTCCAGAGATCATAAACAAATGTGACCAATGCCGTTTCCGTGTTATACCCAGGCCTGAAGCCCGACTGGAACGGATCTAGATAGTCCACTTCATCCAGGTACTGGGGAAGCTGTCGCGCCACCACACTCTCCACAACCTTCGCCACGAAGCTAAGGTTGGAGACTGGACGATAGTTTGATAAAACAGCCGGGTCCAGAGAAGGCTTCTTGAGGAGGGTTGACCTCCAACCCACTGATTAGTTAGCAAAAAACTAAAGTATTTCAAAAAGCCTATGGATTTTGAAGTGACACCACTGATTTATTGGTCTGTATATGTTGAGCAGTTTTGTTTTTATTTTTAGTTATTGATTTAATTGTTTGATTGCTACTTTATTACATTGTTTTTATGTTGCTCTGTAAATCACCTAGAGTCCTTATTGCAGAGGTATAAATTTAACAAGTAAATAATACCTTTGTATGAAAAGCTTAACTAAAAACCATTCTAATATATAACTATACCAAGCTTAAAAGTATTTTAAATATTTAAAAATTTTAAAAGGGATGGACCAGCAACTAGCCTCCTGCCACATTCTATTAAAAACAAAAAGCTCTGGCGCTCCCATATCTAATTAATTAATCCGTAATAAACTGCCATTTATAACACTGAATCCCTCACTAATGAACACTGAAATTTAACATTTCACCGATAACCATGCGATCTAGTTTCCGGTCTATCTTTAACTTCCTCGGTGTGTATACAACACTAAGCAGACCGTGAGTTTAAACCTTCGTTTATGATCTAGACTAGACCAGCCGCTGCGCTTATGATCAGCAGCTTACCTCACTCGGTGGAGGTAGAGAAAGACAAGACTCAGAAATCGAACTCCCCCATTGGCTACTCTCGGATGGCGCCTCCCTCCTAGGACGCACGCGCATTTCCTTTGCTCTGCCGAGGCCCCTCCTTATCCTGCGTTTCCTTTCCCGCTGCCGTCCTCGGACTACGAATTGTTGTTGTCAGTACGTTTCGTCGCCTTCCGTGGGACGCAGGAAGCGCGAGCGTAGTCTGTTGGGTTTAGAGTCTTCGGAACTTCAAGGAAAGGGGTGTGGGCACGAGACACAGAGCGATCGGACCTCTGTAGTGGCCCGTTGACACTTCTTCACTAAAGAGGCCGATCTGCAGTCTCCTACCCGGTATGGTTGTAGACGGCGAACACTGAAGTGGAACCTCCGCTTTCCATGCAGGCAGCGGCGGGTGGGAAGTCGAGGCCGCGACAAAAAGAAAGCCTGCCGCCGTCACCAGTAGAACCGAGAGTAAGTTGCTAAGGGCGGGGTACGAGACAGATCCAGTTTGGCCTTCTCTTTCTGAGGCCTACGAGGGTAGGTGCCGGTAAAGAAAGAGCAGCCATTGGGGATGGAAAACGTGAGTAGCCCAGACGCTCACCGTCATTCCCGAAGGCCCAACTCCGGGTCGCCTCGAAAACTGTGTCTGTACGGGTTCGTGTGATTCTGTGACAAACATGCACACCCCTCTCGCGTTCCCCTTTTGCAGTAGATGGGCGAGGCGAGGAAATACGTATGTGTACGAGACACGGAGAGAGACGGAATGCGGGGTTGGGGGAGGCTCTTCGCATGTAATTGTAGTGTCCCCGAGAAGCATGCATGGTGGGTTAAAATTCGTTTATTGTTTGTAATTGTCAGCATTACAAAAAGCAGACTTAAGATACATGAATGAGGGGAAGGTGAAATTGAGTTTAACCTTTTGTCCCCTTGCCATCGCTAGCGTTTTTGTTTCCATTTTCTTCCCCCAATTCCCTATAGTCCAAGGAACAGCATTCCCCCCCACCCATTTTCAACTGCTGTGCATTCGTCCGGCTTAGGTGGCAGATAAGAAATTCATATATTCGAACTGCAGATCTATTTGGGTGATGACAGTGCATCTTATTTCTGCAAGGTGGATAGAGAGCCAACAGGTTTATTCAGAGTGAGCATAGCAGTCTTTATTTTTCTTGTGGCGCATGCACAGAGCTCTTTTCTATGGAAGTGCTTACATAGCGTTGTCATGCCAAAAACACATTATGACTTGATGATCTCTTTGGCAAACAGCCATTTCTTTAAACTGCATCAATTTATGTTTTATTTGCCATCTTTGACATAGGCATCAGACCTGTGGAACGTCTTTGTTTATTCCCTTCTAGTAATATTAATTGAAACAGTTATAGATGAAAGAGCACAAAATAGCCTTTTTATAGTTTAGACTGTATATATCTATTATAGATTGAAAATAAAATTATATTAACCGGAATGTTATAATTATTTAATATCAGTATTTTAATGTACAATGTACAATGAATTCTGTATATATTAACATCTCATTCTTTGAACATATGCTTGAAATATTTCTTGAAATAAAAAATATCCTGTAGCTTAGATTTTAAAGCTTACTTACTCTTTTAGAAGTTAAAATACATTTATTTAACAAAAGATAGTTGGATTAACTATGTTCTTCTACAGTTGGCTAATATAGACATGAATCCTTCCAAAGAATATGAGACAACTGTTTAAAGCCTGCTCTCTAGTGCAATCACACTTATCTATATAAGATTATTTTTTATATATCATTTATGGGAAATCACAGGAGTCAACATTTGATATAGAGAAGTGGAACAAAATAGGAATTTGGCACAGTACATATGGTTCCTGAAACAGTTAAACCTGCTTGGAAAATGATATTCTTTTAGGAATGTAAAGTTTACTCTCAGAACTAAAAAATGTAACATAATTTAAAATTTGGCTTTTTTTGTAACTGCCAGCTGTAATGATTATTGTTGTATAGCCTTTCACACTAATAATTTCTCATCAGAAATGCACAATTTGGCTTAGTTTATTTAGATAGTATCTTAGGAGCTATATAGCAGACCTAACTGAACAGTGTTTTTTTACGCTGTTTAATTTTCTAGAGTATGTAATGAATGTGTGTGTGTTTGTGTATAATGTGTGTGTATGCGTATATATGTACTGCTCTAATGAAAGCTATAAAGCTGAAAAGATTATATTCATTTGCCCTGTACTATAACTATAATACTAATGTTTTGGATTTTTTAAAAAAATAAAAATTAATTTGATACCTGGTGATTGTCAAGAGCATTTACTGAAATATCTAGGTGACCAGATGATATAAAAGTTTTTTTTTTTTGGTTAAATAAAATATACTTCTTTTTATTATTCAGTGTAAAAGATCACAATTTATTTCTCTCTTATGTAGACTGTTATTCAGAGAACACTTTCAGACAAGTTTGTCTAACTTCATTTAACTCAACAATTGCACTTCTGGTGCACTAGCAACATTTTCTGGATGCCATTTCAGTTGCATGCTCCTTAATACTGTTGACGTCTCTTTTCATATATTTACACAGATAGCAAATAAATACAGCATTTGTTTGATCATTCTTCCTTGACAAATTATTTCATAATAATTGTTTTCCCATTTTATTGTCCTGCTGTATTAGAATAGAATTTATTTAGTTTTATTAGATTATTGCAAGTGTGAGACATTTTCTAAGATCTGCTTGGTTTCCTCTGAGCACTAACATAAAGCTCTCGGTACTATTTAGTAAAATAGTAAATTATTAGTATTTTATTTTTTTCTAATATACTCAGTGTTTTACTGAAGTGGCCTCCTGTTCTTCAAACAATTTTCCTACATATACAACAGCATAATAACATGTATTTTAACATGATTTCATTGGTGTTCTGTGCAGTTTGTAGCAGAATATTAATCAACTGGAAATAAAATTTGAAAAATGTAATATAAAAAAACACTTTCGGTGTAGATGAAAAGCACTTTCAATTGAGTCAAGAGCCATAGAGAAGTATAATGGTTTTTATTTTAGTAGAGATAGCACAATATTTCTAGAAAATTCCTATTCCATCTGATTTTAAAAGAGAACATTGTTTCTACAACTCTAGATTCTTATATTTTAAAAACATTAACAGGAAGAAGGGTCAAAATTGTAGCACTAAAAAGGTTAACTTCATTGGTCATTTTGCACTAATTAATCTCCTGGCCCATGGGTGCTCACCCTTTATGGGAAGTAACTTTGGAAAAATATGTGTGCAGGAAAGCCAGATCAGGAAAGGCTTAAGCCTTAGCCAATGTCATAATCATGACCCAAGTGTATATCCTCCCCTAACCTCAGTTATCTCTCTGAGCATGCATATGTATCTTTGTCTATGTGTTGTTTCAGTATACACACATATACATGTATATTGTTGGCATCGTGGATATCTGGTAAAACACCTGGACTGGAATGTAGTATGGACTCAGGCATGCAGTTCTTACCATATGCTGTGAAGAAGTTATTAAATTCGTTGGTTGGTTCTTTTAAGTGATTTGATATGGTCTTAGAGACATATTTAAATCTTTGCTTCAAAAATTAATAGATTAAAAATAATGGAATACTTATGTAAATAACTTGAACTTGAACTCAAACAAAAAGGATATGCATACTTATAAAGGGATTGTTAAGTTTTGTGCCTGTAATATAGTTTTGTAAGTAATTCCAATTATAGCTGGACCACATTTTTTATAAATCTACGTTTTATTAATTAATGGTTCCTACAACTCTGTAAAACAGTTCCTCATCTTCTAGTTCATGGGTGTCAAACTTTCCGCGTCACATTGCCGTCACATGATGTTTTGCGATGTTTTTTCCCTTCACGGAGCTGGGGTGGAAATGGCCTGTGTGTGACACATCCAGTCCGCAGGCCGCCAGTTTGACACCCCTGTTCTAGTTAATGATTGTCCACTAACCATCTTTTTTGGGGGTTGCGGGGTGGAGGAGTTAGAAGCATAAAACTTATTGAAAGCATGCTAATATTTCAACTCTTGCAGAATTGTTCCCCTTTTTTTGGACTGTTTTTATGATTTTAGAATGTCTCAAACCTAACACTGAATTAAATAATTGACTATGCTCCAAGAAATTCCAAAGTTTTACCATTTAGAATTTTTCTGGAAGTTTATCGCTACAAAGAATTTCTGAAGATCTTAACCTTCAAAATTTGTATAGACCAGTGATGGCTAACCTTTTTGCCGTCGTGTGCTAAAAGCAGGGGGACTGTGTGCGTGTGCCCATACCCATAATTCAATGTGCCCCGCCCCACCCTTGCATGCATGCGGAACCTCCCTGTGCTCCCCCCGCTTATGGCACGGTGGACCCGGTAGGCCTGTTTTTCACCCTCCTCAGACTCCAGAGGCTTTCTTGGAGTCTGGGGAGGGCAAAAACGGCCTTCCCCACCCACCTGAAGACCAGAAATGGTCCGTTTTTCAACTTCCGGTGGGACTGGAAGGCCCGTTTTTCGCCTTCCCCAGGCTCCAGAGGCTTTCTAGGAGCCTGGGGAGGGCAAAAACGGCCTTCCCCACCCTTCTAGAGGCCCTCCGGAGGCCAGAAACAGCCTGTTTTCTGAGTTCCAATGGGCCTGGAAGGCCCGAAAATCAGCTGGCCGGCGTACGCATGCATGCTGGAGGTGAGCTAGGGCAATGTGCGCGTGCCCACAGATGTGGCTCCGCGTGCCACAGGTTTGCCATCATGGGTATAGACTGATATTAATGTGAGGATAAATATTTGAATTTCTCTTTGGCAGAGATGTTCTTTACTTGTAATATGTATTATTTTTTCTTGATTCTGATAAAAAGTATATAAAAGACAAAATCAGCAATAGAAAATATTGGGAATAAGAAAGAGATTGGTCTCATTCAGACATATTATCAAAAATATCTGTGTCCCTTAACTTCCAGGATTTCCTAAAAAGATACATTTGGACAGATATCAAAGATAAAGCCAGATCTACATCACCAGGAATACATTCCCATAATGTTTATGTCCCGTGTATTCACCATTGTAGAGCATTGTATACTGAAGGCAAAGGTACAGGATAATAGAATTAAATATTCAGTTCCCAAATATTTTAAAAAAATAAGGAAAGTTTGTTGTAGAATTAGAACAAAACCATTAAAATTAGAATATAAAATGTATATAGTAATTACTAGGAATGTGCAACATATGTCGTGATTACTAGAACTTTAGCATCTTTTGGTCAATCTAAGAGAAAGTTCCATTTTTGGTACAGAAAAGAATGAAGTGTTAATTTTGTCTTTCATGCATTCAATTCAGATTTTATATATACTCTAAGGCCGTAATGGCGAACCTGTGGCACGCGTGCTACAGGTGGCACGCGGAGCCATATCTGTGGGCACACGAATGTTGCCCTAGCTCAGCTCCAGCACGCATGCGCATGCCAATTAGCTAATTTTTGGGCTTTCCGGACCCACCGGAAGTCAGAAAACGGGCTGTTTCCAGCCTCTGGGGGGTTGGGCAAGGCCGTTTTTTTCGCCCTCCCCCAGGTCCTGGAAAGCCTCTGGAGCCTGGGGAGGGTGAAAAACGGGCCTATGGGCCCACTGTGCCATCGCGTGCCAAAAGTGGGAGCACAGGGGTCGCGTGCACATGCATGGGGGGCGGGGCACATTGAATTATGGGTATGGGCATGAGCGCGAGCGAGCCCCCCCCCGCATTCACCCCCCTTTTGGCACATGACGGCAAAAAAGGTTACTACTCTAAGGATATACTCTTAATAATATTTATAATTTAAGATTTTTTGTAATAGAAAACAATACATTTTCTTGACAGTTTATGTATCCTTCCAAATGAATTTTAGGATGGCAGTCTATATATATATTCCTATAGTTATTTTCTGTGAGATTTAAACATAAAACAATTATGGCGACTTAATAAATATTTTTTTATGTAGGAAATAGCAGTGGAAGAATGTGAAACTGGTCTTGGTATTGGATATAGAAATGTCAGCAGATGGATCTTCTAAAAATATGATGATCAACTTGATGATCAAAGCATAACTAAGATGTTACCTTTGAAAAGGGCATTGCCAAGGTTAGTAGACTCCCAACGTTCAATATAGATTTTATTTCACTGGGAAATTTGTCTTAGTTGTCACGATATAAACATTTTGTACATAATTCTAATATGGCTCCTCAACTGACAATGTACCATTAAAAATATTTATTTTCTTCTCAGAAAATAACAAAAGATTACAACTTATTCCAGTTCTTTTCTAGGAAGGACAGGATTAAAGAGAGAAAAAAGAGATGGGCTAGATCAAGCTGTTGAGATGATTTTTTCTAACCTGGGATTAGCAGGATGCTGCAATTTTGTTTTATTTTTGTTAACTTTTACTTTAATCATGGTTGATAATATACTGCGCATCTTTCTTAGAAAGGCCTTGGCTGTATAATTGTGACTATTATTACTGATAGTCCATTTTCCATTTTTTAAAAATGGAATTTAATTATAATTATTAATTATGTATAATTAACTAGATATGGTAAACATTGACATTTAAATATAACAATTGTCTCATGAATCAGTCTTTCTAGTAATTGTATATTTCATAGTTTTTATATTATAACCCCATCGTCTCTGTTTGTTTGTTTGTTTATATATGGAGGAAGGGAGGGAGGGGGAGAGAGAGAGGAAGGGAGAGAAAACACATGCAAATGGTTGGGGTCTAAAGAGGAGATAATATAGAAATAAGCAAAAAGTATAATTACAGGTAATCCTCGACTTACATCTATTCATTTAGTGACTGAAGTTACAACAGCACTAAAAAAAATCATTTTTCACACTTATGATCCTTGCAGCATCCCCATGGCCACATAATCAAAATTTGAATGTTTGGCAATTGGTTCATATTTATAATTATTGCAGTGTCCCAGGGTCATATGATTATCTTTTGCAACCTTCTGACAAGCAAAATTAATTGGGAAACCATCACTTAACAACCATGTTATTTACTTAACAATTGGAGTAATTCACTTAATGGTGGCAAGAATTATAAAATGGGGCAAATTCTCTTAACTGTCATGCTTAGCCAGAGAAATGTTGGGCTCAATTGTGGTTGTAAGTTGAGAACTACCTGTATGGTGCTTTGTTATTCTCTCTCTATGCTCTGTTCCTATGAAAGAGTTTAAGAGAGAGATCATTTACTAATATTTTCAGCAGCTTCCTCAGGTTTCTTACTTAAGATGTTTTAAATTCAGGAAATATGAGTCATTTGTTAACATTTTTGTGGAATTGGCTCCCCCCTCCCCCTTATTTTCTTTAATTCTCAGGTGCATAATTTGATGATTCAACTACTTGGAGTGTTAAATAAACCTTGTCTATGTATCTGATACTTCTAGATTGACCAACCTAATTTATTCAAATTTCTTTCAAGAAAATTCTTATATAGTGGGTTCTTTCATATACAAAGTCCAACTTTTATAAGAGCACAAATGTTTTTCTAAATGTACATTCTATAATAATTTTATATCTGATTTTTTAGATGCATTTGGCAGAGAAGATGAGTTGTGCATCTATTTCAGAAATCCTTATATGAAAAGACACAAGTTTAAGAAAGTGTCGGCATTACTACTCGGAGAGTATGGCAGGTTTTAAACGAGGATATGATGGAAAAATTGCTGGATTGTATGATTTGGATAAAACCCTAGGCAGAGGTCATTTTGCTGTGGTGAAGCTTGCCCGACATGTATTTACAGGTGAAAAAGTGGCAGTAAAAGTAATTGACAAGACCAAGTTAGATACTCTTGCCACAGGACATCTTTTTCAAGAAGTCAGATGTATGAAACTAGTGCAACATCCTAATATTGTTCGTCTGTATGAAGTTATTGACACTCAGACCAAACTTTATCTGATCTTAGAACTTGGTGATGGAGGAGATATGTTTGATTACATCATGAAACATGAAGAAGGTCTTAATGAAGATCTGGCAAAGAAATATTTTGCTCAGATTGTTCATGCTATATCCTATTGCCATAAACTGCATGTCGTTCACAGAGACTTAAAACCAGAAAATGTTGTCTTTTTTGAAAAACAAGGACTTGTGAAATTAACTGATTTTGGATTTAGCAACAAATTTCAACCTGGGAAAAAACTTACAACAAGTTGTGGCTCTCTTGCATATTCTGCTCCTGAAATTTTACTTGGCGATGAATACGATGCTCCTGCAGTAGGTAAGTTAATGAACTATTAAATAAAACCTTAATTGCTATATTTTTGTGTTCAAATGGGCTATTTTTGAAAAATTATTCAATGTTTCCTAATTTATGTCATTCATAAATGTAACCCTACCCCTAAAAATAGAATTTTGAAAGTTGCAATTCTAAGACATCTTGAGGATACCTTGTTATGAAAGGGTGGATTTAAATATTAGAAGTATGCATTTTAAAAGGTCTTTGCATCCTTTCATTGTATTAATCTAGTGGTAAAGGCAAGCAGTCAGGTATCCAGATATTTTAGAACTCTGAATTCACTTAAGCTTCAACTACTGTGTTTCCCCAAAAATAAGACTCTGTCTTATATCTTTTTGAACCCGGAAATAAGCACTTGGTCTTATTGTCATGTACTCAAAAGCCCGATTGGGCTTATTATCAGGGATGTCTTATTTTGGGGGAAACAGGGTAGTATGCTTCGCAAATTTCAAACAACTGCAGGCTATTCCTGTTATTTCGATTTCTCCTAAAGTTAACTACAGCTGGTCCTCAATTTATGACCACAATTGAGCCCAAAATGTATGTTGTTAAGTGAGATACTTATTAAGAGAGTTTTGCTTCATTTTACAACCTTTCTAGGCACAGTTGTTAAGTGAATCACTGCAGTTATAAAGTTAATAACTAGGTTGTTAAATGAATCTGGTTTCTCCATTGACTTTGCTTGTTAGAAGCTGTTCATATGACTCCAGGCCATTACAACCATTATAAATATGAACCAGTTGCCAAGCACCTGAATTTTGATCATGTGACCATGGGGATGCTGCAATAGTTGTAAGTGTGAAAAATGGTCATGTCATTTTTCAGTGCCATTGTAACATTGAACGGTCACTAAAACTGTTGTAAGCCGAGGACTACCTGTAATACCAGATTAAAAGCTGACAGAACATTATATGATTACATTATTTTTTTTCTTTTCTTTTTTTTCTTTTCTTTCTTTCTTTTTTTTTTTTTTTTGGGCCACCTAGGAGCCAAGAATGGCTCTTTTTTTTTTTTAATTGAAAAAAGTTTTATTGGTGAAACAAACACAGTTTCCCCACAACCCTCCCACCCAACCCCCCCCCCCGACTTTCCAGAGCAGAACACAAGGTATTTCTATTAACTTTTAACAATAAACTGAATTGCATAACCAGCCATTAAACTAACACCCCCTAAAAAAAAAAATTCTTAACCCCCCCATAGATAAAATCCTACTTCTTAGACATAATACTTCTAATATCACTTATATAGCGCTTATACAGTTAAAAAAAATCATTCATAAGCTATTTGATATTTTTTAGTCTGATACTTATTTTGAATATAATCAATCCATCTTCTCCAGTCCTGTATATACCTTTCTTGTGTGTGATCCTTCAAATATGCTGAAATTTTAGCCATTTCAGCTAAATTAGTTACTTTCAATATCCAATCATCAATAGTAAGCAAAAAATCCTTCTTCCAATGTTGTGCTATCAACAATCTTGCTGCTGTTATCAAGTTCAAAATCAGTTTAGTCTCTGCAACTGTACAGTCCGTAGTTATACCCAGTAAAAACAACTGCGGAGTAAATTTCAGTCTTTTTTAAAAAATATTCTGCATCACCCACCAAATCTTTATCCAAAATGCTTTGATTTTTCTACAAGTCCACCATATATGATAAGTTGCATCATCACAGTCACATCTTCAACATTTAGCTTGCACATTAGGATACATACATGATAATTTTTTTGGATCTAAATGCCATCTATAAAACATTTTATAAAAGTTTTCTCTTAAATTTTGTGCTTGTGTAAATTTCACATTTCTAGTCCAGATCTTTTCCCAAGTCTTCATCATCACTGGCTCTTGAAAATTTTGCGCCCATTTAATCATGCAATCTTTAACCAGTTCCGTCTCAGAGTCTATTTCCAATAAAGCATTATACAGCCTTTTAATATGCATTTGTTTTTGATCTCTAATTTGTTTACCAAATTCTTCTCATTTTGCACGAAGCCAGTTTTTTGATCTTCCTTCCATCTAGCTTGAAGCTGACCGTACTGAAACCATGTATAAATTATGCCTTCTTCTCTCAATGTATCTAAAGATTTCAAATACATTACCCCCCCTTTCCATAATAAGAAGCTCTTTATAGGTAATCACCTCCTGTTTTTGTTCTATACTTATATTTTCTATTGCATGTCTAGGATTTGCCCATACAGGTATCTTATAATTTAACTTATATTGATATTTTTTCCAAACCCTCAACAAAGCATTTCTAAGTATATGGGCCTTAAATACTTTATCCACTTTTTTGTCATATAACAAATAGGCATGCCATCCATATAACAAATCATAACCTTCTAGATTCAGAATTCTTCCCTCAGTTAAGTTAAACCAGTCACTAATTTGTGATAAAACCGCTGCTTCGTAATATAATCTTAAATTAGGCATTTTGAGACCCCCTCTTTCACGTGTATCTTGTATAATTTTCATCTTTATTCTGGTTTTTTTCCCAGCCCAGATGAAAGTATTAACACCTTTCTGCCATTCTCTCAAATTTTCATCTTTCTTAAGCACAGGTATTTCGAACAAAAATAAGAATCTAGGTAACACATTCATTTTAATTGCTGCAATTCTTCCCAATAAAGACAACTGTAATTTTTTCCAATTCTCCATATCCTTCTGTACCTTCTGCCAGAGATCCTCATAGTTATTTTTGTATAATTTTGTATTTGAAGCTGCATTACATTATTACATTACATTATTTTGAATATACTGTACTATTTACAATGGGTGCTAGATAATATCCACTTCATATATAATACAGTACAAGTGCTTACATTGAATTCAAGAATAGTTTGAATTGTATTGACAGTATAGAAAACTGCATTTATTTAACAGCATCTTAACTATTATGAACAAATAATCATGTTTCCACTCACAATTCAGTTGTCCAAATACTTGCATTAGGAGGACAAGTTCTCATGAAAAAACATGTCTGCAATTTTATGGATCAGGGTTTGTTTATTTTAAACTAATTTAATTTAAAATCCCGGGCTAGTGTTTTATTACACACACACACACACACACACACACACACACACACACACACACACAGAGCCTAGTTACATTCCATTTCTATTTGATAATCAGAAATATTTTAATCCACATGCTATTGAGATAATTCATCTTAAAATAGTTGGTTCCCAGCTCTTGTCTTCTTTCACCAGGATTTAGTTTAAGAGCTGCAATGCAACTTTTTCATTATCAACCCTTGAATCCGTCCATTGTGAATTGTAATTGCTTCATGAAATTATAACTTCATTCAGGGGTTCCAGATAGGATCATTTTTCAAATAATAAAACACATAACCATCTTCCAAGTTTATATCAAAAGCCTATGAGGTTCACAATTGCTCAAATCCATATTGTATAGATCTGATTTCCTGAACATGAAAAAAGAATGATTGTAATAATAATTTGTTTCAATGAGTAGCTAAAACGGTTACTTGTTATAATTGTTCTATGATGACAAATACTTTCTTTCTAAATGTATAAATCTATTGTGTGTTTTCCTCTCAACCACACATTTAAATGTTACCTTTGATTTCTTGAATTTCTGTAGTTTTTCGAATATTACTGATTTATTTTATTGTACATGTAGTATTATCAGTGGAACAACATTAGGCTTAATTCTTACAAACCAAGTATTGTACAACAGGAAATACTTTGCTAAAGTAGTAATTCCCCTACACAGAAAAGGAAATGGGCAGGAAAGAGTGAGTACATAGAATATATAATCAAAGTAAATAGAGAAGAAATAGTTGCTGGGAAAATGTTACATGGAAGTTTAGTAATGAACTGTGAAATTGATTTACAATTAAAAGTCTATTTTGCTTTCATTGTGAGAAGTATTTTGGTTGGATATATGATTTCAAAGTTTTCCTATTGTAAGTAGAAAGCTAACTGGGTCTAAAGAATAACATAAAAAAGATAAAGTTGTCCTGAAAATGCCCTGACATTTAGCCTGAGACTAATATAGTTAAAAGTTAACATACTCAATAAAACAAATAAAAATTTGTTTGACACTCCTAATGTTAGCAATACATATGAAGGTGAAGAAATTGGTATGTTTTTGAGATGTTTTGCCCATGGCTATTAAGATACCCACACAGTCATACAGTTACCTTAATTTATCCATTTCAATTTGGTCTGCTTTCGACTGCAAGTCATAACAATACAGAAGTTAAGAAAAATGATAGTGAACCATGAAACATGATAACTAAAATATGTTAGAATACTTTAAAATCATATAAAAGGAATGGGCAAAATTTATTTGAATTTGACAAAAATAAGAGGTTAAGAACATTTAATGAAATCATTTATCTGTTTAGCAGTTATTTCAGTGAAACTGGCCAACCTCCATAATCAGATCTTGTCCAAATGTATTAAATATTGTATGAATCAGGCCAAAGTAGTTCCTCTTTGAAGAACGGTTCCAAAACTGAATTGAAGAATCAGCTTCTTGGATGAGAAGAGAAATGTTTTCAAATGAAAAAAATGAGAAAGTCCAGTTGCCTTCTTGGGAGAAAAAACACATTTAGGACCATGATGATCTAGATGATTGAGAATCTCCATGGACACAAGAGTTCCAATTTTTTTTTCATGATCAGAAGCAGAAATAAGGCAATATAAAAAAGAATGTTAAAAATCTAATTTTTGTTAGAACATGGACAGAATACTAATTATATGATCTTTTAATTAGCTACCTAAACTTTTTGTAATACATTATTAGGAAGTCCAATTAAAAAAGAAAGTAGGGATTTTGAATAATAAATTACTAAGTAAATTGTATACAGTTGGCAAGATTGATTTATGATGTGCATATCTGACTGATAAAAAATGCTACTTGTTTGAAATGTTTCATGTGAATTTCCTTTTTAGTATATGTCATGTCTGGAGATAGCATCTGTTACTGTCAAAATTTTAACTTTTTCTGGAAGGTTATTAGAAAGTGATGATTTGATGATAAATCATTTGGATGAGTTTGGCCTGCACTAATTTTTTGAGGCTACATAATATTACTAGTATCTTATATAATTAATCTTTAGATAATTTTTCCATTTTATTTTTCAAAAAATGTGGGTTTATAAGAGACTCCCATGATTCACACATCTTTCCTGCAATACCACTCCTTGCCACCTGGAGATTGTATTATATAATAAATTATTCTGCAAATATTTTTTCTGTGATATTTGAAGAAGAAGAAAAATAACAGCTCTCAAAAGAAATTAGCATGGCTGCATAAAGAACTCTCTGACAAATTGAAAGACAAAAAGGACAATTATAAAAAGTGGAAAGAGAGGCAAATAACTAAGGCAGAATATCAGCAAATAGCCCGAGCCTATAAAGATGAAGTTAGGAAAGGCTTGTAAGGCTCACAATGAACAAAGACTTGTGACAAAAGTAAAAAATAACAACGTGTTAAAAACAAGAAAAAAGTCAAGGAAACGGTGCATTGCTGGGAGAAAGTGGCAAAAAGGTGACAAGCAACAGGGAGAAAGCAGAACTACTTAACTTGTTTTTTACATCTGTCTTCACACAAAGGGAAAAAACAGTCCAACCTATCAAAAACAGCACCAAAAAAATAGATTAGGAACACAAGTTAAAATAGGGAAGAAAATAGTAAGTGAACACTTAAGTATGCAGTGGAGTACCCCAAAGCTCGGTTTTAGGCCCAGTGCTCTTCAACAACTTCATCAATGACTTGGACGAGGGGATAGATGGGAAACTCATCAAATTTGCAGATGACACCAAGCTGGCAGGAATAGCCAACACTCCAGAAAATAGGTTCAAGATACAGAAGGATCTGTATTCAGTTTTGATTGCCACGATGTAAAAAGATGTGGAGACTCTAAAAAGAGTACAGAGAAAAGCAACAGTACAGTAGGGGACTGGAGGCTAAAACATATGAAGAATGGTTGCAGGAGCTGGGTATATCTAGTTTAATGAAAAGAGGGGAGACATGATAGCAGTATTCCAATATCTCAGGGGCTGCCACAAAGAAGAGGGAGTCAAGCTATTCTTCAAAGCACCTGAGAGTAGGACAAGAAGCAATGGGTGGAAACTAATCAAGGAGAGAAGCAACTTAGAACTAAGGAGAAATTTCCTGACAGTTGGAACAATTACCGTATTTTTCAGACTATATGACACTTTTCTGTCTCCCAAAAGGGGGCGAAAAAGTCTGTGCGCCTTACAGACCGAATAGTGCCGAAGGTCCACCCACCCACCAGCCATTTTTTGACCTCTGCAAACCTTGTTTTCTGGCCTTTTTTCAGCCTTTTTCAAGCCTTTTTTTAAAAACCCATTTTCAAGGCTTTATTCAGCCTATTTTTGAGGCTTTTTTGGCCTGTTTTGGGGGCTGTTTTTGGCCCATTTTTAGGGGCTTTTTTGGCCCATTTTTGAGGATTTTGGGGCCTATTTTTGAGACTTTTTTCAGCCTATTTCTGAGGCTTTTTAGGCCCATTTTTTTCTGAAATAATGGGCTGAAAAAAGCCTCAAAAATGGCCTGAAAAAGCCTTGAAAACGGTCCCCCAAAAGCCTTGAAAACAGCCTGAAAAAAGCTCCTAAATGAGCCGCAAAAAACCCTGAAAATAGCCCCAAAAAAGTCTTGAAAACTGGCCAGAAAAAGCCCCCAAAACGGGTCAGAAAAGCCTCAAAAATGGGTCAAAAAAAGGGAGACCAAAACCTTTTTTTTCTTATTTTCCTCTTCTAAATTTAAGTGTGTCTTATAGTCAGGTGCGTCTTATAGTCCGAAAAATACAGTAATCAGTGGAACAACTTGCCTCCAGAAGTTGTCAATGCTCCAACACTGGAGGTTTTTAAGAAGACGTTGGATAACCATTTGTCTGAAGTTGTGTAGGGTTTCCTGCCTAAGCATTGAGTTGAACTAGAAGACTCTAAAGTTCCTTCCAACTCTGTTATTCTACTCTAAAGAAGATACAGATTAATATGAGAGTCCCATGAAACTTTTATTAACATAACTTTTCTGTAATATCCGTTCCACTCCCAGGCACCAGGAGTAATGCTTACTTCTATATGCTAAAAGGGCAGGAAGCCTGGGGGAAGTGAGCAAGCTGGCTGCTGCTTCTTTGTTGCTGTTATGCAGGCTTTACTGCTTTAGCCTGGAGGCCTAGTATTGTCTAGCTTTGATGTGATTTTTTTACTTGATTTACTTTATTTTTATCTACCATTTTTATTACTTTATCTATTTTATCATTTTTACTTACTCCCTCCCTGCTCCCTGCTCTGCCGGGAGGGTAGGATTCTTGCCTTACTTGTGAGGAGTTCTTTTATTATTTGCATCAGGGTTTGTTTGTTTCCTCTCGACTCCTCTCCCTCTGGATTCTGGACTCGCCTCAGAAACTAGACTTTTTGCTATATTATACAGCTCCCCCTCTGTTGCGTTATTTAACATAATGAAGTCAAGGAAAAAGACCAGATCCCTTATTGACCTGGTTCCCCAACCTCCTCTGAAGCAATCCAAGATTGAGGACTTTGCTTTAACTCGACCTCCCTGTTTGGAAACTCTAGCTCCCTTTTATCTGATTGCTGCTGGTCGTCGTGATCCTCCGTTGGCTGAGGGTGTCGTCCCCTGAGTTGAGAACTAAGGCTCTCCAAAAACTCCGGTCCCCACTCAACTTTTAAATGAGCCTACCCTTATTGAACTTTTGGCCCAGCAATGTTTCTTCGTTGCAGAAACAACAGTGAGCATACAGTCACAGCTTGATAAAATAATAAGTACCTTAGACTGCCTAGTTTTGTGGGTTATCGGTGGTTAACTGGATTGACTGCTCGGCAGCCTGATGCAATGACAGGGCCCTCCGTCGGGCCCTAGCGAAAGTACTGGTCGGTGTGGCCCTGCCAGTGGGTCGAACTCCACACCTCTGGATGCGGGCAGCCACTTGGTTTTACAGCCAAAACAGGTGGCCCTTAATATTAATCCCATTAATGGCAATTTGCCTCAATGGGGTTCAATACAGCTGGCAAAGGGCCATATACTACAGTTACTGGGGTTGACTGCTGATGATTTGAAGGAGGTTGAACTTTTATCCTCCCCTGTATATTGTACCAGAGTGTTACTCAATTTTGACAACCCCAACGTCCCTAAACTTTTCTTCAGGAGAAGATCTCTGCTAAGAGCTTTCGGCATCTTGCCAAGTAGAGTGTTCAAAGATATGTCAATTAAGCCACTTTTAAGACAACCTGTGAGCATCAGGAGATATATAGCCCCCAAAAGACCCTTAGCAGCACATATTAATGTGCCAGTTTTGAATGCCATTCCTGATACTAGTCCATTTACTAAATACTCATCCATTCCTGTAAGACTTCCTGATGGCATCCTCTCAGATGGTACCTTGGCTGTTCTTTCTACAGCCGGTCAAACCAATCCCTCTCAGCGAGGTACATCTCATCAGGAAGTTAGCCATGATTTGATCAGCTGGGAAGAAATGGCTCCAAAGGAAGCGACACCAGCCCAGGGCTTCCAAGGCTCCTTAGTGAAAAAGCCTTAGGCCAGTGCCTCTGGGATTCCATCCATCCATGAAATCGATTCATCTCTAGCAATTTCTGGAATTTGGAAGAGATACAGCTTTTCGACTCCTTTTGTGCGCTCCCACAATCAGAAAGGGCCCAAATTATAAAGTGTCTGACTGCAGTTAAATCCAAGCTTTGGAGTCTTTCACTACCTGATAAGGATCCTCTTGGACTTCAGGGAGTCCACACCGATTTATCAGAGGCAGTTCCCTCGGCCCTTTTTCCAGAATGTCCAATTCGTAAATTTGAAGATCCAGGGCTACTTCAAACCCCATCTGCTGATGTCACTGAATGCCTACCAGGTAAGCAGCCAACTAATGTTACAAGCACAAACTGGACTGCGTTCACAGCCCTACAGCCTCATGAACAAGGCTCGCCTCCCTTCCCCTCTTCCCTGCCTTTGTCTCCCAAGAGAGTGACACTTCCATCTAATAACGGGTGTATTTTTTTCGGATCTGAAGGGCTCTCTGGAAAAAATTAATTATACAGAATGACTAGCAAACCTGGCATTTCCCCCTTGCACATTTAAATGCCTCTCGTGGAACATAGCAGGTTGGGGAGAAGGTGCAGCACCACAGAATTTATCAACTATATTCAGTCATTCGATCTGGTCCTGCTTCAGGAGACCTGGGCTTGTGATAAGATATCCCTTACAGGATTTACGGCCATTTCTTTGGCTGCTACCAAACAATCTACGATGGGAAGACCTAAGGGTGGCTTAGCTTGCTTGGTCTCTACCTCTTTAAAAGTGGAGACAGTGGAGCTGCCCCCCTGTGGCTCCTTAGCTATGGCGCTCCTAATTAAGAGAGGTCGCAGCAAAATGTCAGTGTTCAATGTCTACCTTCCCCCGACGGTGAGGCAAGCCGACACTAAGGCTCAATGGGGCGAACTGGAGAGTTATATTACTTGTATTGAAACCAAATTTCCAGCCCTACACATCTTTATAGGGGGTGACTTTAATGCCTGATTGGGAGGGCAAGTTCCCCCATCGATTGAGGCACTCTACTCCCAGGAAATCTGCCAGGCCATAGGACACCAGATTTCAGCCAGGCATTCTAAGGATGAATTAACTAATTTTGTCGGCGTTCAGCTAGCCCTTTTAGCATCCCAACATAACAAAATAATCCTTAATGGGAGTACCCCAGGTGATCTAGCGGGTGACTTTACTTTCAGTTCTTCACGGGGGAGTAGTGTTATCGATTTTGTGCTGGTTTCTGAGCTACTAAGTCAGGCAGTCCATGTCTTTTTTGTGGACTGCCTCACGGAGAGCAACCACTACCCCCTGGTTACAATCATTGGGCTCTTTTCAAATAAACATCAGCCTAGGGGCCCTCAAATATTGGATCCCTATGTGGCCTCTTTTGTAAGGAGGATCAAATGGTCTTCCAAGAGTGAAAGAAAGTTCCACTCTCTTGTATCATCTCCGGAGTGTCTTAGCCTATACAATCAGGCCCTAACATGCAGTGACTCAGAGGCAATCTCGTCCTTCGAATCACTAATTAATAGTGTCCAAAGGGAGCTAGGAGCTGACTGTAGGCCAAGTGGCCCATATCATCCAAGAAGCAATCCTTGGTTTGATGAAGAATGTCTGCTGCTTAGGAAAAAGATTAGTCAGGTTTACCTGCTTTATCGTAATCGAGGGGATAAATGCCCACCTGAGGACTATTACCGCCTGAAGCGGGAGTATAAAGGATTAATTGTTAAGAAAAAGAGGGCTAAAGAAAATGAGAAGTGGGATCTACTCTCCATCCAGCAGAAGAACACTCAACTATTTTGGCAAATTGTTGCCAACTTGTTGCCTGGTCATCAAGAACTCTCTCTCTGTTATATCTCCAACAGAGATTTGGAAAACCATTTTGGGTCAATCTTCCAGGCTTCAATAGTCACGACCGGACTTGCACCGCAACTGTCCCCTGCAATTCCGGACTGGCATCCCGTGACTCACTCTGAGATTAATGAGTTTATCTCTGAACTCAAGTCAGGCAAAGTCCCTGGTCCTGATGCTATACCCCCTGATTTGTTAAAATCTAATCCTGAGTAGTGGATTCCTCTTTTAGCAACACTCTTCACCCATATTAATACCTCTGGCAGGATCCCTATCTCCTGCAGTCTAGCAATCATTGTTCCTGTTTTTAAACGAGGAAATAGGAACAACCCAGCCGATTATCGTCCTATAAGTCTGCTCTCCACCATTGGAAAATTGTATGCTAAATATCTCCAACACAGACTCCTCACCTGGGTCGAGGAATCCAACATAATTGGTGCTGAACAGATCAGATTTCAAGCGGGCTGTGCCACATTGGACCACTGTGTTGTCCTAGCGCACCTGGTTGATAAATACTTCACCATACCAGGTGGTAAACTTTTTATTGCTTTTATTGATCTAAAGGCAGCGTTTGATTCAATCCCAAGGGAATTGTTGTAGTCAAAATTGCTCAAAAGCCATTGTTAGACATCTTCTGTTCTTAATTAGATCCCTACATAATCAGACTTTTAGTCAGGTCAGGTGCAGTTTGCAGGGACAACTCTCAAATCCTATCCTGATAAAGAGCAGAGTAAGGCAGGGCTGTGTCCTGGCTCCTCTTCTGTTTAATTTATTCTTATCTGACTTGGCCTCTTACATTGGATGTACTGAGTCCCACGCCACAAAGTTGTCAACTACAAAGATCCCGCTTCTCCTTTATGCTGACGATGCGGTCCTCCTATCCCTGTCAAGGCTACTGCACTGAGAACCATTTATCCATTAATTATGACAAATCAAAAGTATTGGTGTTCTTTAGAGCCCAGAAGCTATACAACTGGGCTATTAAGTGGAATGCTGTTAAGCAGGTTTTCCATTTTAAGTATTTAGGTATCCATTTTCAGAACACCAGTGCTTGGACTAGACATCGAACTCAGGTGCTGAATTTGGCCTCCTGTAGCCATCAGCAGATTCTAAGATTTTTCTATACCCAAGGAGGCCAGTTTATTCCTTCTGCTCTGCGTATTTACAAAGCCAAAACCCTGGCCCAACCTTTTTACGGAATTCCTATATGGATATGGGGCTTCAAGGAGTGTATTGAAAGAACTCAGGCTGTTTTTTTTAGGAAACTTTTGGATCTCCCTCCCTGTGTTGGCTTTGCTTCGATGTACCTGGAATTGGACATTCGATCAGTTGAATGCATGACGTGGATTAACACCTTTAGGCGCTCTTTTTGGCAGTTCCTGGTAGCTACCTCTCCCTGGTGTTAGCTGACTCCTATACTTCTCGATGGGAGAGGGAGCTGACGAAGAAACTCCACCTGCTAGGTTTTTCGGGGGATGCCTTGGGAGACTATGGCCTTAAGGATGTCCAATCTAAGGTAGTCCAACGGCTTGTGGACATAGACTTGCAATATCTAAGAGTTAGAGCTAATAAAACCTGCTCCCCTCTGATCTTCAGCCAATTTAACAATTATAGACTGAGGACGGCCTCATATTTTTACACTTTAATCATCCCTAAGTATAGAAGAGTCTTCTCCCTTGCTCGTTTCAACATCTTGCCCTCAGCATTGCTGGACAGACGATTTAAGAGGCTCCCAATAAGTGAGCAGTTATGCCCCTGTGATAGAGCTGAGGTTGAAACTATGGAGCATGTTCTTTTATACTGCCCTATGTATAATGCAGGCAGGACTAAATTACTGTCTCTCCTAGAAACAGGTCTCTCTGGATCCAATGCTAGTAATTTGACTTTATATTGTTTAGGGGATGGCTCCTCACACATTACTTTTCAGGTTTCTAAAAATTTTTTAAAAGCTGTAACTATTAGAGGAGAACACTGTAATTCCTCTCAGCCAAGGCTTCTGATAGCCAACTGTTTATGATGTCACTTTCCCCATGTTCTTTTGTAACTATATTTGTATTTTGGTCTGTGACCGCAAATAAAAGTTGTTATTATAATAAATAACAATTATTATATATGCTGACAAAAATATCTTTGTAGCTAAATATTAACAGGTAATTAATTTCTAAGACTATTAAAAGATTCTTCAGAGAAGGCAGCTGATGTTGCAGCACAGTGGTGAGGATGAGCAGCAGCTCCATGAAGTCCCGCTGATTACTTCAGTCTGGGGCTCTATGGGGCTGAAAGTCACCCTGTAGGGGTGATGAAGGTAGAGGGGATGCTTCGGTGGTTGTGAGGAGAGCGCAGTCTCTTCGACTGATGTGAAGAAAACCCCTTGAACCGGCAGAAGAGAAGATGGCCATTAGGGCTGAACTGAAGCTGTGAAGACAGCTGAAACAGAAGAGAAGAAAGGAAACATCCTGTAACAGTGTGTTCGATCTGGGTAGGAATTTTTCTGACTTTTGCTGTGGAATTTTCCCTAAAGTACTCCCTTTGGAAAGTGGGACTCAACAGAGGTAAATAGCAGCAACTAAAGATCTGGAGCTACTGTCAGATTTGGAAAAGAAAGAAAAGAAATTGTAGCCAAAAGTAATTTTAAAAATAAAGGACAGGCTGGATTGGTTAGCTTTTCAAAATTCTGGATTATACTCTTACTACCACCTTGACTTGAAGAACTTTGGGAAATTACTGGAAAATATTTTTATTCAGAGACATTTTATTTGCAGTAAAAGCGGCTGGAATACACTAAACACCTGTAAATTGATTATACTTGGTACTTGGAGACAAACTGTGAAAACATTCAAATTTTAGAACCTTGAGGATTATAAATATGTTGAAAAGTGTGAGAGCGTGAAACAGCTTGGAGTTCTGAAACTTCTGGAGACTGTTAAGGGACTAATTAATGGAGTGATTGTGTGAACTGCTCTAATATTGGCTATCTTGGTGTGATATAACTGGGACATTGGAATTTTGACAGATTACTGAGTAAAATTTTAAATTTATTAAAATAAGGCAAAATGGGACTGCAAGGTGAAATAAATGTCTTACTAAAAGAAATATTATTGACGCTCCAAAGTACGCAGGAAATGATGATAAGGAACCATAGGGAGATAAAAGAATTGATACACGATGTACTTGTGAGATCAGAAAATACTGACCAAAAGATATTGAACATGAAATTCAGGAAACAGAAAATAAAATAGAAAGAACAAGGGACAGAGGAAAGGACAAGGGAAAATGACAAATGATACAAAAAGATAAAAAAGAGACAGTCAAAGATGAAATAGAAATGGTGAATTACATTTTAAGAAATCAAAAGTTAGAAGGGGATACACAGAAAGACTTTACTTTACTTTACTTTATTCAAATTTCTATACCGCCCTTCTCCTTTCGGACTCAGGGCGGTGAACAGCCAAGATAAAAACATCTATACAAAACATCACAGTTAAAAAATAAAGTTAAAATAATTTATAAATTTGGCCCATAATTTAAAACTTGTCAATTAAAATCAATATTAAAATTTTAAAACTAACCCTAAAATCAAGACAGACCGGCTAACTGGAAAAAATGAGTTTTTAGGGCCCGACGAAAAATCCGAAGGTCGGAGATCACTCGTATCTCTGGGGGTAGATTGTTCCATAGGGTAGGTGCCACCACAGAGAAGGCTCTCCTCCTGGGGGTCGTCAGCCGGCATTGTCTGGCCGACGGCACCCTGAGGAGGCCCTCTCTGTGGGAGCGAACTGGTCGGTGGGAGGCTATTGGTGGCAGAAGGCAGTCCCGTAAGTACCCTGGCCCTAAGCCATGGAGCGCTTTAAAGGTGATCACCAACACCTTGAAGCGCACCCGGAAGTCCACCAGAAGCCAATGCAGCTCGCGCAGGAGAGGAGTCACATGGGAGCGCCCTGTCGCTCCCATAATCGCGCAGCCGCACTTTGCACCAGTTGGAGCCTCCGGGTGCACCCCAAGGGGAGCCCCATGTAGAGAGCGTTACAATAGTCCAGACGAGAAGTGACGAGTGCTTGAGTGACCGTGCGTAGGGAGTCCCGGTCCAGAAAGGGGCGCAACTGGCGTATCAGGCGAACCTGACAAAAAGCCCCCCTGGCCACGGCTGTCATATGCCCTTCTAAAGACAGCCGCGCATCCAGGAGGACACCCAAGTTGCGGGCCCTCTCCGTGGGGGCCAATGATTCGCCCCCAATAACCAGCGATGGCGTCAGCTGGCTATACCGGGACGCCGGCAGCCACAGCCACTCGGTCTTGGAAGGGTTGAGTCGAAGCCTGTTTCTCCCCATCCAGACCCGCACGGCCTCCAGGCACTGGGACATCACTTCCAAGGCATCATTGGGATGGTCTGGGGTGGAAATGTACAGCTGAGTATCATCAGCGTACTGATGGAACTCCACCCCAAAACCACGGATGATCTCACCCAGCGGCTTCACATAAATGTTGAACAGGAGGGGCGAGAGGACCGACCCTTGCGGCACCCCACAAACAAGGCGCCTCGGGGTCAACCGCTGCCCCCCTGTCAACACGGATTGCGACCGGTCGGAGAGATAGGAGGAGAACCACCGCAAAACGGTGCCCCCCACTCCCAGTCCCTCCAGCCGGCGCAACATGATACCATGGTCGATAGTATCAAAAGCCGCTGAGAGGTCTAATAGGACCAGGATAGAGGAAGAACCCCTATCCCGGGCCGTCCAGAGATCATCCACCAACGCGACCAATGCCGTTTCCGTGCTGTACCCAGGTCTGAAGCTGGACTGGAGCGGATCCAGATAGACAGCTTCATCCAGGTACTGGGGAAGCTGTCGCGCCACCACACTCTCAACAACCTTCGCAATAAAGCGAAGGTTGGAGACTGGACGATAGTTAGCCAAAACAGCCGGATCCAGGGATGGCTTCTTGAGGAGAGGCCTCACCACCGCCTCTTTCAAGGCGGCCGGCAGGACACCCTCGCTCAAAGAAGCGTTAATAATCCCCTGGAGCCAGCCTCGTGTAACCTCCCAGGAAGCCAGCACCAACCAGGAGGGACACGGGTCCAATAAACATGTGGTTGCGTTCAGCCGCCCCAAGATCCTGTCCACGTCCTCGGGAGCCACAGGATCGAACTCCTCCCAGATAACACTCTCAAGGCCTGCCTCAGTCGTCTCGTCTGAACTAACCCAGTCGGCGGCCAAGTCTTCCCGAATCTGAGTTATTTTATCATCCAGATACTGTACAAAATCCTCAGCTCGGCCCTGCAAGGGGTCCTCCCGCGCTCCCAGATGGAGGAGGGAGCGGGTCACCCTAAACAGGGCGGCTGGGCGGTTATCTGATGACGCGATAAGAGCGGCAAAATAGCTAGATTTTGCCGCTTTTATCACCACTAGGTAGGTCTTAATATGAGACCTTACCAGTGTCAAGTCAGACTCGGAACGACTGGCCCTCCAACTGCTCTCTAGGCGTCTTTTCCGGCGCTTCATCACCCTCAGCTCCTCGGAAAACCAAGGAGCTAAGTGAGTTCGGTGCCGGGTCAGAGGCCGCAAAGGCACGACCCGATCCAAAGCCCTGGCAGCCGCACTATCCCAGGCGGCCAACAGGTCATCAGCCGAGTCATGAGCTAGAGTCTCAGGAAATAGCCCAAGCTCCATCTGGAACCTATCAGGGTCCATCAGGCGCCTGGGGCGGAACCACCTGGTCGGTTCCGCCTCCCTGCGACGGGGTACGGCGGTCAGAAAGTCAAGTCGAAGGAGCGAGTGGTCAGACCATGACAAGGGTTCAATATCTACATCCCCTATATCAAGGCCACTCAACCACTGACCAGAGATAAAAACTAAGTCCAGAGTGTGTCCCCCCATATGAGTAGGGCCATGAATTACTTCGGTCAGGTCCATGGCCGTCATGGAAGCCATGAACTCCCGAGCTACCTCAGATGTCTCACCGATGGATGGCAGGTTGAAATCCCCCATGACCACAAGTCTGGGGGTATCAGCCGCCACCTCGGCTATAACATTGAGGAGTTCGGGCAGGGTCGTTGCCACGTGGCAGGGAGCCAGGTACGTGATCAACAGACCCATCTGCACCCCACGACCCCACTTCACAAAAAGGGACTCACATCCGGCTATCTGAGGTACAGTGGTCTCCCTCGGATCAAGACCTTCTTTTAAAATGACCGCCACCCCCCCGCCCCTGCCCTGAGCTCTCGGCTGATGAAATGCACGGAAGCCTGATGGGCACATCTCCACGAGGGGAACTCCCCCCTCATGGCCCAACCAGGTCTCCGTGATACCTGCCAGGTCCGCTCCCCCCTCCTGAATAAGATCACAAATGAGGGGGGCTTTATTTACTACGGACCTGGCATTACATAACATCAGCCAGAGACTCGGGCGCTGAGACTCTAAGCAGCCTGGGGAACGGGAAGAGCTAAGGGGACCGGGGCACGCAATCGCTCGAAGATAGCGAGCACGTGCCCCCACCACATGATATGGCCCCCTGCTCCCGCCATACCTGCCCCTCCCACTCAGCGTGTTAATAGAGAAGCCCTCACTAGAGGGCATTCTAACAGTCCCCTTTCCCCCAGAGTCCGTACCCCCTACGGCACCATTAATAGCAGCCGGACTGGTCTCCAACCCCCATGGGTTTTCCCCAAAACCCACATAACCTCCCCCACCCTCAGAACCCCTTAAAAGTCTAATTAAAAAAGTCTTTAAAAAACCCCTCAATCCCCTTTTTGCGACATGCCACCTCTCGGGGTCCCAAGATCCGTCATTAAGGTGGGCCCTCGATAACATAGAGGGCCAGGCCTGCGAGAGGGGGGAATCTCGCAGCACAAGAAGCTTTGCCCTAGAATACATTTTAACACTAGAGTGATAATACAAGTTTGGCCTAGACATGGCCTAAGACACCCCTGAAGTGACGAAAAATTCATTGAAAGGTGTATTGAAGGTTCAAAAGAGTGAAGAAGCGGCAGAGTTAGAAGAAATACTTAGATGAAACACGAATGAGATAAGAAAATACAAGATCCCATGGGAGGAGTATGGGAAATGTACCAAGAAGTCAACAAGAGTTGAGATACGAAAACAGGCAAGAGATGAGGGATAAATGCAAAATACTGCTTAACGCAGGAGCTATTCCATTTATAATTAGTATAAAGATAGAAATTAGAAATGGGGAAAATATTACTTTTTAAATTTTGGAACTGTTCTATTAATGGGTATAAAATAGCAGAAGTTAGAAATCTGGATATGTAAACAAAGATGAGAAAGGCGGGGCTAGATGAATCACAAGTTGGAATTAAGATTGCTGGGAGAAATATCAACAACCTCAGATATGCAGATGATACCACTCTAATGGCAGAAAGTAAAGTGATGCGGGTAAAGGAAGAGAGTGCAAATGTTGGCTTGAAACTCAACATTAAGAAAACTAAGATCTGGCCCTCTCAATTCCTGGCAAATAGATGGGGAAGAAATGGAGATAGTGACATTTTATTTTCCTGGGCTCCAAGATCACCACAGAGGGGGGCTGCAGCCAAGAAATTAAAAGATGCTTGCTCCTGGGGAGGAAAGCTATGGCAAATCTAGACAGCATACTAAAAAGCAGAGACATCACCATCAACACTATCGTTTTCCCTGTTGCAATGTATGGCTGTGAAAGTTGGACCATAAGAAAGGCTGAGCACCAAAGATTTGAGGCCTTTGAACTATGGTGCTGGAGAAGACTCCTGCGAGTCCCTTAGACTGCAAGGCGATCAAACCGGTTAGTCCTAGAGGAGATCAACCCTGACTGCTTTTCCAATCCTGAAGACAAAACTCAAATACTTTGGCCACTTAATGAGAAGGAAGGACTCACTGGGGAAGAGCCTAATGCTGGGAACGATTTGAGGGCTGGACTCCTGGGGATAGTAGAGGACATGAAGGCCTAGAGGAACATTGTCCATGGGGTCACGATGGGTCAGACACGACTTCGCAACTAACAACAACAACGATGAAGTAATTTGTGTAATTGAATAATGAACATTGAATAATTAAGATAAGTAAACCTTATGATTAGTTGGAAGTTAATGGTTATAAATGTGATGTTTACTTGATGTTTATAATGTTTGATATTATTAATGGATTATAGATAAAATTGAACAGAGGGCCTAATTAAATAACACAAAATTTTCAACAAGGATAAGTAAAGATGAGTATTGAGGTATTGAGAATAATAGTTAAAACTACTGTGTGATAAGATTTACTATCTGTATTCAATAGAGATTGTAGAGATTGTACCCAGACGGTATACTGTTATTGTGAATATAGAAATCTTATACATAACCAAGAAAATTGTACAATAAAAATAATAATAACAGAAAAAAGAGTCTTCTCATGGCCGCTAATATGAAGAAATATATATAATTTAAACATTTTTATTTCTGTTTTTAGAAATTTGTAACTGAGAAAGCACAGTATGCCTCCTTTGTTATGATGCAGCTATATTAAAAAAGACAGCTTTTTTTACTGATTGTCTTTCTAAACCATAACATTTCTTTCATTAAAGAACAATTTATTAATTCTTTAAGGATTCATTGTGAAATGCATTGGTTGACAGTTTTGTTTGGCATTCTTTTCAAAATAAAACAATAGCATTTTTAATAATCTGCACAACAAAATCCACAGTAAATTTTGGGGCCCTCTGCTTACTAGATTTGTGACAAGCATTAAAGAGGCAATCAGTGAAGAAGTTTGGTTTCCATAGCAGTGACGATGTTATCTAAGGAGTAAGGAAGTTGCATGTATTTGCCTGGTTGTCATGACTGAGAATCTGGCTGGAACAACTTTCACAATTAGAGTGTTTCAGAAGCATTTGAAAATAGCAAATGCTAACCAGAAGCTATACATCTTCATAAATTACAATTCCAAATTACATACTGTGTAATTACATATTTAAGATTTAAGACTTTCTTTAAATGAAGTATTATGTTTTAAAATCACTGATGTTCCTAGTATTTTTGTAGTCTCAATCAGATCTATTGTTTATAAGGATATTTAACAAAATTTTTAATCTGTTTTTGATAAATTCTTGGATTCCTGATACTGCTCCAGACTTCTGGAAGTTCTGTTGCCTGATTGTTTGCTAATGGGAGCAACCAATCCAAAAATAATAATAATAATAATCATGTAACAATGAAAATTCTAAAAATGAATGCTAAATGAGGTAGAGAAATATTGAGAAAGTTTCAGGGTTAAAAAAGGTATTTTTTTGTTTCCTGCTTAGTAACAAATACACAAAGATTTTTTTTTTCTGTATAATTTTTGATTTGATTAATGTGAAATTGTAAGTATTTCCAAATGGTCACAATTATTCTAGTTAAAGCCCTGTAGTGAAGCTCTTATCATTTTTCTTTTCAATTATAATCTGAAAGAAATCATAGGAGATAAACAATACCATCCTATTAATAGGAAAGACTTTCACTTTAGATATTTTAAGGAGTTTTATTCTGCATTTTAATGAATAAATGGACCTGCCTGTTAATAGGCTAGACTGCTGATCCATCTGACATAGACTTCTCTATTAGTTGTGCTTTATGACAGGAAGACCTTTTTTTAAAAATGGGCATTTTAATTCTATTCAAATGCACTATACATGGCCTATAAAATATCCAAATCAGAAAATACAGAAAAAGGAGAAAGAAAACAAACATAAAGAAGGTTTATTTAGCATTCATACAAAAAGACTTATAGATATCTTCCATGTTGTAAAATTTAACAGTAGGCATATATAAAATTTCAGAAAAGAGTATTACTGAGTGTAGGCTCCCATAGGAAAAGCTCCTACACAAGCAGTTTCAGGATCTCTAGGTCTACATATGCAGTAAGACTGTCCCAGTTGTCAATGCTTAACTAAATAATATAGTCAACAGCTAGTTCTCATTTAGCAACTGTCTCAGGAAGTAACCATTCACAAATATGATGATAATCAACAGTACTAAACAGTAATAAAAATAATTTACTGAGTAATGAGTACCCTTATGCTCAAATTTCTGCACCTGAAAACAAACGCTGGAATGAGAGTAACAACTGGCGTTGGTTGCTACCAGCAGTCGCAGTCGCATTCTCTCTCCTTTCCTATCTTTCATATGGTTTACTTAGGGATCATGTAACTGGAACCAATTACAGTTGCTAAATGAGGCCTAACATAAAAATTAAAATGATATTTCATGGAAGTGCATAGAAAAATTCCAGCCCTTATCTAGTTAGTTATGATCTTGTAAATTCTTACTAATTAATATGTTTGTTCAAATGATAAATATTTACTGTCTTGGAAGTTTAAAATTCATTATGTTTTGCCAGATATATGGAGTCTGGGAGTTATTCTTTACATGTTGGTATGCGGACAACCACCTTTTCAAGAAGCAAATGATAGTGAAACTTTGACTATGATAATGGATTGTAAATACACAGTACCATCTCGGGTGTCCAAAGAATGTAAAGAGTAAGTAAATGATTCTATAAAATTCCTTGTAATTAAAAGCATTATGCCAGTAATTTAAATATGGGCAGTAAATACAGTGGTGAAGACTGGGGGGAACCCAGTTCATATTTTCATTTCACCACATACAAAGTCTCTCTCTCTCTCTCTCTCTCTCTCTCTCTCTCTCTCTCTCTCTCTCTCTCTCTCTCTCTCTCTCTCTCATACACACACACACACACACACACACACACACACACACACACACACACTAATCTATATCCTCAAGATTTCTTCAAGGATCAAATGGAAGAATTGTATATACTATATTGAATTCCTTAGAGGAGAGGCAGGATATAAATGAAAAACATGTTAAAGAATGAAGTAATTTATTCCCATTCTTCAAGATATCCACATATTTATTTATGAACATACTTTTTCTTCTATTTAATAATTATGTGTTCCCTCCTTATTTTGCATTCACTATTCTATGATTGGTTCTGGTTCTAGAAGACATTGCTGATTAAAATTCTGTCATAGGATAAAATATTATTTTAAGCTTTAAAGTTATAACTATTCTGCTTTTGTATGAGAAAGTGATTTTTAATGACATAGTATGCTCATATTACATTTCCATGCCTATTTTTTAAGAATGCTTTGAAAAATTAATGAGAACATGAATTTTTCAGCAACTGTATTTATTTATTACATTTATATGCTGCCCACCTCACTTTTCAAAGCGACTATGAGTGACTTACAATTAAAACTATAAAAATAAAAATATTTAAAACATTAGATACAAAGATAAGAAATAAAAGGAAAGATCAGTAGAGTGGTGACATCTTCTCTCTCCACCAGCCACCTTCATTGTGGACTGCCCTCATCAGGGTCCCAAGACAATCAATAGAGCCAGGTTTTAACACTCTTTGGGAAGACAAAGAGTGGAGGCAGACCTTACTTCAGGTGGCAAGATATTCCAAATAACAGGGGCAGGCTCTCCTTCTACACCTCTAAAATTATTCGATCAGTGGGGCCACAGCATATCCTTTTTCTTGAATTGAGTGAAATAGGCCAATATCTCCTCAGAGAACCTAGTCCAGTAATGGCTAACCTTTTCTGGATCGAGTGCCCAAAGCACACACAGCCTCCCTGCATGCATCCTGTCCCCCTGCGCATGTGCACATGCCCCCCGCATGCCTTCCGCCCCCGTGCATGTGCGATAGAGACCCAACGATCAGCTGGCTGGCGGGAGGTGTGCGCATGCGTGGCAGAGCTGAAGTAGGGGGATGGTTTGCATGCCCACAGAGAGGGCAATGCATGCCATCTGTGGCACACGTGCTATAGGTTCGCCATCACGGACCTAGTCCCATGCTATGAAAGGTTTTAAAGGTGATAAGCAACATCTTAAATTGGACCCAGAAGCAAACCAGGAACTGATGCAGTATATATGTATATTATAAATACAAATATGATGAGAACTTGTATATTGTAAATCTTCCATTTATATAATGGGAGCACTGGTGGCACAGTGATTTGAATGCAGTATTGCAGGCAAACCCTGCTTACTGTCTGGAGTTCAGTTCTGATGGGGTTCATGGTTCCATCTGAGTTTGGTAAAATGAGGACCCAGATTGTTGGGGGAAATATGCTGACATCGTAAATTGCCCAGAGAATGCTATAAAGTGAGCATCCCCTCACTTAATGCTGTGATCTTCAGTTTTCAAGCTACTTTTATATTTAACGTTATATAAGTGTAAAACTTTCTAAAATGTACTAAAAAACAAATCAAAACACCGCATTAAACAAAACTTGCTTATGTGCTTCCTAGTTTCTAGTTGCAGTAATTGTTATCTTCTATAGAAATCCTTACCAAGTCAGATCCAGCTTACCTATTAAGATAAAAATAAGACTAGATAGGTGCTATCACCTGCTGTGACTTAATATCTTTTAAACTCAAATGAATTTATATGGTGTTGGACTTGGAAAGTATCTCACATAGGCCTGTGTAATAATTCTAAAAAATTATGGAGATCTAGTATCTCAGTAAAATAATGCTTAATGGGAAGAATTCTACTAATGATATAACCAATTATATGTTGAGTAAGAACCGGTTGTATTATAAAAGAAAAACATTTTTTGGAATAAACCCATATGTAATGATGCTAATATATGCTTGTATTTTTCTTGCTAGTTTAATTACACGAATGTTACAAAGAGATCCCAAACGAAGGGCATCTTTGGAAGAAATTGAAAATCACCCTTGGCTACAAGGAGTTGATCCATCACCTGCAACAAAATATAATATTCCTTTGGTTTCATATAAAAATCTTTCAGAGGAAGAGCACAATAGCATCATACAGCGCATGGTTCTTGGAGATATTGCAGATCGAGATACTATTGTGGAGTAAGTAACATTTTATACAGTTTTATAATTCAGTATGTAGCTGTTTTTATTCTGTTACAAGAGTATAATAGAACATCCTTTCTCAGTTTAGTGCCCTCCATAGGTGTTTAGATTTCAGTTCCAGAATTAATAGCTATCATAGTCAACAGCCATTTTATGTGGTAATTATAAATATTTAGTCCAGAATATGCAATTGGAAAAGCACATGCAAAAGCACAAGAACTTCTGTGGCATCCTAATTGGGTTATATAACATCTACTCTGTAAGTCCTTAATATCTGGTTTTCAGAGAAATTCCTTCATGTCAGATGTTTATTTCACACTTTTCTACTTTAATTTGAAGTTGTTTAGAACAATCATTTTGATTTTGATTTTTAAGACATCTACAATTTAAGCAAAAATTATTGACAACTAGTTAAAGATTTGTTCTAAACAGAAAACGTAACTATATAACCAGTTGTAATCTTTTCTAATCAGTTTTTTTTAATTGCTTCTGGAATCTTATGTGGCAGTGACTATACTAATATTCTCTTCTAACTGTAATTAGATAGATAGCAAAAGCATAGGAAAAATGCTGTAGCCTAAATGACTATAAGACATGTAAAATACCCCAATATTGTAGTACATCTTCTTCACTCCCACTCTGTGCATGTGTGTTTGTTGATGGGTTTTGAAGGCAGGTAGTTCTACCGTTTGACTTCCTAATACTTTTCCATATGTAAATAATTCCTGCATTTATATTATGTATCTGCATTTATATTATGTATCTGCTTATAATCTATTTAAAAGCTTTTTGAGCTTTTGAGAATATTTAGATCTCAAATAACAAAAATCCAAGACTGAATTAGCTCACTTTCTATATAAAATCTGTTACATTTAATAAATGCACATTTATTTTGATTAAAACTTGATTTAGGTCTCATTTTATATAATAAGTGTTGCAAATCTGTGCTAAATTCTTTTGAGCATTTGAGCAGTAGGTTGCTTGAATTTGATGTCTAACAATAATCTATCCGGAATCGACAGTGAGTGATTGGCTGCTCATATGACTTTTATATTTGTTTTTCTTTTTTGTAATAAGTTTTTATTTTATTTTATAACATATAAAAATTCCAGTTTCAATTGAACAGTGCATTGTCTGGGTACAAGTCATTTTAGGAAGTAATCAAAGTGTTTATAACAATATTCATTGCATTAATATCAATTATACTAATATTAATAACAGTAATAATCATACTATTTGTTTAACCAGTTTAACATATCTTCCTTATATCACTGATCCTTTCATATATTTCCCTGTTTCTAGCTCCTGTTTTTGTCACCTAGCTATTGATAAAATAATTCCCAAGTCAAAAATACTCAGTTTCTTCCTTTTCGTTAATTGTAGCTAATCCATTTCTGCACATTCCAATATTTTTCTAATCACATCTTCATCTCTTGGGATCTCTTCACTTTTCCATTGTTGTGCAAATACAATTCTTGCTGCTGTTAATACATGTAAAATCAGATATACATTCCCTTTATTATACTTGTCTGGCAAAATGCCCTACAAAAATGTCTCTGGTTTCAAGGCTATATGTTGTTTTATCATTTTTTCCAGCCATGTATTTATTTTGTCCAATATTTTTTTGATTTTTGACATGTCCACCACACCTGATAGTATGAACTGGTATCTGGTGACATTTCCAACATTTTGCAGAATTATCCTTAAACATCTTTGCTAATCTTGCAGGTGAAAAATGCCATCTATAAAACATTTTATAAAGATTTTCTTTGTATGCAGAAGACATTGTTAATTTATAATTTGTATCTCATAATTTCTGCCATTGATCTAACTCAATCGAATGGCCAACATTTTTAGCCCACACTATCATTGTCTCTTTTACTTGTTCATCTTCCATCTTAATACTTAACAAGTAGCTATATATTTTCTTTATTAATTTTTCATCTGTCCCTGTTAATATCTGATCTAATTGTGTTAATTCTTTATTTAAACCATACATTTTAACATCCTTTTTGTATCTAGATTGTATCTGCACATATGACCGCCATATTATCTCAATCCCTTGATCACTCAATTCCTGTTAGTTTCAAGTTCCCCCTTTTCATTTAAAATATCTTTACATCTGGTAACATTCACTATATCAATAACATTTAGATAAATCAGTGCCTCCATTGTTGAAAGCCAGACCAGTATTTTCAAATAGTGTTGTTCTTTAATTTTCTCCCAAACTGATAATAGTGCATTCCTAAAATAGTGCCTTTGAAAATAGCTATGTATTTTGTTTTTCTCATACCATAAGAAGGCATGCCAACCTAATTCAAGATCATGTCCCCCCCAATGTCAATAATCTTTTGTTCCTCAAACCAATCGATTCTTTTACCCAAGTAAGTATCAAAGCCTGATAATACAATTTTCAATCTGGTAGCCCAAAACCACCTCTATTTTTAGAATCTTGCAACATTTTCAAACTTATCCTCGCTTTTTTCCCTTGCCAGATATATTTTAATATTGTTTTATTTAATTCTTCAGAATATTTTTTCCAATTTTATTGGTATTGTTTGAAATAAATATAATAATTTTGGAAAAATATTCATTTTTATAGTGGCTACTCTTCCCATCAGTGATAGTTGTAGATTTTTCCAGTTCTCTAAGTCTGTTATGATTTATTGTGCCACTTTATAGTAATTATCTTCTTTAATTTACACACCTTTCCGTTAGTTGAATTCCTAAATATTTAACTTTCTTAACTATCTGTATACCTATTTTCCTCGTTAGTTCTTTTTTCTGTATGTCTATAACATTTTTAACTATTGTTTTGGTTTTTTCTTTATTTATATTCAGTCCTGCAACTTCACCATATTCTTCTATTTTCCTAATTAGTTTAAGTCCATTTTTTTTGTGGGTCTTCCAAGATAAAGACCAAATCATCTGCAAATGCATGTAATTTATATTGTTCCTTTTTTATTTCTATACCTTTAATTACTATATCTTGTCTAATATTTCTATTTAACACTTCCAATGTCAATATAAATAGTAAAGGAGATAGTGAACATCCTTGTCTTGTGCCTTTTTTATATTAAAATTCTCTATCGTACCTCGGTTTACCATCACCTTTGCCGTTTGTTTATGATATATTGATTTTATCATGTTAATAAATCTCTCACCAAAGTCCATAGATTTTAGTTATAATAACATAAATTGCCAATTTACATTATCAAATGCTTTCTGCGCATTTAAGAAGATGAACGCCATTTGTTTTCCAGGATGTGTTTCAATACATTCCAATGTATTTAAAATAATTCTCATATTGTTTTTAATCTGTCTATTAGGTAAGCAGCCATTTTGGTCTGAATGTATAAATTTAGAAACCTTTTTAGTCTCTCTGCCATTATTGAAGCATATATTTTGTAGTCAGTGTTCAGTAAAGATATGGACCTATAATTTTTTATCTGCATTAAATCTGAATGTTCTTTTGGAATCTAAGTAATATTTGCTTCCATCCACGAATTTGGTACCTTCGGATCAATCAATACTTCATTATAAACTTCCAACATTGATGGGCCTAGAGTATCTTGTAAGCATTTATAAAATTCTGCCAGCAGTCCATCTGATCCTGATGTTTTATTGCTCTTTTGCCTCTTAATCGATTCTGAGAATTCCATCATTGATATTCGTTCATTTAACACAACTTTTACTTTTTCTGGTACTTTAGGTAGTTCCACTTTCTCCAAATATCTTTAATTTTCTCTTCTGAAACTTTCTCTTGCTCATACAACTTTTCATAATAATCTTGAATTATTTTTTATCCTCATTTTGATAGTATAAAGTTCCTTCCTCATCTACTAGCCTATGTATCAATTTCTTCTCTTTCTCTGTTTTTAATTTGTATGCCGACCATCTTCCTGGTTTATTTGCGTTTTCAAAAAAGTTCTGTTTAGCTTACTTACTTTACTTTATTGATTAGCCCTTGGGCCATAACAAAGTGTAGAGTTCCAGACACAACTATTACTAAAATCTGATAAAGACAATTTAAAATGGAATTGGATAAAATACAATTTAAAATTAAATCGGAATAAAATACAGTTTAAAATGATAGCTTGATTAGCTATAGGCCATATCAAAGTACAAAGTGCAAACACATATCACCAATAAAATCTTATACAAACAATTTAAAATAGGAGTAGTTAGTTAGGAGTAGTTAGTAGTTATCCTATAACAATAGTTATAGGATAAGATACAATATAATTTAATACATAAATATATAAAATAGAATAAAATGACATAAAATTATATTTCAGTGTCACCCTTACAATCTACCCCAATCAGTCCCACGTATGCAGATCTCAACTGAACCATTTTGTTTAAGTACTGTGTTGTGTTAAATGTTATTTTCAGGTTCTGGCCGCACATAAAGTAAGTTGTTTTGATACGGGGATCTCAATGGGTCATTTGTTTGGTATATGGACCAAGGTACCTGTCTCTTACCTCCTTATACAAGCAACAATCAAATAGGATGTGAGCCAGGTCTTCTGCCGCTCTGCAAATGCAGAGACACTCATTGTAGGGTATAGAATGGAATCTCCCATATCTGACCATTGTGTCAAGCTGCTTGAATCTCGCTTGCGTAAATATCTCCCTAAGATGTTTTGGCAGTTGTAACGTCAAATAGCTGTCTACTTGAAAAGTATATTTGTATTTGCTCAGCCACTTCAAGTTACCCACCTTACTAAGGATATCTATATCATTTTGTGCTTCTATATCCTTATTCTTTGGGCAGTTCTTTTTTTGAATTGTTCTCCTGTTATGCAAGAGACAGGAAGGCCACAGCTTCTTACAAAAATTATTAGTTAGTAATCCAGGAGATTTGTGATTGTAATTTTATTTGCTCTAGTAGACATAACTTGGGGAGTCTATCAGTCTCCATTTCATTGACTTTGCCCCAGTAGTTATATGCTCTAATTTTGGATAGTGCATGAATTGTATGAATTCCCAGTTCAGCTCTAACTGCTGCAGCAGATGTTCTTGGATCTACATCCAAAATACATCTGAAATGTTGGGACTGTGTTTGTTCTGGGACTGTAGTTGAATATAGACATCAAACCTTTGCTCCATACAAGAGCATAGGGGTAACCTTAGCTTTGTATACTTTAATTAATGGGGCTAGGGACCCTGGGTAACTATGGTTCTTTAGTTTAAGCAGTAAATTCAAACAGGCATTTGCTCTGAGTGTACTCCATTGATGATGGCAAGCCCAAGATCCAGTCTTGGAAAAGGTTACGCCTAAATATACAAAGGCATTAATCTGTTTAATTGAATTAGATTTACTGATGATTAGGGAGTTATCCTGGCAATAAGAGCTGAATCTTCTTAATAGCCTATGTAATCTTACTAGTGAATATGGTAATAAAATCATATTAACAGCATAAAGCAATATGTTCTTCTTGTGCCATATCCATCATTGGACGTTGGCGCTCATGTTGGCAACCCTATTTTTGTCAGCAGCTGCATTTATTTTATTTTATTTTATTTTATTTATTTGATTTGTATACCGCCCTACTCCCGAAGGACTCAGGGCGGTGAACAGCCAACAATAAAATACATAAATACACAAAATTTAAAAACCCGATAAAATCAAATTAAACTTTTTGGCCCAGACAAATTAAAATACCCCAATAATTTAAAAACAGATTAAAATTTACATATTTAAAAAGGGAAGAGATCAGGCCAAGCCCGCTTGATGGAATAAAAAGGTCTTCACAGCACGGCGGAAGGAGCGCAGATCCGGGATCCTCCGTATCTCCGGGGGGAGCTCATTCCAGATGGTAGGTGCCCCCACAGAGAAGGCTCTCCCCCTAGGGGCCGCCAGTCGACACTGTTTGGCTGACGGCACCCGGAGGAGTCCCTCTCTATGAGAGCGTACTGGCCGGTGGGAGGCTATTGGTGGTAGTAGGCGGTCCCGTAAATAGCCAGGCCCTAAGCCATGGAGCGCTTTAAAGGTGGTAACCAAAACCTTGAAGCGCACCCGGAAGACCACCGGGAGCCAGTGCAGCTCGCGCAGGAGAGGTGTTACATGGGAGCGCCATGTCGCTCCCATTACCACCCGCACGGCCGCACTCTGCGCCAGTTGGAGCCTCCGGGTGCTCCTCAAGGGGAGCCCCATGTAGAGAGCATTACAATAGTCCAGGCGGGAGGTGACGAGGGCATGAGTGACCGTGCGTAACGAGTCCCGATCCAGAAAGGGACACAACTGGCGAATCAGGCGGACCTGATAAAAAATCCTCCCGGTCACGGCCGTCAAGTGCTCTTCTAAAGACAGCCGTGAATCCAGGAGGACGCCCAAGTTGCGAGCCCTCTCCGTGGGGGCCAATGATTCGCCCCCAATAGTCAGTGATGGCGTCAACTGGCTATATCGGGACGTCGGAAACCACAGCCACTCGGTCTTGGATGGGTTGAGCCTGAGCCTGTTCCTCCCCATCCAGATCCGTACGGCCTCCAGGCACTGGGACATCACTTCAAGGGCATCGTTGGGGTGATCCGGGGTGGAGATGTACAGCTGGGTGTCATCAGCGTACTGATGGTACTCCACCCCGAAACCACGGATGATCTCGCCCAGCGGCTTCACATAAATGTTGAACAGGAGAGGTGAGAGGACCGACCCTTGCGGCACCCCACATATGAGGGGCCTCGGGGTCGACCTCTGTCCCCCTGTCAACACGGACTGCGACCGGTCAGAGAGAAAGGAGGAGAACCACCGCAACACAGTGCCTCCCACCCCTAACTCTTCCAACCGGTGCAGCATGATACCATGGTCGATGGTATCAAAAGCCGCTGAGAGATCTAACAGGACCAGGACAGAGGAGCACCCCCTGTCCCGAGCCCTCCAGAGATCATCAACCAACGCGACCAATGCCGTTTCCGTGCTGTACCCGGGCCTGAAGCCCGACTGGAACAGATCCAGATACGTCGTTTCATCCAGGTGCTGGGGAAGCTGTTGCGCAACCACACTCTCAAGAACCTTTGCCACAAAACGAAGGTTGGAGACCGGACGATAATTTACCAACATTGCCGGGTCCAGGGAAGGCTTCTTGAGGAGAGGCCTCACCACCGCCTCTTTCAAGGCGGCAGGAAAGACACCCTCACCCAGCGAAGCATTTATAATCCCCTGGAACCAGCCTCGTGTCACCTCCCGAGAAGCCAGCACTAACCAGGAGGGACACGGGTCCAATAAACAAGTGGTCGCGTTCAGTCTACCCAGAATCCTGTCCACGTCCTCAGGGGTCACAGGATCAAACTCATCCCAGATAACATTCTCAAGACCTGCCCCAGTCCCTCCCCCTGAGACTATCCAGTCGGAGTCCAGATCTTCCCGAATCTGAGCGATTTTGTCATACAGATATTGGACAAAATCCTCGGCTCTACCCTCTAAGGGGTCCTCCCGCGCTTCCTGGTGGAGCAGGGAGCGGGTCACCCTAAACAGGGCGGCCGGGCGATTATCTGATGACGCAATAAGAGCAGCAAAATAGCTACATTTCGCTGCTTTTATTGCCACTAGGTAATTCCTAATATGAGCTCTTACCAGTGTCCGGTCAGATTCAGAAAGACTGGCCCTCCAACTACTCTCTAGGCGTCTTTTCCGGCGCTTCAACTCCCTCAGCTCCTCAGTGAACCAAGGAGCTAAATGAGATCGGCGCCAGGTCAGAGGCCGCAAAGGCACGACCCGATCCAGAGCTCCAGCGGCCGCCCTATCCCAGGCGGCCACTAGGTCTCCAGTCGAGGCGTGTGCCAGAGCCTCAGGGAATGGCCCAAGCTCCATCTGGAACCTATCTGGAACCCATGAAAAAGTGCTGCTGAGTTTTGTCCAAACTAGTCCCTACAGGTTTTTTCCTGTAGGTTTTAGAGCGATTAGGCCTTTTTTAACTTTATTTTTCATTAGGATTCTTTTCGGTGAGAGCTGTTGGATTACCTGCTGCGGGGTGTGTGTGACATGTCTGGGACTCCAGGCCATCCCACGCCCATTCCTTCCTTCGTTATCGGAAGGCAGCTGAGGGATACTGACTCCTTGGAGCGGTTCCCCTCTTAGGCTGTTAGCCGCCGGTGTGTGTGTTGGGCTCCTGGTCCGCTGGCATACCCACTCACACCTCTACACTTATTTTTCTGATTGGCTCTCCTTAGCGGCAGCTCCAGAGTGCTCTGCATGGTTCGCCCTGCAGCCTCTGAGGTGAATTGTTGTGCCTGTCATCGCTGCGGATCTGTGGCTTATTGCGGAGCGCTATTTTTGGCAGAGGAGTCGAGTGGGAATGAGCGGATCGGTTTTGGGAGCCATGGATCGATCATAGGCTGCCGATTCTTCCCCACTCGGTGGTGAGAAGCTTCAGAGACCATCACTGGTATTGCGGCTGCCGTCTTAATTTGCCACGGTTCAACTGCCCGGCCGCCATTTTGAATTCGTCTTTTCCTGCCACCTTTCGCCCACCCACCATTTTAGGCGCCCCGGGACTGCAGTGGGCGCCTTATTTGTGAGGGCAACGGCCGCCATCTTCAGTGAGGCCCGTGACTGCTTAGGCCGCCATCCTTAATGTGGGCAGCAGCCGCCATTTTAGTTTGGGCCCAATATTGCTGCGGACTCCATTTTGCTTGGTGGCAAGGGCAGCCAATTTGTCGAGGCTTTTAGACTCCTTCCTTGGCTTCCATCAGGACCTTCGTCTAGCCTGCCCAACCGCCATTACCACCTACTTGTGCCTTATACCGGCCATTCCTGGGCCCATAGCCTTTGATCATTTGGAGGACTGGCTGTTTCCGGTGTACCGCTAGGCGAGACACCTTTTTGCTGACCTGGGCCATAGTCGACCTTCCTTAAGTCTCATCTGGAATGGTCACGCGATGGTCCTGCGGCCTGCTGACATAGCTAGGACCTCTAATCATGTGTATATAGTTTGTTGCCTTAAAAAAAATAATTAATTAATTGTTATGGATGGCGGATTCTTCGTTATCTTCCGACCTCGAACACGAGATTAGCCCACCGAGGTCTCAGGCCAAGCATAAGGCCGTGCCTTGAGCACATTCAAGATCCTCCCACACCTCCCACCACCCCAAATCATCTATGGCAGTGGAAAAGGATGCGCTACGACGCCACAAGGCGCATGAGCCTCAGTGCAATAAGGCCAAGCAGGCTTCCTCTTCTGCTTCTGTGCCTGCCCATCAAGTTCCTGTAGAGGCTTCTGGCGCTGCCTTCTGACTACGACCCTCGGTGACTTATCATCTGCCGCTGGCGGTCCTTACGGCCGGCCTCTGGGCCTCTCCAAGGCTTCCATCTCCTTGCCGGACGTTTTGGCGGTGGGTTTGGTGGAGCCTGTTCTATCTCAGCTGCGCCAACCAGAGGCGACTTTTACACCGACAGCTACGGGCCTTTGCGCACCTGAGGCTCAACTTCAGGCTTTGCAGGTTGACCTCCAGACGTTACTGTCTACGACACTGTCCTCCTTGCTGGCAGCTGGCCTCCAACAAACCTCTCTTCAGACATCCCAGGGCCAGTTGGCTCAGCCGGTTTCTCGTGCTGCAGCCCACCATCGTTCCAGGTCTCCTGCCCAGGCGGAGTCGGCCTCTTCGGATGATTCTGATCATGGTGAGGCAGCTCCAGAGGACATCGACTTTTCTTAGGACGAGGGCCTGATGCCAGATGCCCCTGCTTTCTCCGGATTGTTCCGACCGTCCTTGTTCAAGTCGCTCTTGCATAAAGCGCGCCAGACGACTAACATTAGTATTCCGGAGGCATTGCCTACTGAGCCTTCTACTTCGTCAGGGCCTCACGATGCCCTCTTCTCGTCTTCCAAACCGGGCAAAGACTTTATTCCATGCCCTCAACTTTTCTCTGACGTCCTACAATCTCCTTGGTCTCAGCCAGGCTCCCTAACGGCCCCCAGTAGTCTGGACAAGAGATTGTATTTTGCGGCTCCAGAGTTGGATGGACTGTTGACCTTGCCATTAGTTGACCCGCCCATTGCGAGTCTTTCTTCCTCTTCAGTGCTTTCCACTGATTCTTTGGACGCTCTCAAGTCTGAGGACAGAAAGACCGAGCTCGCGTTTCATAAAACACATCAGGCCGTGGCTTGGGCTATAAAGACCGCAACGGCGACGGCCTTCTTCAACCAGGCGTCGCTGATTTGGCTGCATCAACTCCAGGGGAGACTGCCTCTGGAGGAGACACGCTTACATCAGGATATAAATAAAATTGTGGCAGCCACCAAATACTCAGCGGATGCATCCCTCAATTTGGTAAAATTCGCTTCACGAGCCTTGGCCGCCTCTGTGACTTCATGTCGCCATTTTTGGCTAAAGAACTGGAGGGCCGATGCCAAGGCCAAATGGAAGCTGGCTGCAGCCCCATACAAGGCCCCAAATCTGTTTGGATCCGCCCTCCATCCGGTGCTTGTGGAAGATAAAGATAAGCGGAAAGTGCTTCCAACTTCATTCCACAGACCGGGGCGGCGCTACACCCCCTATTCACAACGTCAGCCCTTTCAGGTCTCCTCAGGACCCGGGGGGTCCTATACGCAGCACCCTTTCTTCCAAATGGCCGACTGCTCCTCTGATTGGCAGCATTTTTGTGACAGGAGCAGGAACCCTTCTGCCTCCAAACATCCTTTCCGTGGCGCAGGCTACAAGTCCTTTCGCAGGGGAAAGTGACTACGGGTCACAAGGTCCCATTGGCGGCCGGCTACAACTATTCTGCCGCCAATGGGAGCAGTTGACCACGGACGCTTGGGTTCACCGTACCGGCGAATCACCGCCAGCCTCACCATTGAGTTCGTCGACCGCCCACCATCTCGACATGTGTGTTGCCCTGCTTCCCTTTCGTTCGAGAAGGATTGGTTCCTGAGAGAGGAGATCCGTCATCTTCTATCCATCAAAGCGATAGAGCCGGTGCCGTTGGACCAGCGTGGCACAGGCTTCTATTCTGTCCTGTTTTTGGTTCCCAAGAATTCGGGGGGCTGGAGAGGCATTTTGAACTTGAAGCATCTGAATCTGTCGGTACGCTACCGCAGATTCAAGATGCACTCTCTCCGCTCCATTCTTGGGAGTGTACGACGGGGGAACCTCCTTCAATCTGTCGACCTCAGGGAAGCATACCTCCATATCCCGGTGGATCCAGCGCACCGGCAGTACCTACGGTTCCAGTATGGGGACGACCATTATCAGTATTGTGCCATGCCCTTTGGGCTTTCCTCGGCCCCAAGGACTTTCACCAAGCTGGTAGCAGTCATAGCAGCGGCTCTCAGGACAGTGCCGGTGAGGGTCGTGTGTTACCTGGACGACATCCTGGTCCTTTCGTCTTCCAGAGAACAAGCCCGGCGGGATCTGGATCTGGTAATCAAGGTCTTCCAGAATCACGGGTTCTTGATAAATTTTCCAAGAGCCAGTTGACTCCGTCTACCCGGCTTCAACACCTCGGGGCGGTAATAGACTCTGTACAGGGGCAGGTCTTCTTGTCACCAGACAGCGCCCGGAGTATCTCTGGCTTGATCCACCAGGTCCTGCCCACTGGTCCGTACCTCTTCTCCATCTCTCACAACTGTTGGGGAAGACGGTCTCGTGCTTCTCAATTGTACCGTGGGCCCGGAGTCACTCGAGACCGTTGCAATGGTTCCTCCTCCCCTTCCAACGGGCTGGCTGCAGCGACTCACTCTACAAGGTGTCTCTGCCTCCCCAGATACGTCTCTCGCTGCGCTGGTGGACGAGTCCGGCCTTGGGACGAGGTTTCTTCTTTCTAGAACCAGTCCGCCTGACTCTGACGTCGGATGCCAGTCTGCTAGGTTGGGGGGCACATTTCTGCAACCTAGTGGTGCAAGGCCATTGGTCTCCATCGAAACAGCGTCACTGCATCAACCTGCTGAAGCTGAGAGCCATTCGACTTGCGCTACAGCACTTCCAGTCGCATCTAGAAGGTCAGCACATCCTGGTCCTCATGGACAATGTCTCAGCCAAGGCCCAGGTGAACAAGGAAGGGGGCACAAGGTCCAGGGCCCTGATGTTGGAGGTGGAGCATCTTTTGTCCTGGGCAGAGCAGCATGTCCTCTCGTTGACGGCAGACCATATCTCCGGAGTCGACAATGTTCTGGCAGATTGGCTCAGCAGGGAGCTGATCGACCCAGCGAAGTGGCAGCTTCATCCCAGACTGTTCCGGGAGGCGACGCTTCGGTTCGGGATGCCGGTGTAGATCTCTTCACCAGTCACTTGAATGCCCAACTCCTTCGTTATGTGACTCTATATCCGTGCCCATCGGCGGAGGCCCACAGCGCGCTCTGGTGCCAGTGGCCCCCGGGGCTCTTGTACGCATTTTCTCCAATCCCACTGATTCCGCGAGTAATCCGGAAACTCTTAGACGAGAGGGCTGAGATCTTATTGGTGGCACCAGAATGGCCTCGTCGCCCATGGTACTCCGATCTGGTGGCACTGTCCGTTGCCCAGCCGTGGGTGATTCCTCCACAGCGACTCTCCTTATGCCAGGGGGCCATAAGCCACCCAGAGCCTCAGTGGCTCAAATTGGCCATCTGGCATTTGAGAGGGTCATTCTGAGAAAGGACCGTCTCTCTGACGCTGTCATTAGCACGATTCAGGCTTCCCGTTGGCCGTCTACGTCACAAATTTATGAAGCTTTTTGGAGGGCCTTCTGCACTTGGTGTTCCAGCAGCCATGTGGACCCTACAATGGCACAGATTTCGGACATTCTGGACTTTCTTCAATCTGACTTGGACAGAGGTTTGTCTCCGTCAACTTTGTGACATCAGACAGCGGCTTTGTGTACAGTGGTTAGATGTCCACCATATTTTTTGTTGGCGCACCATCCACTGATCAGAGGGTTTCTGCATGGGGCTATGAACTTGCATCCTCCCACGGTTCATCGCTACCCGACATGGGGTCTTTCGCTGGTCCTGCAGGCGCTCATGTCCCCTCCGTTCGAGCCTCTGGGTTCCGTCCCACTTAAATTCTTGTCCTACTAGGTGGCCTTCCTTCTAGCGATCAGCTCCGCTAGGAGAATCTCTGAACTTTCTGCTTTATCTATCAGGAAGGACTCTGCATTTTTCATGTGAACACCATTGTCCTCCGTCTGGACCCTGCCTTCCTCCCGAAGGTAAACTCCTGGTTCCATCGGGCCCAGGAGGTCATATTGCCGGATTTTTGTCCCTCCCCGCAACATCGGTGTGAGAAGGACTGGCCTACCCTGGACGTTCGCAGGGCCCTCTATCGTTATCTTCGCCGTACGGTGTCTTTCAGATGAACGGAGGCCCTGCTAGTTTCTTTCCATCCGGCATTCATGAACTTATGAACAGAAAGTGCGGCCTCTCCCGGGCAGGATTCTGCCTCATTCGACGCGCAGTGCTGCAACCACAGCCGCTTGGGCCACGCAGGCATCAGTCTCTGACATTTGCAGGGCCGCCACCTGGTCTTCGGTTACACCCTTCATTAGACACTATAGGATTGACGCCTACGCCTTGGCTGAGGCCTCCTTTGGTCGAAGGGTACTTCAAAGTGTTCATGTCGACCAGGACTCCGGGAGCAGTCAGCCTCCCACCCTGGGGGTTTAAGCTTGGGTATTTCCCAGCTATGGATTGTAGGAGCAGCGCACTGAAAAACAGACGTTGTCTTACCTGAACGTCCCTTTTTTGGGCGCTGCGACTACAATCCATTCCCACCCTGTTTTTGCCTTCTTAGGGCTTCCTGCTCTAGTTTTGTTGACTCTGTTGTGCCTTGTTGCCATTTTTTTCCCGTTGTTACATGATGTTGGTGTAGGTGGTCGCACCTTCGTGAAAGACTGGTGCATTATGGGATCTGTGGGCGTGGCCACAGCACGAAGAAGAAGGTGAAAAAAAATGTCACCCAGTCGAATCAGGAAAATGAGGAAACAACCCAGCTATGGATTGTAGTTGCAGCGCCCAGAAAAGGGACGTTCAGGTAAGACAACATCCGATTTATGACAGTTGATAGAAGTTCATAGATTGAGTTTATAGTTTGAGCTGTAAGCAAACATTGTTTAGAGAGGAAATCTGTCATGTTTTCCCTCTTTAAATTTATTACATCTCCCTCCTGTGCAAGGAAGGCTGCTGCTGAGTTCCAAGAAGCAGAACCATTGTCTGAGAAAGAGGAGGAAAGTTATACATGCTGTTTGCTTTCAAGTTCAGTTTGTAAGTCCCATTCCAATGAGTCACATAAATTTATCTGATAAGATGACTGCAGTTGAGTTACTTACTGGAACAGACTGTCTGTTTGCAGTATAATCTTCCATTTTCTGCTGCTTCAGTGGCTTGGATGAACTCTCTGTTACAAAGTGCTGCCTCTTTCTCCTTTTCCCCATTCTTAAAAATCCGGGCTTATAGTGTTGTTAAAATGTATCTAAAACAAATGGTAGCCACACTATTATGTGCTTTTGTAAAAGTCTGGTATAGATTAAAAATAGATCTTAAATGAGTTAAAAATATAAAATATATATATATATATATATATATTATTAAAAAAATAAAAACCTGATTTACTTTGGAAGAGCTCTTTACAGCTGTTGCTGCCTGTCCTTCATCTTAGCTCCACCCCCATCTTAGCTCATTTTTTATTTTTTGTGCCAATTCTTCTTTCTCTAGTAAATTTACTTCATTTTGCTAGTTCCATTTGATTTTTTAAGATCTTCTTGTTTGGTTCTTTCTGTAATTCTAGTTCTAGTCTCTTACGTTCCTCTATTAATGTCTTTTGATTTTGTCTCTCTTTTTTTTTTTCCTCTGTGTATATTATAGTTAGTCCCTGAATGTATGCCTTGGCAATGTCCCATATATTTTGTAGTAAAGTTTCTTCTTTTCTATTCTCTTTTTTAAAAAAAGTCCATTTCTTTTTCCATACTTTTTTTTTTGTAATTTTTTTTTATTTTTTCAAACATAAACATAAAAAAGATTTTTCCCAGGAATGAAGTCTTGGTCCGGTCACAAATAGGTAGGCTGATTTTACAAGTAAAGACAGATATTTTTAACATAAATTCCAACTTTTTAACTTAAATCTTTCTATTATATCATCATACATCTTAATTTCCTACTAAAACAAAGCTCATTTTTATATTTAATTATAAATTCAATTATAAATCAAAATTCATTATCACTCTTTCTAAATTTTTCTCCATAGTTCCTTTAACATCAACATTAAACACAAAAATGATCTAATCTATTAATCTATATATTTACCTTACAATTTTATCACCACAAATCTTAATTTCCAAATGTGTACAACTCAATTTTTATTTCAATTTATTAATCAAAATTTCTTTCTATTTTTCTCGGTTTCTAGACCCATTTCATCCAATCTTTTAATCTTAAACTTTTACAGAGACCTCTCAAAATTTTCCATTTCATTTTAATTATCGCCCAACATTTTCTTCTTCACCCCTGAATAATAATTATTCTTCAGTGTATTCTCCTCTATACCTCCGATTATTATTTTGCTAATTTCCAGCATAGTTTATTTCAGCTAATTTCAGCATTTTCCTCCATCACTCCACCTATTGTTTGACTGATTTCCAGCAATGCATATTTTGGCTGATTTCCAGCATTCTTCTCCCTTATACCACCTATTATTTGGCTGATTTCCAGCATTACTTATTTTGGCTGAGTTTCCAGCACATTCTCCTCCAAAACTCCAACCATTATTTGGCTGATTTCCAGCATTTTCCATTGTTTTGGCTGATTTCCAGCATGCTTTATTGTGGCTGATTTCCAGCATTCTCCTCCAAATCTCCACCTATTATTGGCTGATTTCCAGCATTACTTATTTTGGCTGAGTTTTCAGCATATTCTCCTCCTTAGCTCCCACTATTAATCTGCTAGTTTATTTTAAGAATTTCTTTTTCAATATGTTTATCTATTAATCCACTATTACTAGCTATACTCTTCCAGGGTGTATTCCCATCTATTTCTTAATACTAATCATTTCCAACATATATTAAATTCATTCTCAGTTGTTACTTCCATCTGTGTACCTTATTGTATCATCTATGATCATTAACAGTTTATCATAATTATCCTCCACCACTTTGTTATCAAATTAAATTATCAAATTAAAACAAAACATGTTACATTCAATTATGCTTTTATGAAAATATCACTTTTATTCAACCAAAATGCTGGAGATGTGATTGCTTAGATGCCACATATTATCATATGTGGTGGACTTGTAAGAAAGTGAAGGCTTTTTGGATAAAAATTTGGTGGGTTATGCAAAATGTTTTGAAGATAAAACTTCAGTTTTCTCCACAACTGTTTTTATTGGGTATAGCTAAGGGTTTTACATTGGGTGAAACAAAGCTGATATTGTATATGGTGACAGCAGCAAGATTATTGATAGGTCAATATTGGAAAAGTGATGCTATGCCCACTATTGAAGAATGGACTTTGAAGATGGCCAGTTTTGTAGAGATGGCGAAGATTTCAGCATATTTAAAAGACCGATCTCAAGAGTCTTATGTATGTGAGTGGAAAAAGTGGATAGATTATGTGCAGAATAAATATCAAACTAGGAAATATCAGATAGCTTTTAGCTGAATGAATGTATTACGTAGGGATAGATCAATTGAGTTTTATGAAGGTATAAATAGCATACAGGGGTGGAGGGGTTTAAGTTTCATAAAATGTATTTTTAATTAGGATTTTATTTTGAGAAAGTCCTGGGGGGAAAAGGGGAGGGTTAGGGAGGGTTTGGGGGTTTTTTTGGGGGGGGGAAACTGGGGAGAAAATGTATTTGTAAAACTTTTCAAATAAAAAAAGAAAGAAAGAAAATATCACTTTTAGTCACCTTACCTTCCAACTTCTATTTTAATTATCTTTTGTTCTTTTTATTTTCTATCTCTATTATACCATAAACACCTCTTATTTTTATTTAAAACTTACTTAAGAATTAAACCATTTAAGCAAGTAAGCATTCAAACATTGCCGTCTGATTTTTATCTATTTTACTTCTTCATTTCCTTATCTGTCCGTTAGTATTTCAATTCAAAGTCAATACTTCCGTGCTTAAAACTCTGCATATCCTGTTTAATTCTGTTGTAAAATCTGATTCCAGTAAAATCCATCAGCTTCTACCCTTCTGTTCCTGCGCCAGGCCTTTCGTTGCTGCGCCAGTTAGTTAAAAGTTTATTAAATCCATTGTATTTCTTCTTTCTTTGTAAAGTCATTGAAAGACAGAGTAGGAATCTCCAAAGTTCAAAAATCCTTAGTTCTTTTCAAAGTAATCCACAATATGTGGCAAGTCAAAGAAGCTCTTTTCAGCAATAAACAAATCCACAGACAGCACTTTCACTTAGTCCCAGCTTCAATCACCATTTTGAAACAATTATATAGCAATCCGTTTAAACTCTTTGTATGGCTTTTAAAAAAGCCTAATCCTTAGTTATTGCTTTTCTCTTTTCCAAAAGTCAAATCCATTTCAGTTTTAACAAGAAGGTTCAAAGTATTCAGCTCTATTTAGTTAATAGTCCTTCCATTCCAATCAATCAGTGTTAAGGTAATTTTCTTAAAGGGTCTTTAACTCCTTTCTTTGTTTTGCAAAATCTTCAAGCCCCACAGATCTTCAGCCGCTAATTAAGGCTGGGGGACTTTTTTGTAAATATCCTTATTCAAATGTTGCTTCTCGTCTAGGTTGGTGTCACTCACCTGGCTCCAAAGCACATCGTCCTTTATTCCTGCACATTGCTTGTCCCGATTTGTCCTGGCTTCATGGCAGCCGCCATGGCTGCCGTCCCCCGCCACTGACTCAGAGGGTTTCCTTTGGCCCCGAGGAACTTGCCCGTTCCTCTTGGCCACCTAAGGGGTCCCTCTCTTTCCCCTGTCCCTTCAGGACAGGATTGGTCTGCAGACCTGTCAGCGGCAGTTTGCCAGCCAAGGTTTTTGCGGGGCTCATCAGAGCGCCGCTATTTCCCTGACTGCATCGCCGGGACGCCAAACCGGAAGTTCCTTCTTTTTCCATACTTTGTATGAATTCCTTGCCTTTTAGAATTGATTGATTCAATATCCATCTCTATTTCCTCTTTTGTCCTTTCCATTTAACTCCAATTGAATTATGATCTGCCCAAGTGTTTGTTTCTATTTCTATTTCTTGCACATTTGACTTTAATTCCGGTGACATCCATATCATATCTTTTCTTGACCAGGACATATATCTGTTTGAATAAAATGAGTATTGATTTCTTGTAGGATTTATTTTTCTCCATACAACTTGAATACCTATTTCTTCCGCTATTTTAAAAAATGTTTTTTGAATCGTTTTTCTAGGTTTTTTTACTTACTTTACTGCTTTTATAGTCCAATTCTGCATCTACAATTTTATTGAAATCTCCTACCATACAAATATTTTCATATTCCAATTCAGTAATTTTCTTACGCAACTTTTCATAAAAATTTTCATTTATGATTTGGTGCATATATTGCTACCAAAAGTATTTGTTTATAATTCATTGTTACCTCCACCATCAATATCCTCTCCTCTTCATCTTCAAAAATTTGTCTTGTTTTTATTGTTTCTTTAATATATAAAACCACACCTCTTTTCTTTTGTTGTGCTAATGAAAAGTATAATTTCCCAATTTTAGGATATTCCAATAATTTATTGTGTTGTTTTTTCACGTGAACCTCTTGAAGACAAATAAAATCTAATTTTAACTTTCCTAATTTGTTAAAAGCCCTTTTCCTTTTCATAGGAGAATTCAGTCCATTTATATTAATCAACAATAGTTTTATTTCATCTTCCATAGTTTTACTTGTAGATAGGTCTTGTTGTGATTGCTCTTATTTCTCTCTGATCTTTTATCTTTGCACCTTCTCGTTCTGCTCTCTCCTTTGATTCTGCTTCATCTTCTTGTTGTTGTACATTTCCTCCTCCTGATGTTTCTTCTTGTTTCTTGTCATCTATCTCTTCTCTCTTTTTTCCTCATGATCCAAATTGCTCATCATAAAATTGCTCTGCATTCTCTATGGTACCCAGTCTATGCCTTTGATCCCTCCAGTTCACCAGGATTCCCTCGGGTATCAACCATCTGAAGTTTACTTCATGTTTAATTAATTGTCTTGTCAGAAATTGTTATTGTTTTCTCGTATCTCTTACTCTTCAAGGACTTGTTTCAGAACTATTATTTCTCTTTCTTTATATTTCAATGGGTTATCTCTTGCTCTTTGAAATATCTCTATTCTTAGTGCCTTCTTGGTAAATCTCACATGTACCTCTCTAGGTAATTTATTTCTTGACACATACCTAAATATTTCATCCATTCCAGCAGACACATCTTGCTTGTCCCCTCCATGGCATTCGCCAACAATTCTGCCATTATCTCTGCAAGGTTTCCCCTATTTCTTCCTCAATGTTCTGGAATCTCAGGAAATACTCAGCTTTATCCATCTCCAACATAATTACTGTATTCTCAAGATTTTTATCTTCCTGTGTAAATCTTACCATCCATCTCTTCCATTTTCTTCTGTTTGTTCTAATTTCTCTTCTGTTTTCTGCATCCTTTGTTCATTTTTCGTTATTGCCTGTTGAATGTTCTCCATTTTGTCATCCATCGTTTCCATTTTATCATCCATCGTTTCCATTTTTTCCTTCATGTCTTCAAAATGTTTTGTGGCTTCTTGAAATGTTTAGAGGATTAATTTCAGCTCTACTTGCATTATGTTTATTGTATTCATTGTTTCTTGCTGCAATATGCTATCCAAAGATTTTTGGCTTGCTGGACTAGATGCAGCTGCTGATGCTGCTGAGGGCGCAGATGTATTTTTTCTTCCTACTTTACTTAAATTTGAAGTGCTAGTCATTTCAAATGTTCTTCAAGACCTTTAAAAAATAGTCAGCAATAACACAACAATCTTCTAGTATTTTCTCAATCCCTCACCAATTTAACCAATATTTTTACAAATCAAATCACCATCAAAGTCTCCAAACAAATTTGCTATTATTGTAACCCAGATGAGAGGAAAGTCGTATAAAAAATAAAGGTCCTTGTCTTCAGGTTCTTCAAACCCTAATCCTTTCTTCCTAATTGATTTAGTAAGTTTAATAAATTTGTTATCCACTTAGGCCCACCAAACCCCAAAGTTCAACCACTCAAATTCGCATATCACCCACAAAAAAGGGGGGGGAAAGTTCTTTGCTGATTCCCACCTTCTATTTACTTCATCTGTTTAATTTACTTCAAAGAGCTACACTGTTTAAAATGTTAGTGTTTCACTCTCTGTCTCTGCTGTCTGATGTAAACAATTTGCTAAAGCAGGTGTTATTGTGGCTAACAAGCTTATCTTTAATAGCCATGGTCATATTTCCAAAGTACTTACATTACTTAAACTTCTCTGCAGTTTTCTCCAGTAGGTGTCACTGTTGCTCTATTTCTCTCCTTTCTCTTTTGTTATCTTAAATTGTTAATCTGCTTCAAAGCTTTTTAAAAGTCCCAGGGGTCCAAATTTCAATTTTCACAGAGTATCAACTTGGTCTATTTTGTTTTTAAATCCCCAGTCCGACTTTCTAATGGCCGTCTTTTTCTTCCCGCTGGATTGAAAGCTTCTCTGCATCAAAGGAGTATGCGGTCTCCTTGTGATCCAGAGTGTCCTCTCTGTCTTCATCGCCCCTCCAGGGCAATTTGGGTTCCTCAGAACCTCCTGGCAGATCAAATTCAGCGTGATTCCACGGAGCCCCCTGGAGATGCATCATATCGCCATGATGTCAATCCGCCTCCCTGACTTTTATGTTTCTATGAAGAATTACAAAGAAGGCTCTGAAGTGAGAACATTCACTTCAAGTTGGTTGAAGCAATATGAGGGGAAAGTATTACAGATAGTCCTCAACTTACAACAGTTCGTTTAGTGACTATTCAAAGTTACAATGGCACTGAAAAGCGTGATTGTTTTTCATACTTACAACTGTTGTGGCGTCCCCATAGTTACGTGATCAAAATTCAGGCGCTTGGCAACTGGCTCATACTTTATTTATTTATTTATTAGTTCGATTTATATGCCGCCCTTCTCTGGAGACTCAGGGCGGTTTACAATGTGTTAAGCAATAGCTTTCATACTTTTGTATATTTATACAAAGTCAGCTTATTGCCCCCACAATCTGGGTCCTCATTTTACCTACCTTGGAAGGATGGAAGGCTGAGTCAACCTTGAGCCTGGTGAGATTTGAACTCGCAGTAATTGCAGGCAGCTGGTGCTACTTAACAGCACTTTAGTCTGCTGCACCACCAAGGCTCTTACGACTATTGCAGTCTCCTTGGGTCATGTGAATCCCGTTTTGCGACTTTCTAACCAACAAAGTCAATGGGGAATCCAGATTTATTTAACATGTTACTAACTTAACAAATGCAGTGATTCTGTTAACAATTGTGGCAAGAAAAGTCATAAAATGGGCAAATTCACTTAACAAACAGTTCACTTAGCAACATAAATTTTGGGCTCAGTTGTTGTCGTAACTCAAGGACTACTTTTACTCATTGTTTTAAATTAGCTTTTGATTTTATTTGAGGGCAGAGGACATTAGTATTGAATGTTTAAAGATAATGTGTTTCTTGATTAATTTCTTTCTTTAATTCCTGGTGTCCACTAAGTAGTGATAAATCACCCAAACTCTGAAGGAGTGAGGAAGAAAAGGCCATCCATTGCACTTGAAGTGCCACTTCTCCAAAGTGGGAGTGTGTCCCTGATGTTGCTTCTTTTAGCAGTTATTATCCTAAAAAGTCATTGAAAATAAATTAGTTCTCAGTAATCTTAATTATAGTTAGATTTGTGACAGTAATCTAGCAACATGTGTCAGAAATTCTTTTGTAGAGCTGTATGGTAAAATATAGGAAAGTCGTTGTATGCTGTATCTGGCAATTGCAAATATTGTGAAACTCACATTCAATAAATTATTGTAATCCAGAACATTTTTTCAGCTAAGATTTTTTTTCATATACAGGTAGTCCTCAATCTATGACTGTACTGGTCATCCATTATGGCAGCTGTCATCCACTTGACCAAACCAACATTTGTTATGGAGGTTGTTAAGCAAATGCTCCAGACATTAAGTGAACCAGTTTATTAATGGCTAGTTTGCCAAAAAGAAAAAAAAAAGTAAATGCTGGTTATAGGCAAAAATGTCGTAAAATCTGGTCACCTTCTGCAGGACCCTGCAAACAACCCTAAATGCAAGCTGGTTGCTGAGTGTCCAGCATACAGTCCAGTAATTGGGGGGAGGTGGTGGGAGGTGGAGAAGAGACGCCCTTCTGAACTTCATAACGGGGTTGTAAGTAAATAACCTGGGAGGAGGGAACTTCAAACAATTGATAAGCAATAAGTCGTAACTCAAGGTCTAGCAATAGCACTTAGTCTTATATACTGCTTCATAGTGCTTTACAGCACTCTAAACAATTTACAAAGTAATATATTGTCTCCAACAATCTGGGTCCTCATTTTACCAGTCTTGGAAGGATGGAAGGCTGAGTCAACCTTGAGTCGGTCAAGATCGAAACTCCTAGCAATGAGCAGAGTCAGCCTGCAATAATGCATTGTAACCACTGCAACACCACAGGTATTGTTGTCTAATTATTGAACTTGCTGCATTAATTTCCCAGTTTTTAGTAATGCAGTGTCCATTTGTAAAGATGTCTAAAGTACAAATTTCTGTACTTTGTTGGGAAAATGTCCAGTTTGAGGAAACCATTAATACATATTTCATTTCTTCAGGGCTCTGGAAACTAACAAATACAATCACATCACTGCTACCTACTTTTTACTAGCAGAGCGCATTTTAAGAGAGAAACAAGAAAAAGAAATACAAACCAGATCAGCAAGTCCAAGCAATATAAAAGCGCAATTTAGGTAAGATTTAAGATTCTACTTACTGTTTTTGTTTTAATTTTATTTTATTTTATTTTATTTTATTATTTTATTTTATTTTATTTTGTTTATTTTATTATATTTATTTTATTTTATTTTATTTTTTTATTTTATTTTTTATTTATTATTATTATATATATATATATATATATGTTTTCTCAGGTTTTCGCGGGTGTTTGTATGTAGGTCTTTGGTTATTCGGGTCTTCTCCCACGTAAAATTGGAAGTGTCTTGGCGACGTTTCGACGAAGTCTCATTCGTCATCTTCAGGCTGGTGTTCTCGGCTTCGTGCTTCCAGGAGCAATGTGAGATCGCAGCTGTCTCTTCCTTTTAACTGCTAGTGGGGGTGTGAGCTGATTGGGTGGGAACTTGGCTGTGTTCTGATTGGGTGGAGGTGTGTTCTGATTGGTTAGGGGCTTGGCTGTGCTCTGATTGGATGGGGGGTTGGTTGTGCTCTGATTGGATGGGGGTGTGTTCTGTTTGGGTGGGGGCTTGGTTGTGCTCAGCTTAGTCTGAATTGCAGGGGGATTTGAGCTGGTGAGCTGCGTTGTTGTTGTTTGGCTTCGTGTTTGTGGCCGTGCGAGCTCTTCATGGTGGGTGTCAGTCTGCTTCATGTATTGATTGGAGGGGTTTAAAGTGGCTAATGATGCAGCTGCGGTCTGGCTTCTGGTCCTTGGTCGTGGCTCATTATCAGTGTGGGTTTGAGTCTGCTTTCTGCGTGGATGTGTGGTGGTGACATCCTGTGTGGCTCTTGTGAGTGTGGGTCTGGTGTCATTCGTCGTGTTAGGGACTCATTTGTCAATAAGGGCGGGTTTCCAAATGGCTGGTAGGCGGGAGGTATCGTCTCGTTTGTTCATGCTGTGTGGGCGTTTTTCTATCTCAATGGCTTCTCTGATTATTCTGTTGTTAAAGTGTTCAGTTTTGGCGATAGTTCTGGTCTTTTTAAAGTCAATATCATGTCCTGTGGCTTTAAGGTGTTGGACCAGGGAAGAAGTTGGTTCCTCTTTTCTGACTGAGTTCTTGTGTTCTTCTATGCGTGCACTTATTCGTCTGTTGGTTTGTCCGATGTATGTAGTGGGGCAGGCGGTGCATGGGATTTCATATACTCCTTGATTTTCTAACTCAATTTTGTCTTTGGGGTTCCTTAGGATGGTGGATATTTTTCGGTTTGTGCAGAATGCTGTCTTGATGTTATGTTTGTGGAGGATTTTGCTTATTCTGTCTGTGGTGCCTTTTATGTATGGGAGGAGGGCTTTGCCGTTTTCTTGTTCTCTGTCTTGGATTTTAGTGGGGGTTTCTTTTTGGATTAGGTTGGTGATCTTATTTCTTTGGAATCCATTGGATGTTAGTACGTTAGTGAGAGTGTGTAGTTCGGTTTTTCGGTGTTGTTCGTCAGCTAAGCGTTTTGTTCTGGAAATGAGTGTCTTGGCTACAGAGTTGATCTGGGCAGGGTGGTGGTGTGAGAGTGCGTGCAGATAGCAGTTTGTGTGTGTTTTCTTCTGGTAGATAGTGTGTCCTAGGGAGCCATTGGATTTGAAAATATCCACCATCTTAAGGAACCCCAAAGACAAAATTGAGTTAGAAAATCAAGGAGTATATGAAATCCCATGCACCGCCTGCCCCACTACATACATCGGACAAACCAACAGACGAATAAGTGCACGCATAGAAGAACACAAGAACTCAGTCAGAAAAGAGGAATCAACTTCTTCCCTGGTCCAACACCTTAAAGCCACAGGACATGATATTGACTTTAAAAAGACCAGAACTATCGCCAAAACTGAACACTTTAACAACAGAATAATCAGAGAAGCCATCGAGATAGAAAAACGCCCACACAGCATGAACAAACGAGACGATACCTCCCGCCTACCAGCCATTTGGAAACCCGCCCTTATTGACAAACAAGTCCCTAACACGATGAATGACACCAGACCCACACTCACGAGAGCCACACAGGATGTCACCACCACACATCCACGCAGAAAGCAGACTCAAACCCACACTGATAATGAGCCACGACCAAGGACCAGAAGCCAGACCGCAGCTGCATCATTAGCCACTTTAAACCCCTCCAATCCATACATGAAGCAGACTGACACCCACCATGAAGAGCTCGCACGGCCACAAACACGAAGCCAAACAACAACAACGCAGCTCACCAGCTCAAATCCCCCTGCAACTCAGACTAAGATGAGCACAACCAAGCCCCCACCCAAACAGAACACACCCCCAGCCAATCAGAGCACAACCAACCCCCCATCCAATCAGAGCACAGCCAAGCCCCTAACCAATCAGAACACACCTCCACCCAATCAGAACACAGCCAAGTTCCCACCCAATCAGCTCACACCCCCACTAGCAGTTAAAAGGAAGAGACAGCTGCGATCTCACATTGCTCCTGGAAGCACGAAGCCGAGAACACCAGCCTGAAGATGACGAATGAGACTTTGTCGAAACGTCGCCAAGACACTTCCAATTTTACGTGGGAGAAGACCCGAATAACCAAAGACGTACATATATATATATATATATATATATATATATATACCCTCATACAGCAAAATACATTTATTTCTCATAGTAAATATGATATGTAAGATTTAAGATTTTACCTATTGTATATATGTGTGTATATTTTATTATATATATATATATATATGTATGTATGTATGTATATATACACGCGCACACACACACACACACACACACACACACACACACACACACACATATATATATATATATATATATATATATATATATATATGCACACCATGTTTCCCCGAAAATAAGAATCTGTCATATATTTTTTTGAACCCTGAAATAAGCGCTTGGCCTTATTGCCATGCGCTCAAAAGCCCGATTGGGCTTATTATCAGAGGATGTCTTATTTTGGGGGAAACAGGGTGTGTACACACACACACACACACACACACACACACACGAATCTTAAATTCCTCATTCAGCAATAATACATTTATATATCCTCATTCAGCAATAATGCATTTCTTTCTCATAGTAAATAGAATGATGTGTAGATTTTTAGACAAAGGTCTCCCTTTCAGTCCTTACCTGAATGAATTGCAGGTTGGGAGATATATGAATTTCAAGGCTAAACTCAAATTTAATGATAGAGGCCTTAAATCTAAGATGTGTGCATAATAATAAGAGTGTATTCTCTAATATTTAAAAAAAAAAACCTATTATGGTATTAATTTTGAGATACAGAAAGAGAAATCAATTAAAAATGATAATCTTATTGCAGCCTTTTGTAAATGAAAAAGCAGGAGATAGAAAAATAAATAAACTCTCTAAGAATATCGAACTAATTTAAATGTAGAAATCGAATAAGGAACCTGAAGATATAATTAGGAGAGTCTCTTCAGGAAGACTATTTAAAATCACTATAGTAGAGGCTAAAATAAATTATATACCGTGTTTCTCCAAAAAGACGACCCACCTTGAAAAGAAACCCTATCATGTTTTTGAGCGCATGTGATCAAATTAAGCCCCACCTATAAAATTAGCCTTAATTAAGACCTCGCCTACCCCAGGGTGCAGGGGGTGGAGCGAGGTACACAGGTAAAAAATAAGCTAGGGTAGGGATGGGGAGGTGGAGCTACCCTACTTACCAGGCCTTGCACACCCCGACACCTGCCTCGTCTTCTTCTGCGGCCGTTTGACACCACTCGCATGCATCACCCTGGCCTCCATTTTGCCTTTAGATGCCTAACGGCATCTGTTATCTGTAACCGATAACAGAGCTCCAGACTTATTATCAGCTGCAGAGGGCTTTCCGGAAGGCATCTGCAGCCGATAACAGAGCTCCGGATCAGTCCGGAGCTCTATTATTGGCTGCAGATGCCTTCTGGCAGGCATCTGAAGGCAAAACGGCGGCCAGGGTAATGGGTGTGTGTGGCAGCAAGTGGCCGCAGAAGAAGTGGGTCAGCAGCAGGCTCCTGTTGGGCAGAGCAAACAGTGCCGTCACCGCAAGGTGAGTCAATAATTAGAACCCTCCAAAAAGAAGGCCTAGCCGTTTTTTCGGGGGTCAAAAGAAAATTAAGACCCGGCCTTCTTTTTGGAGAAACATGGTATAGAAAGAGCCCAAACAAGTTCAGAAAAATGGCACTGTATTTAAACAGGTCCACCATGAAGTAAGAAATCTTATTTTAGTAAATGAAAAAAAAGTATAGCAAGTTAGATACTACTTGTTTTATTTGATTAAATCCAATACATGATATTAGCAGCAGTATATATTTTCAAAGTAGCAACTGGATGATTGGTTTAACTGGAGTTGAAATAAAGGTGGGAGAAGGATAACATTTCCCATACTTACATTTTCTTACAGTGTCACTATTCTTGTTTTTGTTTTTGTTTTTTAAAAAGGTTTAGTGGTTTTGGATAGGATGATTTTTTTACAGGGAAAATTAGGAAGGGGGAGGTGCCCAGCCTGAGAATAGGATTAAAGCTTAAAGTTGTGAATATTTTAAAAGTGAAAATCTGCATGCAGATTTGGAAATATGTTAACTGAGTAGGACTGAACTTCTGAAATATATGCATAAGACTGGTTGAATGGATTCCCTAAAAACTCAAATTTAAAATTAACACAAGGCAATCAAACATGAGTAGGACAGAGGAGGTAAACATTTTTTAAAATTTTCATATCTGAAATTTGGGCTAGAAATCTACTAATCATAAAAATTAATTGATATATGAAGTCTCATTCTCAATCTAATCCAAATTCCTCATTGATGAAAACAATATTCAGAGGGCACTGTGGGTTATCCATTGGTTCCATGAAAACCAATACAATTATTTTTCTTTCACCTATTTGTTTTCACATGGTCTTCACTACTTTTACTTTGAGAAAGTGCACAGTTGGCTCTCTGAGTCTATTTTTTTCTCTTTTATTTGAATGCCTCCAAGCTGGGATATCAGTCACCTGCCCCACTTACATATGGGAAGGTTCCAGCAGTTCTTTTGAGAGCCACAGACATTGGGATGGGATTCAGTGTTGGCTAGATTATAAAATATTGTTCTGGAGGTACCACAATATCTGTTGGACTTGCCTCTTCCATTATTACTATGGCACTTTTGAAGTCCTAATAAGTTGCACTACATATCAGTACATTAGTATCACTTTAGTTACTTAAAAAACAACTAATTAAATAACGAATGCCATTAAGAGAAAAAAATGGATCGGCTTCCTGTCTGGCTTCCGTCGCCGCCAGACGGTCCTCTGAGACCGCCAGCCCTGTTGCCTGTAAAGAGCCGCCTTTACATCTGAAAGGTGGCTCGAAAAACTCCATTTCCTGTAGGAAATGTGAGACAGAGCAGGCGAGGGCAGGTAGAGCCCTCTGCAAAGTCCCCAGGTTGTGGCTCCCTATTTCCGCTCGCCGCTGCTCCAGGCTTCGGGAGAACTCTGCCTTTTTGCAGAGCCAGGCGCTGGGACCGGACTAATCAATGAAACTAACAGATCATCTGAATAAGCAGGATGAAATTCGGATCGGGGATCCTAAACTGCAAGTATTCTAACCCCAAGACTGATTTTAAAGTTAAAGAAGAGTGAAAGGAGGAAAAAGGAGAGTTTAAAATGGTGACTGACTGAGGCTTGAGAAAAGCTGAAAGTGAAAGTCCTTCCGTTTGAATAGCTTATAACATTACAAAGTTACAAAGTATCTAGCAAAAGTGCTGGTTAGAAGTGAGAGGAAAAATTCTTATTTCATGTTTCTTCCTTCTTAGAGACTTGTTATTGATATTGTTTGGAGAGAAGTCTTTTTCTTTAAAAGGAAAAAGAAAAAAAAATCATTTGTGTGGCAGGATGGCGCTAAAACTGACAAAGCCAGATAACCAAGCCATGGGGGGGGGGGGGCTCTCCCATTTATAAATCACATGAACAAGTTGAGAGTTTGCAGATGCAGAAGAATGGCCTCATAGACCTAAAGAAATTTTTACTGGAGGAGATGGCAAGACATGATAAGACTGTGAATCTGAATCTTGAAAATTTTAGACAGGAAATTAAAGAGTTGATTCAACAAAAATATGATATTCTGAAGCAACATATGAAAAGTTTTATAGAAATAATTCTGAAGATGGATGAAATTATAAAGTCAAAAATAGACACTAAGGAAGTTGATGATAAGATTTATAATTTGGATAATAAAATACAAAGAATTGAAAATGATTTAATAAGGATTCAAGAAAAAAGCTCAGAAGTAGAGTTTAAAAAAATAAAGGAAGCTGACTATAAGACTTACAATGTGGATAATATTAAACAAAGGATTGAAAATGAAACCACAATAATGCAATTCAGACTCATGGAATTTGCTGTTAGAATTAGGGGAATACAGGAAGATAAAAGACAAGATTTGAGAAAGATGTCTGCTGAAATTCTGGCTGGGATTTTAAAGGTTAGCCCTGAAGATGTATCCTGCAAGATTGATAAGGCCTACAGAGTTAATTCTTGGGTGGCAAAGCAAAAGCAGTTGCCTAGAGATGTGGTGATTTACTTTACTGATAAAGAAATAAATGATATTGTGCAAAAGTCTTTCAACTCCACTCTTGAAATGCATGGAAGGAAGATCTGGATATTTAAAGAACTACCGCCTAAGATGTTAAAAGATAGAAAAGATTTTGGATTTTTGGTGACTGAACTAAAGAAACAAAACATCCCATTCAGGTGGGATGTCCCAGTTGGTATAATATTGAGATATCAAGGAGAACGATATCAATTAAATACTGTTGAAAAAGCGGAAGAATTTTATTATAAGGTTTTCAAAATGGGTTTAACATCTCCACGTATAATACACGAGGGGAATAAAGAAAGGCAAAATCAACAAGAGATTGTAATTCAGGCTAAGCAGATGGAGGTGGAGGTAACGGAAAAACAACAAGTTACAGAGGCTTTTGTGGATGAGCCGCTTCTGGATTCTCCTTTGGAGGCTATAGTTGGATTACCTATAAATACAAGAGAGGCGGCTTCGGATTCTAATGTGATGACTTATCAAGCTACAGACCAGCATGGAAACCAAACAGTTGATATACAACTCATAGAAAGGAAACCAGGATGGAGATCTAAGCCACAAAAAGTTAAGAAAAGAAAAAGCAGGTCCTACAAAAATAAAAACTTTTAGACCAAACAACAGTGTAATGCCAGTTACTCAAGAGACGATTGAATATTTAGAAATTTAGTTGAGGCAAAGTATTAGTTCATATTATCCTGAGGAGAGTGACAGATCTCTGTAGTGCTGTACTCTTGGGATGTGAAGATGGCCATAAATTGAGTGGATTGGAATTTTCTACTTTGGATTCTTTGACAAATGGATTACGTTTATGCTGAGCTATAAGGCAAGAGAACTATGGGATTGGGGCATGCAGAAGATCTGGCTGTTACCCCAACATGGAAGTTGGAATTAATAATCTAGATGGATGACATTATAGACGACACTATATGGAATATAAATATAAAGTCACTCGGGTGGTTTTTTTTATATATGAAAATATTTACTATTGATGGGGGCAGATGGTAATTGAAGATACCGAACATACTGTTGGAATTAGGATGTGATGTTACCCTAACATGGGTAATGGAATTAACAATCCAGCCGTGAGACATTATAGAAGATATCATATGGATTACAAACTTAAAGTCAATTGAGGATTTTATATATATATGTAAATATTTTTTTTTTTTAGTGGAACGGGTAGAAGAATAAAGATATTGAAAATATTATGTATGTAGACCTGTAGGAAAGTGGGTGGAGATAGGTTAGTTTACTGATTGTTTAGTTTAGGAGAAGGGATGTTATGTTATATTAATATACGTAAAAGATTTGAATTAAGAGATATATATATGGGGGAGGAGGAAATGGATAGATTATGAGTTGAAATTGCTAAATTAGGATTTATTATATAGTTTTACAGCTGAAAGTTGCTTTGAATGTTGCTTTGAAATGTATAGTATAAGGGGGATATAATGATATTGTTAGAAGGATAGATTATGAGTTGAATAGATGAAATTGCTAAATTAGAATTTATTATATAATTTTACAGTTGAATGTTGTTTTTGAAATGTATAGTATAAGGGGGATATAATAATATTGTTAGAAAGAAAGGGTTAGTATATAGGGGGTGGTACAAAAGGATGGTAAAGTATTATATAATCTGTTATTAATTTGGGTTTTATTTTGGAGAAGCCACAGGGGGAGGGGAGGGGGAGGGGGGTTAGGGTGGAGGGGGGGGAAAGGGGGAAAATTTGTATTTGAAAAACTTTTTCAATTAAAAAAAAAAAGAGAGAGAGAAAAAAATGGATCCAAAGATTGGTTTGAGACATATTGGAATTTCTGTTTTGTTTATATGTTGATATAAGATGTCTTAATTTGTCTCTTCGTTTTCAAAAGATGACCTGGAATGATTTAAGAAATTAAAGTTTAAAGTATAGCCAGACAGAATTAATTATTCAAATATTTGAACTCAGGCTAATGGATAAAATGTGATTAATTTTAAAATACATATTATTTCTTACTTTTTTATATTATTTGTAGCATAATATATTGTATTAAAATGAGAAACATTTAACATGGAATCTCTTGCTTTGAAGTATTTTTGCTTTTTATTTTTAATCAAATTTGCATTTTCCCGTTTCCTCCATTTTGTTTATTTTAGGCAATCATGGCCAACAAAAATCGATGTTCCCCAAGATTTAGATGATGACCTTACAGCTTCTCCATTGTCCCATGCAGCTGTTCCCCAATCTCCTGCTCGTAATGCTGAAAATGTTCTTAATGGACATAGAAGTAAGGCACTTGAGTCGGTCAAGAAAGAAGATATTCCTGAATTGGCTGGACCAGCACTTTCAGTTGTTCCATCAGTGAATTTAAAACCTACAACTAGTAGTCGGAAGTGCCTATTTAGAGTGGAAGAAGATGAAGAGGAGGATGAAGAAGATAAAAAAATTGTTTCTCTGTCAAATCAAGTTGTTCTGCGTCGTAAGCCTTCTGTTACAAACCGTCTTACTTCCCGAAAAAGTGCCCCAGTTCTTAACCAGATTTTTGAGGAAGGGGAATCTGATGATGAATTTGATATGGATGAGAATTTACCTCCCAAACTAAGTCGGCTAAAAATGAATATTGCTTCACCCAGCACAGTGCACAAACGCTATCACAGAAGGAAAAGTCAGGGTCGTGGATCTAGTTGCAGTAGCTCAGAAACAAGTGATGATGACTCAGAAAGTAGGCGGCGTCTAGATAAAGACAGTGGATTTACTTATTCCTGGCATAGAAGAGATAGTAGTGAAGGTCCTCCAGGAAATCAAGGAGATGGAAGTGGACAAGGAAAACCAAGCAATGGAAATGGAGGGATTGACAAAACAAGTCCTGGTGATAATCATAAAGAGGGTGGAAGTCCTTCCAGTGGCTCTAGTGGAAGCACGAATAATAATTCAGGTTCCACTCGCAGATGTGCAGGATCTGGTAATTCAGTGCAGTTGTCATCAAGAAGTGCGGGTGATCTGGTTGAAAGTCTCAAGTTGATGAGCATTTGTTTAGGTTCTCATATTCACAGTAGCACTAAGTACATAATTGATCCCCAAAACATTTCATTTTCCAGTGTGAAGGTGCAGGAGAAATCAACATGGAAAATGTGCATAAGTTCTGGGAGTGTAAATCCAGTTTCATCTTTGAGCAGTATAAAATTGTTTTCTGACCAAATGTCAGATACAGCAAATGAGTTAGAACGAATAAAGAACAAGAACTTGAAAAATAATGTGCTACAACTACCTCTATGTGAAAAAACAATATCTGTGAATATTCAGCGAAATCCGAAGGAGGGATTATTATGTACATCAGGTCAGACAACTTGCTGTCATGTTGTTTGACAATAGTCATATTTAACCCATTCTACTTGACATCACCAATCTTCCTGTTCAGAGCTGTGAATACTTTATTTCACTGAATCTTTTGTTACTTTGTCTTCTTATGTTAACATAGGCTTTAAGCAGTAATTTATTACAGTTTAATTTAGTTTTGCTTATTATGATAATGCATGTACTGTGCATGTTGCTAGCCAGTAATTTCTTTTGTTCCAAACATACCCAAGAGCCATAGTGGTGCGGTGGTTAGAATGCAGTATTGCAGGCTACTTCTGCTGACTGTCATCTGCGTGCAGTTTGGCAGTTGGAGTCCCACCAGGCTCAAGGTTGACTCAGCCTTCCATCCTTCCGAGGTTGGTAAAATAAGAACGCAGATTGTTGGGGGCAAAATGCTGACTCTGTAAACTGCTTAGAGAGAGCTGTAAAGCACTGTGAAGCGGTATATAAGTCTAAATACTATTGCTTTTGTTATTTTTCTATCTTTCTAATTTTACTGTAGAAAATCGGGATTATAGTAAGGCTTGTGTTCAAATCCAGTATAAATTAAGCACTTAGTAGTTTCACATTCTGCACTTAAATTAGAAACAAAAATTTTGTTTCTTTGTAAAACAACAAATTTTGTTCGGATCTTCTGTGTTACTTAAAATACATGAGATGTGGCATAATTATCTGTGTTTGCAACAGAACCAAAGCAATAAAATTTTAATACTGAAGTCTCTTCTGGAGGTTTCAGAATTTCAAGGCTTGTACAAAGCAAAAGTGCACTGAAAAGTTATCTTGAACGCTTGATTTTTAATCCCACATCTTTGTCTTAAATGCATGAATGATGGCTGAAATGAAGATCTTGATTTGATATAGACAAGATTTTTTTAAAAAAAAAAATCTACAAGGCAGCTTTCCCCATAATTAAATGCAGACAATCTTTTTTAAAAAGAATTATCTAATAAGGAAATAGTGTAATTTAAATTTTCCCCATTCAAGGGAAAGCATTCATTACTGTTAATATAATGGGTTGTAAGGTATTGTGCAAAATATTTAAAATGGACCAATTTGTGGTAGCTGAGGTCTATTTAAATAGATCTCTAGTTGATATCTATTCCAATAAATCATTTCATATGTAGTAACTGTTGATAAAGATATTGAAAAAGCAAAGGTTTTTTTTCCAAATTTACTTTCCACTATGCTGTTAAATATTTTCACTATTAATGGAATTGTCACAAAGAGTTCATTAAGAATATAATAAAGTAATTTGAGCATTCAGATAAATGAGACAAGATAGGTAATTTCACTTTTGTATAATGTTAATTATATCAAAAATGCTTCAGAACACCAAAATGCCAATTCAGCTAGACATTTCTAGTAAAAGAGAGTAGGCGTAGTTGCTGGAATCTGAATAAAACAAGAGTCTGTTCAGATTAGCAGAGCCTATTGGAATACTTGAATATACCCCATGGCAAGATAGATGGCATATAAATTTGATAACATATCCCAAGTTCTCTCTATGGATTTAAAATGCACCATTGATTATCTTACTGGAAAACAAATTATTTTAAGTGGACATTTAGTTTGGAATGTGATGTATAATTTGCTTTAATAATTCTCCAAATCAAATCAATAACACAAGTTTGCATGGAACAATTTTCTTTCATTCTTGAGTATTTGCTTTTTAAAAACCCCTTGCTACTGAAATGCCAGCAAATGAATGTTTTGGCACTTTTTCTGTTAAAAATACTTTTGACTTGATGAATTAACTTTTCTGAATATATATCTAGAATAAAATATTCCCAATTTGGGGAAATATAAGATTTATTTTCTTGCTCTGTGCACTGGGTCTTCAAAGCAATGCTGGTAAGAACTGATGGTATTATGTAGCAGCAACCCAGACAGTAGTCTGAGAGAGTTTACATTCAGTTCAGAAAGTATTCAGACTATCTTCACTTTTGTCAATTTTGTTATCCTGCAGCCTGATTCTACAGTTGTTGAAATTCATTTTTTCTCATTCATTTAATCTACATTCAGTATCCCATAATGAAAAGTGAAAGCAGAAGTTTAGAAATGTCTGTAAATTTATTAAAAAGAAAAAACTTAAATATCATATTGGCATAAGTATTCAGTCCCTTCACTCAGTACCTTATTGAAGCACCTTTGGCATCAATTACAACCTTGAGTCTTTTGGACTATGAAGTGTCAAGCTTTGCATGCCTGGATTGGGGAATTTTCTGCCATTCTTCCTTGCAAATCCTCTCAAGCTCAGTCAGCTGGATGGCAACTGTTGGTAGACAGCCATTTTCAGGTCCCTCCAGAGTTGTTCAATAAGGTTTAAGTGAGGGCTTTGGATGGGCCACTCTAGGATATTCACAGAGGTGTCCTTAAGCCATTCCTGTGTTGTCTTGATTGTGTGCTTAGGATCATTGTCATGTTGGAAAATGAACCTTCTGAGATCCTGGGTGCTATTCTACAGGTTTTCATTGAGTACTTTGCTCCATTCAGCTTTCCCTCAACCTAGACCAGTCTCCCTATCCCTGCTGCTAAATAACACCTCAGAGCATGATGCTGCCACTACCATGCTTTATTTCTGGAGTGATATTGGGCAGGTGCCTGATTTCCTCCAGACATAACATTTAAAATTAAGTCCAAACAATTCAAGCTTGGTTTCATCAGACCAGAGAATCTTGTTTCTCACAGTCAGAGTCCTTCAGGTGCTTTTTTGCAAACTCCAACCGGGCTTTCATGTGTTTTGCACTGAGAGGCTTCCGTCTAGCCACTCTGCCATAAAGGCCAGATTGGTGGAGGACTGCAGTGATGGTTGTCCTTCTGGAACTCTGTCCCATCTCCACACAGGATCTCTGGAACTCAGAGTGACCATCAAGTTCTTGGTCACCTCTGTTACTAAGGCTCTTCTCCCCTGATTGCTCAGTTTGACTGGGCGACCAGCTCTTGGAAGAGTCTTGGTTGTGTCAAATGTCTTCTGTTTGAGATTATGATAGGAACCCTCAATGCAGCAGAAATTTTATTGTAGCCTTCTCCAGATCTGTGCCTTGCAATAATCCTGTCTCTGAGTTCTGCAGGCAGTTCCTTTGGCCTCATGGCTTTTGCTCTGCAACAGCATGTTGCAGCATGGGAAGCCTTTATAGAGAGGTGTGCTCCTTTCCAAATTATGTCCAACCAATTTAATTTACCACAGGTAGACTCCAATGAAAGTATAGAAACATGTCAGCAATAATCAAGAGAACTGGAAGGCACCTGAACTAAATTTCAAGTATTGTTTCAAGGGATCTGAATATTTAAACCAACATATTTCAGTTTTTTCTTTTTAATAAATTTACAGATATTTCTCAAATTCTGTTTTCTCTTCATCATTATGGAGTATTGAGTGTAGATTAATAAGAAAAAAATGAATTTCAACAAATGTAGATTCAGGCTGCAGCATAACAAAATTGACAAAAGTGAAGGTGTCCGAATACTCTCTGTAGCTCAGTATTGTGATGCTAGCAAAATGGTCAAGTAAAATGCATTTCATTTACATTATGGATTGTAGAGCACCAAAGAATTGTTACATTGGATTATGATTTATGCTTCCTTTTTTAGTATGGTAAATCTCTCTGAAGGTACAATCTAAAACATTTTATTAGAAAGCCATTTGAGTTCATCATGGCTTCTTTCCAAGTAAATACAGATTCATCTATAGTTCTGAATCATGCAGTGTATTTTAATATCTAGCCTAATTCAGGATTTATACTTTTTATTTCCCAAGTGTAGCAAGGTATAAATGAAATATTTCATTTTTGTTTTTCAGACTCTTGTTGCAATCTTGTTTTAAACTGCTTGGATGCTTTACCAGTCTGACATAAGTACTCTGCAAGATTCTGTGTGTGTGTGTGTGTGTGTGTGTGTGTGTGTGTGTGTGTGTATATACATATATATATATATACACATATACATACATATATATATATATATATATATATATATATATATATATATATATATACATATACATATACATATACATATATATATATATATATATATATACATACATACATACATACATACATACATATATATATACATACATATATATGCATAAAGCTGAAAGAACTGATATATAAGTGAAGCCATAGAAAATACTTGTTTGAAATTTTCTTGGGCAGGGATCTTATAAAGGGCCAGAAATATGGACAGTTCATAAATATCAGTAAATAGGGCATCTATATAAAAAGTAGGGGAAATTTATAAAGGGCATTGGCAATAAACTTTGTTGCAGCTTTTATTTTTAAGTTGCTGTAAATATATATTATGTACAGCCTAGGAATGGCACCTTTTTGACCAACCGCAGGAGTTTTTGTTTCTTCCATTTTTATATACAATTGTATATATGTATATGTGTAAATATATATATGGTGCTCACTTTAGATCAGCCGTGTTGACCATTATGCTGCATAGCTGTAAAATTGCCTTTAGTTATGTATGGTTGGGTGAACTACTTGGGTGTACAGATGTTAGCCTGAATGTTGTCTTTTATTCATCTGTTCACAAGTGAATGGCTGTGCATGTATTGTATGTTGTATTTTGCTCTGTTAAAGGAGAGAGAGAATAACCACAACATTAAAATATATTGGACCAAACTATATAGAACAAGTAACAGTTTTCTGTACCCCTTAAATTTGTCTTTACAAATTGCTTATAGTTACTGTAGCATATAAATATTGTGAAAAACTAGTCTTGTATTTTTCTGTATGAATATATAATGTACCTCTAGCAATTTATCTGTATTTAAGATGTGACAATCTTGACAGAGAATTAATTTTGCAAGTAGCAATTAAATTAAGCAGAACTGAATGCAGAAAAGTTAAGCATTTTAAGAGAGGGTACAGAAATATCAGTTTATCTTTGTCAGTTGCTTCCAGCAATGTTTGGCTTTCTTCACTATGTAACTATTCATGGTGTGTGACAAAAATTCTATTAATAAAAATGATCTCTTGATCAGTGCAAAAAAGACTTCCATGTCAACTTTATATACACATTAGTTTGTCTTCTGTTTCAGCACTGAAAAGCTGACATATTGGCCCTGTTGTAATAGGTAAACTATTATTATATTTTTAGCGATTACTTTATGAGTGATTGTCTATGCATTTGTTTTCTTCCTACTACACAGCATGTGCAGCATTAAGATTTCCTTCTTCCCTCTGCTGCTTGTCACTTCAGTACATATTTCCACTATGAAGGTAAAAAATTTTAGGAGTGCTGCACTCTTTAAATTACATTGTATTTTGAGATTTATCCGTATCTTAAAACTAAAAATACAAAGCAAAGTGTTCTTCTTGTGAACTCTGTTTTATCTATTCAACGTGCTGTATATCTTTTAACATTACAAAATAGCTAGTTTAAAACTGCTCAAATGACCATTCCTTTTGTGATGCATCTTTGTTCAATTTATTAACAAACCATATCCAAAGGCCATCATTTTGCAATAGCCACAGATATGTAGGAGGGAGGAGTGCATAATATATAAACCAAAGTTTTGGATTAAATACATCTAGTAATGCAGTTATTAGTATCGCAAATAGCTGAAATTTGAAATGTTCATAAATATTCTAGTTTTAAAATGGAAAGAAAAATTACAGTTTAAAATGTACTTCAGGTATGATCAGATTATAAAATGTTCTGAGAGAGGCAATCTATTAATAGTCACATAATCAGAAAAGCAACTCATTTAACATCCTGACGCTGCTACTGATTCATTCTTGCTGAGACAACCTGGTCCTCTAGCGTTAACAATGCCCCTTTTTTAAGTCAGGAAAGAAGTCTGCATGCATGCATTCCAACATGTATCTTCTATAGGGCTGTCAAACTCATGGCCCGCAGGCTGGATGTGTCATGCATTGGCCATGCCCATGCCTGGTTTAGCGAAGGGAAAAAGTTACGATATGTCACATGATGCCGCCATGACGATGTAAGTTTGACAGCCCCGATCTACTACGTCAAACAATACTGCAGAAGCTTATGTGTCCCTAATTCAGACTTCAGTTTCCAAAGCAGCCAGTGACATTTGTTCTTATTTTTGACCCTTTGAAACACCTTAAAACAAAGGAACCCTTTTAATAGGATAAATTAATGGGCAGCTGACGAGATCATTCTGGTTACGTGTGCATGTATCATATGAAATGTTGATTGTATATAGTTAACCAGGCTAGAAACCAGAAGACTAAGTTCCACTCCTGCCTTAACCCTGAAAGTTGGTTGGGTGACTGCACCAGTCACTCACTCTCAGCCCAATACACAGGGTGATTTTTGTGAGGACAATAGGAGGAGAAAGTGTTAAGTGTGTTTGTGTCTTTGAGTTATTTATAAAGTAATAAAGGTGGGATTAAAGAAATCTAAAGTCCACTGTAAGACTATCTCATTAATATGAGGATAATATATGCAGTATTTCAGGATGTGAAAAGAAAGGTTGGCAAAGAAAGGTTCCACATATCAAAAGTTGTTCACTCCATTTATTGTGAATAGCATTCATGTTCACAGATTGTGCATTTCAGAAGGATATAAATGAGCTGACACTGGAAAACTGTCCTCTAGAGCAGTTTTAAATGTTAAGGGAACCCTTCCTTTTATAAAACTTCACTTCTAGTATTCTTTTGCTGCCAAAGCATTAACAATGTTTGGGGAATTACCAATTTCACCTTGCAGAATAGTGTAATTATAGGCCCAAAACAAACTCTTTGTTCATATGAAGATTCAGTGGAAACTTCAAGCGTAGGAAAAAACTTAATTGGCTTCCATACTTGATTAGTCATTTGCTGTACTAAATGTATCATTTAAAATAGGTGAAGCTTCTATAAATATTCTATTGTGCGATTTTTGAATTGTCTTGTAGAATACAATAAAGAATAATTTGTTCTTGCTAGGGTAGAAAGATGCCTAGATTTATCTGAGACTGAACTCCATATACTAGATTTGATATTGTTACATAATGATAATGATCTTCAATTAAGATTAATGGGGAAGCCTCAAAATAACAGTTGTCTTCTCTTCTGCTGCTGTTCTATTACTACTGGCTGCTTTTCTTGGATATTGACTACTTCTATAAATTGATTTAACTGAAAATACAATATAAGAAATTTTACTTTAAGCTTTGTTCTCATGGGGATCATACTACTACAATGACTTAAAACATCAGCATCATATCGTATATTTAAAGATTAGCAATAAAGACATTTCTGAAAGCTAGTTCATCATGACAGTAAACGGATCTTTCCCTTTATGTAATTTGAAACTACAAAGAGAAATATCATCTACAATAATGTGGTAATTTAACATGTTTCTAATAACAACTTCACCAACTCTGTTATTTGTACAGGAAATAAATTCAACACTGATGCCTGTAGCACTTATTGTGCTATAACTATGTACTTAAAATGAACTCATTCCTGCTTTTATCACTAAGCTTCCTTGCCCAAATTAACCACCACCACTTCTCTATTTCTTAGGATTTGTGGTAGTGAAATACGCAGCTACAGTTTTCAGCAACAAATAAGCTTTCTTGGAGACATCCCATTATCTGGGATGATCATTTTATTCCTCTTAAAATGAAGCATTTAATTTCCGGTAGTTCTTTGGTTTAAGTTCTAATGGTTAACTACCATTAACTTCCTTAACATGCTTCATATTAATATCTATTTACATTAAGAGATCCAATTTATTATAATGGTTAAGGCACTAAAATGGAAAGGAGGAAACCAAGTACTAGTCAGTGGTGGGATTCAAATAATTTAACAACTGGTTCACCCAGGGTCAGGTTGGCCATTGTGGAAGGTGTGACCCATCCTCCAGGTCCGCCGCACATGTGGAATGAGCCTCCCGCGACAGCCAACCTGACCCTGGGTGAACCGGTTATTATATTAACACCACCACCCAGCTATCAAAGTGGATCCTGGGCAATGGAGAAATGGGAAATGGAGCGTCCAGCATGAGGGAAGGATGAGGAGCAGGGAAAGAGGGAAAGTGGCCGCCTTCTCTTGCACTGGCCACTCTATTACCTGTTTCTCCATTGCAACGCAGCGCCCAGAGCTTGCTCCACCACCCCCGCCCAGATGCCCTTGATTCCCCCAAGCATTTCTTTGCCTACCTAATTTCCAGCTCCATCGCATTTCTCCATCACATTTCTCGCTGTTGTGTGCAAGGAAACAAGTTTGTGGGACTAAAAAAACCAGTTCAATCAATGAATTCCAACTTTGTGAGATCTTTTTTTTTTTTCCCGTAAGAAGTTGGAATTGATTGATTGAACTTTTTTAGTCCACAAACTTTTGTTGCCCTGCACATTACAACAAGAAATGCAACGGAACTGGAAATCAGGTAGGCAAAGAAATGCTTGGGGGAAGTGAGAGCCTCTGGGCAGGGGTGGGTGGGGCAAGCTCTTCTGCCCACAAAAACCTCATCTTTGACAGCCAACAAAGAGAGAAAGCAGAGAAAGAGCTGTCAGGAAGAAGCCAGTCAGCCTGGGAGTTGGAAATACCCTTTCACCCTGCCCCACCCCTTCCCACCTGCCACTTCCAAACTGAATTGATAAAGGGGGTGGGTGGCTAAGTGAGGGGCAGGGAGCCCTGCCATGCCTGGTGAGGGGTAAGAGGCGGCGGCAAGAGGAGCTCGGTCTTGTTACACGCACCCCAATAAAAGGCAGCGGAAGCCCATCCGCTTCCCTTCCCCGCCCTCCGGCACTGGAAACCAACTGTCAGCCACATACCCAGTCACCCATTCATCCCTCCTTCTCTGCATCTCTCTGTCTCTGGGCTCACTCGGTGCCACAGTCCACCATGCAGGCTGGGAAGGTGCACCTGTGGAAGGACGGCGGACAGTAGCAGTGGCAGATTGGCAGTGGCGGATAGGCGGATTGGTGAGCTGCTCAATGAATGTGTGCAGGCAGACAAAGACCATGCCCAGGTGGCACACGTGGGCTAGGAGGGCAGCCTCATTTGCATGCAGGAACGGCGGCAGGTCTGGGAACACCAGGAGAGGAGGAGAAAGGATGCTGGGCCAGGCACACGGAGGGAGGGAGGGCCACCCCTGCCTGCCCCACCCACTTGCAGGCTGCTGCCCACGAAGAGGCCATCTGGGTAGCCACACAGCGCCAGCAGCAGCTCATGAATCATGGCACCATGTGGGGACCAGGCCTGAGCCCCCCTTCACAGGAGCCCCAATAACACCCCCAGCCTTCTTAGGGCAGAGCCGGCTCCAGGTACTAGATTGGACCTCTGCAAAGCCCATTGTCTGCCGAGGAGCCCAGCCGAGGCCTCGCTCACCGCCCGCTCAGGTGCCTGGACTCCTGGTGACGGATAGGGTCCTTCAGGTACTTAGCTTGGCTGCCTGTTTAGTAGCTCCAATCCCTGCCTCCGAGTGCCTTGTTGGAGCTGCCTTGGGGATTTGCCTGCACGGACATCACTTGCTTGGAGTGGGGTGGGGGACCAGTTAGAGGAATGCTGAGATGCCAAAATAATTGAATTTTGAATATAATTAAAAATAATTGAATCAAATCCTGTCCATCTTACTTAAATAGGCTAATTTTGACTATAGACTGAAGATGGTTATCTGTGGAAGTGCATAGTTCAGCATGTCTTGAAGATGATATAGAGTAAACATAGACCTGTGATGGCGAACCTATGGCATGCGTGCCAGAGGTGGCACGCAGCGCCTCTCTGTGGGCACGCGAGCCATCAGTTCAGCTCTGCCATGCATACATGCATGCCTCCCGCAGGCCAGCTGCTCTTTGGGTCTCTGCCACACATGTGTGGGTGGTGGGGTGCATGTGGACGCATGCATGCATGGAGGCCAGGCGCATGTGCAGGGTGCACACGCATTTTATTTTGGGGTTTGGGCATGCACACATGTGTTTTGGTTAGTCATCACTGGCATAGACTATAGAAGAATGGAAGTACAATCCTTCTGTGTATATAATTGACATATGTATTTGAAAGAAGTTGCATGGCGAAATGCATAGCGAAATGTCTCGGGATTCTCAATCATCCAGGTTATGGTTGTTCCAAAGTTGATTTTTCAAAGGGTAACTGGACTTCGTTTTCCTTGAAGATGTTTTGCTTCTCATCCAAGGAATATAAATCATTTCATTTTCCGCCATTCAGTCAGAACTGAAGAAGCTTCTTGGATGAGAAGCTAAACGTCTTCAAGGAAAATGAAGTCCAGTTGCCTTTTAGAAAAAAGCACCTTTGGGATGGATGATGAAATATATTCAGATTATAATATAGAAAATGCAAGAAATAAAACAGCAAATATATTTGTATTGTATTGGAATATATTTTCAAGAGTAAGAACCTATTTTATTCTTTGCAGACAAATGTAGCAGAAAACAAATCCTGAGGGAACTCTTACATGGGGAATGGGAATCAAGTAACATTGATGCAAACATCTTGCAGTGTAGTATGTTGATTGTATTTTCAGTAGTCCTATCATTAAAAATAATTGAAACTCACAGTAATATGGTCTTAATGAAGCTTATGGTATTGGGAGTTTTTCCACATGTGATCTTTTTATAATGCATGATGCTTACTCAGCAGCTTATTTCTCTTTCTTTAGCTTTAAAAGTTAATGTAAGTTTTGTATTTTCTATTCAGTCTTGACTCCTCGTGACTGCATGGATAAATCCATATGGGATTTTCTGGGAACTGAATACAAAATTTAAACAAATCCACCATCTCTTTTCCATATTAAGAAAATAGTGGCTAATGCTGGAGTTGAGTAGAAGAAATTGGTATTTATATTGGACTTAAAATCATTATTGATGCAGTTAGTAGTAGTAGTAGTAGTAGTAGTAGTAGTAGTAGTAGTAGTAGTAATAATAATAATAATAATAATAATAATAATAATAATAATAATAATAATTTTATTTCTATACCGCCCTTCTCCCGAAGGACTCAGGGCGGTGTACAGCCAATTTAAAAAACACAAGACACAACAATGATTAAAAATTAAAATAATTAAATAAATTTGGCCAGATTAAAACCCCAAAAATTTAAAATACCCGAATTAAAATTATTATGTTGATAGCCCGGCCTGGCGGAACAACAGGGTCTTCAATGCGCAACAAAACACCTGGAGGTCGGAGATCTTACGTATTTCCAGGGGCAGTTCATTCCACAGGGCTGGGGCTCCCACAGAGAAGGCCCTCCCCCTGGGTGTCGCCAGCCGACATAACTTGGCTGATGGCACCCTGAGGAGACCCTCTCTGTGGGAGCGGACTGGTCGGTGGGAGGCTATTGGTGGCAGAAGACGGTCTCGAAGGTACCCAGATCCTATGCCATGGAGCGCTTTAAAGGTGGTAACCAACACCTTGAATCGCACCCGGAAGACCACTGGGAGCCAGTGCAGCTCGCGCAGGAGGGGTGTCACGCGGGCACAATGGGTTGCGCCCATAACCACCCGCGCAGCCACATTCTGGACCAGTTGGAGCCTCCGAGTGCTCTTCAAGGGGAGCCCCATGTAGAGAGCATTACAATAGTCCAGCCGGGAGGTGACAAGGGCATGAGTGACCGTGCGCAAGGCGTCCCGGTCCAGAAAGGGCTGCAACTGGCGGATCAGGCGAACCTGATAAAAGGCCCCCCTGGCCACGGCCGTCATGTACTCTTCTAAAGACAGCCATGCGTCCAGGAGGACACCCAGATTGCGAGCCCTCTCTGTGGGGGGCAAAGATTCACCCCCAATAGTCAGCGATGGCACCTGCTGACTATATCGGGACGCCGGCAGCCACAGCCACTCGGTCTTGGACAGGTTGAGTCTGAGCCTGTTCCTCCCCATCCAGACCCGCACGGCCTCCAGGCAGAGAGACATCACATCAAGGGCATCGTTGGGGTGGTCTGAGGTGGAGATGTACAGCTGAGTATCATCATATTATGATAGCAATTGGGATTAGATTTGCCATCACTAAGAGATATGGTCATAAAGTGCATTATCACATGTCTGTATTGTTTAGCAGCAACAATCTAGACAGTCCAAGTTGCTATAACTCCAGACATGCAGGTCATTAGGTGGAAAGAGGAAGAAATCCCAGGTAAAAAATACAAAGGTGCTGCAAGAAATTGGAGGAAATGCAGAATTGAGGTGGATGGGTGATGTGTAATGTGAATTTAGGAAGGCTGGAAAGAGTGCCAGAGTGTGTGTACAATGCAGAAAGAGTCTGATGAAAGGGGCATAGAGTGAGTATATGCGTACAAGTACAGAGAGACAAGGAAAGTGGACATGGTGTGTGTGCATGTGAAACTTCAGGAATGCCAAGGAAAAGGCATGAGGTGTATGTGTTTGCAAGTGCAGGGAAAGAAGGCACAAAATGTGTGTGTGCTAGTGCAGTGAAATCAGAAAAAGAGGGCATGAGGTGAGTGCATGCAAATGCAGGGAGGCCAAAAGGGCACTGCGTGTAAGTGAAGGAGGAAGGAGGGCATGTGCATGCAAGTGTGGTAAAGCCAGGGGGCGGGAAGACTTCCCAAGGAACATATGCAATTGCAATCACATGATGACAGACATTGCAACAGGTCATAAGTGAGAGGTGGTTGCTAAATGCTCAAATTGTGTTCATGTGACCAGAGGGGCGCTGCAATGGCCAGAACTTTGAGTGACATTCTTAAATCCCTTTGTCATAACTTTAAATAGTCACTGAATGAATGGTCATAACGTGAGGAGTTATTGTACTGCATCCTTCTATTTTCCAACAGAGATGGAAATAATGTTAATTAATGAGCCACAATTTGTCTGCAAAATGTTTTATCAAAAACGAAGTTCTGTTTCATTATTTGCCATATCATAGTGCTATGGATAGAAATGTTGGCCATAAAGACTACTGTTGTTTAAAAGTTACTCTAAAATTTTAAAAAAGCATATGTAACAGACAAATGCTCCAGTACCCAGAAAGGGAAAATGGGAATTACAACAAACTGTTTAATATAATTCTGCTGGTAGATTAAATTATTCTTTACCACAGCCTATTTTTAATGAACCAGGAAAATAAAAGCTGGGTAGAGAGATTATATAAGCAGGGTGTATCTTGGGAATGAATCAAGTTAATTGAGCTTCTTGCCAAATCAAATATTTTCCAATTCTTTGAAATTAGTAATTTTAATGGAGAATAATCATTCAAGTTAAAACAGCATACACATTTTACAGTACATATTTTGACACAGCATTCTTACTCTGTATGGATCCTAACTTGAGATTTATGTATTACATTTTACAAAAAACAAAATTAATTCCTTCTTCAATACAGAGTGTGTAGTAAGCCTTCTACAAAATGTGACAAAATATTCTTAACATGAAGATGCCACAGGAATATGAATTTATATATTGCTATTACATTCCAAAGGCGCAGCTCATATTTATGATTATGCTTAAAATTATCATAAGAATCTTAAAAAATTGCAAACCAGAGTAATGGCTATGAGTTATAACAAGATTTAAGAAGGCTATAATCAGTTTCTATGGAGTATATTGTAATATGCAAAACAATTACACTGGGATTTTTATGATGAATAAAGATAAAATCCTTGATATCAAAGTTTGAAATCATATGAAAGTATAATGTATTTTTTGTTCTTAATATTGTATAGACATAGAATATACTTCTGCAACTGTTCAGTTTATCATCCTAGGGTTCTTTCAGAGAGTCTGCAGCCAATTTGATTTGCTGAAAGAAAATCATAAGACATAAAACATTAGAAAAAGTATACAAACATCATCCATTTATAGACAGAATGAAGAAAAAAGCAGGTTTCATCAATATTGCCACAAATTATACTTTTGAGATCAATAAAAACAAAGACATTGTTCCCCATTCTGCTCCAATATGATTCATGATTTTGGTGATTAGACAGGATAAGTATATAAAGAAAACAGGCATGAAGTTACCTTGGATAAAGAGGTAAATTTATAATTGTAACTTATAAATGTAAAAGAAAGAGTGGAAGCCACAACTTTGTAATTTTTTTCTATTTTTCTTTTGTTTTTTGCATTTTTAGCTCTTTGATTTCTTGCTTTTCCTTTTTTTAGATTGTTTGCGCTTTGTTTTTTAAAAACCATTTAATAAAAAAAAATTAAAAAAGGAAAGTTCACGTTTATTGAAAATATTGTGTATGCTTTCTATTTGATTGTCATTATATAATATGCCTCAGTGAGAACCTAGTATCTACATTTATTAGTTAGAACAGTTCAGTGGGACAAATATTAGATTGTCTGATCTCCTTTGGGAAGTAAATGTAAATTAGCAGCATTACCAAGTTCATAATTAAAGTTCCCTAATTAAGAGATCATTTTTTTAGCTCATATTGAGATGGCTTGCAAAGGAGATGAATTTATTTAAACCAATTTTAAGATGGTGTAATAATTAGTTTTTTGACTAATCAATTAAAATCTATCACTACTACTATTACCAGTAAAAAGTAGCTAATGAAGGACCCCAATTCAGATCACAATATTGGATGGCACATGTGAGAAAATGTGCCTTGGTACTACAGTGGTTTAAAGCACCCTGTTATTAACACAGCTGCCTGCAATTTACTGCTGGTTCGAATCTCTCCAAGGCTCAAGGTTGACTCAGCCTTCCATCCTTTCTAAGGTAGGTTAAATGAGGACCCAGTTTGTGGGGGCAATAAGCTGACTTTGTATAAATATACAAAAGTATGAAGGCTATTGCTTAACGCACTGTAAGCCGCCCTGAGTCTCCGGAGAAGGGCGGCATATAAATCAAATTTAAAAAAAAAAAAAAAAAAAAAAAATAGTCCAACCCTTTGCTTTCTGCTGCAATTCAAATCTGGACCTGCTTTTTCATCCTACTATTTGCACTGGAGGAAAGAGTCTCTTCATTCTGTGCTGAATGAAGCAAAGGACTAATTGAAACTATTTGTGAGCTATCTACTCTACTACTGTTGAGAAAAACTGAACTGAATCCTTCCTCCTCAATGCAAACAATAGAGACTGGAAAAAATGAAATAGCAAATAGAATTAGTGTTAACGGTTAAGGTGCTGGACAGGCACCAGGAAAGCTCAGGGTCAAATGTGCATTCTCCCAACTCAATTTGCAACAACTCCTATTAGTAATTGTCAAAAATCAGCACAGTTGCACATTATTTTATGAGATGGCAAAACTCATTAAAACACTGTTCTATAAATCTCTAATGTTTAAAACAAGCAAATAAGTCCACCCATTTTGTAACCTTTCGAAATTGGGGCAAAACGGGTGTGGCCAGTGCCAGTAGCGATACAGCAAATTCTGGGGCTCCTGGAAAATGCCGATATCTCAGCTGCTTTAGGGGATCCCCAGGGATCATAGCTGTCCTGTAGGGACAGTGAAGAATGGAAGCACAGGCAGGCATGAACAGGGAGGTTGCAAACTCCCTGAAGTGTCTGCATCAGCCTCTGACCCAGCAGCAAGGGAAGACAAGTCTTTAGGAGCTGTCAAAAGCCAGGCTTGCCACATGCAAGATAAGGGAGAAAAGAATGAGGAGCGATGATGAAACGGAGTATTGTTACCGAATGAGTGATTGGCCAACTCATAGGTAAGCATTTTTTTTTTTTTTTACTTTAAAAGAGGTCCCAACCTGAAATAAGTGGCTAATAGGCATCCGGGAATTTAAAGCAAGAGGGAAAAAAAGAGGAACTTTAAAAATGAAAGCCCTAAAAGGAGAACTAACCACCTGGATTTAAATTGGACTTGAAAGAAATTAAGAATAAAAATAAAGAAAAGGAAATTGAGAGAAAGCTTTATTTAACAACAAAAGGAACTAATTGAAACAGAAAGCACTACTTTTGTGGATTTACAATTGATACTTTTGCCTGGGGATTTGTGGATTGAAGAGAGTCATTTGCTGATGGAAAAGAAATATTGCACTTAAATCAATGTGAGAAGCCATATGGGGAGTATTTGTTTAAACAGCTGCAGTAAGATTATAAAAAGAACTTGAAATAATAAAACCTTACACTGGGAAGACTTAAAAAGACTATTTGAATTTGATACTATTTGGAAAGAAGAAAGAAAACAAAGAAGACATTAAATGGACTTGAATTCAAACTATATAAGTGAAAATAAAAATAAATTTAAAAGATTTCTTCTTAAACTAAAAATATGGACAATTGAGAACATGAGTACGTGGAGATGTTGCAAAAGGTGCGAGAAGCATTTAAGGGAAACAAAGAAGCGGAAGATTGGATAGAATACAAAAAGAAAGAAAAAGATAAATGAGAAGCAAGAATATAATATGGGAAAGAAAATAATTGAAGGAAAAATATAGATGATCACACTGAGATTAACAGTGATAAAATAAAAATAGAAAGGAGGGAATATCTCTCAAAAAAGAAAAAAAGGAAATGGGAAAAGAGAAAGGGGGAGAACTAAAAGGCTAATAAAGTTAAAAATTAGAGAAAAGATGCAGGAAGGAGGATATAATCAACATAAAAAGAAGAAGAGGAAGAAAGAAATAAGTGAATGGGAGAAAGGGGAGAAAATATCAAGAAGTGGAATTCAGGAGAGTGTAAAAGAAAATGGTTAAAAGGGGAAAGAAAAAATGTAGTAGAAAGGAATTAAATCAATGATATGTTGATTTAAGGGAATGGCATTAATAGTAGAAATGGTATGTAAGAAACAACTGGAATAAATATATAGATTATTATAAAAGGGAATACTTAGTTGAAATTAAGACATAAAATTGAAATAAAAGTAAAGAAATATGTGCTAAAGATTGAAAAAACAAAGGAATTTGAAGTAAGAAATGAAATTGAAATGTTAAATAAATGATGTAAGAAATTGTTGTAAGTAGACCAGCAGATATAGAAATGGTCCATAAGTTAAAATATCAGAAAGTTATTGAAATATTAGGAAAAGAGAAAAATAACTATTGAAATAGAAATAAGAGGTGGAAAGTTAATTAAGTTGAAATATTTTAAGATAAAAATGAAACAAGTTGAAACATAATGTTAAGAATTTTAAAATATTTTGAGGAATATATGCAATAAAGGGAGAGAAAAACAGGGATGCTTGGACACCATAGAAAAAAACCACTGAATTGAAAATGAATACAGCAATAGAGAGAGGTAGAAGGAGGAGTAGGGAGATTGAAGAAAGGGAGAAGGAGAGAGAGGAACAAAAGAAAGGGAAGAGGAGAGAAAGAAAGGAAAGGGGAATAAGAGTAGGAGGGAAGGTTAGATGGGAGGAAAGGAGGGGGGAGAAAGGAAGGGGAAGTAGAGAAGGAATAGGAGAGAAGGGAAGAAAAGGTAGGAAGGACAAAAGAAGGGAGGGAGAGGAAGAGAAAGAGAAGAAAGATTGTGTCAGGTATGCCTCCTTTCAACACTCAAAAAAGAAAAACCCCGACTCCATTTTCATAGAGAAAGGTACTTTAACTGAGTATGAACTGAGTGCAACCAAAGAAAAACAAGGTCTGAGGCAATAGGCACGAAAATCACATATGTAAAGCATCCTTAAAACCCTCCCCCCAATCGTCCAGTCAGGATTATCCAATTCACATCCCCCCAAAGGGGTCATGTGGGGTGCAGCTTCCGATGGCTCCATCCTCCTGGTATGCCACAACAGTTGACCTTGAGTGGTTATCAGCGCGCCTCCCAACTGCAGAGAAACGCTGAGGAAAACTTTCTCCCATTTACTCCACCAGCTCACTTCCCCCCCCCTCAGACATCCAGGCAGCTCCCCCTCCTCCTGTTACAATGGCAGCTGAGCAAACAAGCAATATAAAGGTGGAGGCTGACATTCGGCTCTCCTGCAGAAGAGACATTATTCCAAGAAGAAAAACAGAATAAGGGAAAATAGAAAATTACATAAACAGGAGCATAAGTACAGCTCCAGGATTAAGGTTTATCAGGATATTTGGAATAAAACAATTGCAGCTGCTTTGGAGCTCTAACATCTCGCTCATTTACCCATTCAGACTGAGCTAAAGGGAAATATTTCCAGGCCACCAAGTACTGTAGCTTACCGCGATGTTTCCTCGAATCCAATATTTCTTTGACCTCAAAATGCTGTTTCCTGTCAATGAGTATGGGGACAGGGGGAGATTTTTAGTCCGACGCAAAGGGGACGTATGCTCAGGTTTCAGCAAACTAATATGAAACACCGGATGAATCCCCCGCAAGGTTTTAGGTAGCTCTAATTGCACTGTAACTGGGTTAACTATGTGTACGATAGGGAAAGGACCCACGTATTTGGGCCCAAGTTTTTTTGGGGGTAGTTTGCAAGTACTTGGTGAAAAGGAAAACCCTACCTCCTACCTTATAATCCCTATCCTGAATTCTTTTCTTATCAGCTTGGTTTTTATGAGCTTGGTGAGCCTCGTCCAGGGCCTTATGTGTTACAGAACCATGTAGCTGTTCAATACAGCTGATGACACCCAGCTGTACATCTCCACCCCAAACCACCCCAATGATGCCCTTGATGTGATGTCTCGCTGCCTGGAGGCCGTGCGGGTCTGGATGGGGAGAAATAGGCTCAAGCTCAACCCTTCCAAGACTGAGTGGCTGTGGCTTCCAGCGTCCCGGTATAGTCAGCTGGTGCCATTGCTGACTATTGGGGGTAAATCTCTGCCCCCCACAGAGAGGGCTCACAATCTGGGCGTCCTCCTGGACTCATGGCTGTCTTTAGAAAAGCACATGACGGCCGTAGCCAGGGGGGCTTTTTATCAGGTTCGCCTGTTGCGGCCCTTTCTGGATCAGGATGCCTTGCGCACAGTCACTCACGCCCTCGTCACCTCCCGTCTGGACTACTGTAATGCTCTCTACATGGGGCTCCCCTTGAAGAGCACTCAGAGGCTCCAACTGGTCCAGAATGCAGCCGCACCTCGTTACGCCCATGTAACACCTCTCCTGCGCGAGCTGCACTGGCTCCCAGTGGTCTTCCGAGTGCAATTCAAGGTGTTGGTTACCACCTTTAAAGCGCTCCATGGCATAGAACCAGGATATCTACGGGACTGCCTTCTGCCACCAACAGCCTCCCACCGACCAGTTCACTCCCACAGAGAGGGACTCCTCAGGATGCCATCGGCCAAGTTATGCCGGCTGGCGACACCCAGGAGGAGTGTCGCTAGCCACACTTCTCTGTCAGAGCCCTGCCCTTTGGAATGAATTGCTCCCAGATATTCGTAACATCTCTGATCTCTGAGTCTTTCGCTGTGCCCTCAAGACCCTACTGTTCTGACAGGCAGGGCTGTCTAATTGAATGATTTTAAATTGGGTTTTAACTTTGGGTTTTAAAATTCGGCCAAAACCATTTAATGATTTTAATTAATTTTAACTATGATATTGTATATTTATGTTTTAATTTTGGCTGTACACCGCCCCGAGTCCTTCGGGAGGAGGGCGGTATATATATAAAATTATTATTATTATTATTATTATTATTATTATTATTATTATTATTATTATTATTATTATTCAATCCATTCAGCCAAAGAAGGCATCTGTGGGTTTTCCTGAGGCAAATCTGGGATGGGCACAAAGTCTTGGCCGGAGGCTACCTTAAATGGGGTAAACCCAGTAGTTCTGTGTATAGAGTTATGATAGGCGACCTCTGCAAACAGCAACAAGTCCACCCAGTTATCTTGCTGATAATTTATGTAACATCTAAGGTATTGTTCCAACACCGAGTTAGTTCTTTCACAAGCCCTATTGGTTTGAGGGTGGTGGGCAGAGCTTAACCCCTGGGCGGAGCCTAACAACCCCAGGAACTCCTTCCAAAACTGGACTCCTCTGTCCGAGATTATTCGCTCTGGAGCCCCATGTAATCTATACACATGTTGGACAAACAATTTAGCCAGAGTTTTAGCTGAAGGGATCTTGGGACATGGGACAAAATGCACTTGTTTAGAAAACAAATCAGTGTATGATTGTATGACTGTATTTCCTCCACTTTCAGGCAACTCAACAATAAAATCCATGGAGATCTCCTTCCATGGGACTCCCGGCCTGGTTACACTCTGGAGTAACCCAGGGGTTTTCCCAGGCAGCTTCTTTGCTGAAGCACATATGGAGCAGCTCACCACATAGGCTTCTATGTCTTTCTTCAGCGCCGGCCACCAGAATTGTCGTTTAACTAAGTGTAATGTCTTCTCGAAACCAAAATGCCCAGCGATTTTAGCATCATGGGTGTATTGTAATACTGCCCCCCTCAGGTTGGTGGGGACATACAGTTTCGCTCCCACCCAGGTGAGACCCTCCCGAAGTGTACACTCATTGGAGTGGGCTAAAAACCACTCGTCAGTTTTTAGTGCTTCTTTTAACTGCTTGCTCAAGTCGCCAGACAAGGTTAGGTCCCCTTTTGCCTGGGCTCTGGTAACCACTGGTGCCGCCAGCTGTTTTGAGGGGATAACCAGATGAATCATTTCCTCTTGAACCCTGTTGTATTGAGGCAGACTCGAGAGGGCATCTGCCATAAAGTTCTTCCCTCCAGGAAGGTAGTACAGGGAGAAATTAAATTGGTTAAAGTGTTGGGCCCAGTGGACTTGCTTAGGCAACAGTTTTTGTGGCATTTTTAAGGCCTCTAAGTTTTTGTGATCAGTCCACACCTCAAAGGGGTGTTTCGCGCCTTCCAGAAAATGCCTCCACATTAACAGCACCCAACGAACAGCAAAAGCCTCCTTCTCCCAGATGGCCCATCTCTTCTCAGTCTCATAATTTCCAAGAGGTATAGGCACAGGGCAAATTCCCCTCGGCATTTGCTTGGAGTAACATTGCCCCAATGGCCACATCACTAGCATCAGCCTGAACAACAAACTGGGCCTCCATGTCAGGATGTTTAAGGACCGGTTCGGCAGCAAACAGTCATTTCAGTTTCTCAAAAGCTGCCTGACATTCCATAGTCCACTTGAGAGGCCAGGAGGGTTTTGGCCTCGCCTCTCCTTTTGTTTTCAGAAGGTTAGTAATCGGTAAGGCAATTTTTGCGAACGAGGGGATGAACTGTCGATAGAAGTTAGCAAAACCCAGGAAGCTTTGTAATTGTTTGCGGGTACGTGGGGGAGCCCATTCCAACACATCCCGGACCTTTTCTGGATCCATTTCTATCCCCTCATGTGAAATGCGGTACCCCAGATAGTCAATTTTAGTCTGGTGGAATTCACATTTTGACAGCTTAGCATACAGCTCATCAGCTCTATATTTTTTCAGGACAGCTCTCACCAGTTTTACGTGGTTGTCCATGGTCTTGGTATAAATAAGAATGTCATCAAGGTAGACCAGGACCCCCTTGTAAAGGTGTTCGTGCACTACTTTGTTGATCAGTTGCATGAACACTGCAAGAGCTCGTTGTAGTCTGAAAGGGCGCACCATAAACTGGAAACATCCCAGCGGGCAGTTGAAAGCAGTTTTACATTCATCATCTTCCTTAATTCGAACTCTATAATATGCCTCCCACATGTCCAGCTTAGTAAAAATCTTTCCTTTGACCAGGTGGGCTAACCTGTCCTTCATGAGGGGCACGTTTTCTACGCAAATAGCGTTCAGGTTCTTATAGTCAATCACCAGGCAGTAAGACCCATCCTTCTTCTCCCGGAATAGCACCGGGGCGGCTACATGCGGCCTAGCCGGTTGGATGAAGCCGTGTTTTAGGTTTTTATCAATAAAGTCTCGTAGTTCCCCCAACTCCTGGGAGGTCATGGGGTAGATCTTTGGTTTAGGGAGCTTTACCCCAGGAAGGATTTCTATATTACAGTCTGTAGGCAGGTGGGGAGGCAGCACATCTGATGCCTTCTCACTAAACACCTCCTGGAGGTCCCAGTACTCTTTTGGGATCTTTTCCTCCCCCACAATGTGTTCCTTTGCAGTTGCAACCCCCTCATTCGCCACTTTGGCCATACAATAGGGGTTCTCCCCTCTCTTCTCTTGCTGGTTAAAGCGGATGCACAACACGACCATCTTCCAATTTATTTATTTATTTATTTATTTTCATGCATCGTTGCTCCGACATTCTTTACTCTTGGGACATCTTCACTTCGATTGGATTTCACTGAGTGCTCATCAAACTTTTTTCTCCCTCTGCAGCCTAGTTCCGCCTCCTCCCTCTGCGCATGATCAGTTCTTTTCACTCAGTCGATGTGGTAGGACTGGAGTGCTAATTAGTCTAGTAGATTAACATTAATTAATTCATTTAATTGGAAATTTCAAAGAAATAATATATCTTTATTTAAATTAAGGGGGCTGCTGGAAGCGATTGTTACAATATCGGCAGTTTTTTTCTATTGATGTTGAGTCTGCCGCCGCTTCTAAAGAAAGCCGCTTCTAAAAGAAAGCCGTTTGCCTCACTAATTGCTCAGCAGCGATCCGCTTTGAAGTGGACGCTGTTCTTTCAAAAGCAAATTGCCGCGGTGTGAGAGCTGGTTAACTGGCGTGCTAGGATAACCGCCTACACCATCGCAGCCTCTGTTTGCGGCATCGGAGTTCCTGCAACAGAAAGTCAGGCTCCAAGAAAGAAAATAACTAAAATTGGCAAGAAAACAAACAGCCGCTTGTGATAGCCAGCTATTTATGGTGAATAAATATTGAAGTCTTTGCCTGGCAGGCAAAGCTATCAAAGGCGAGATCGCATTACAAAAGTAATTATTTGAGAAAAAAATAAGACGATTGTAAGTGCTATTTTCTTTATATCTGCATAAGTAAAATTCAGTGAGCTCGAGCGCTCAGCAGTTTAACGGAAGGTTGGCTGAATAGAATTTGAAAGCGCCGCCATTTTAAAGTACAAGAAATTCCATTGGCCGTTTATCTCTATATACTGCGCAATTATCAACTGCAGTCTGAAGAGGAACTTCACCACAGGGAAGTTTTTTTACAATTCATTATAATTATAAAATAATAATAATAATAATATATTAATTAAATTGATTGTTATATATATATACATATATAATTTTATACATATATTAAAAAAATTAATTTTTTTTTAAAAAAATAATTAATTAATTAATTGCTTATCTATTTATATTAATTCTCCTGATTAACAAATATGGCAGAAGATGATTTATCTTCCGAATTGGAACAAGCCACTACTCCTCCTAGAGTACCTTTACCCCAGCCTCTAAGAAAAAATCGAGGCAAAACCAAACATGTGTCTATTCCTGGTCAGGACAATAATGACACACAAACTAATAGTCTTAAAAGTTCTAATATGATGGAAAAACGTAGACATAATCAATTAGAACGCCAATTTGAAAAGGCCCAGCGTGCAGCGCAATTGGTGCCTATTACATCTCAGTCTGAAGCAGTTAATCTTCAGCAATCTGAAAATACAATGCCTCAATTAAATGAGGAAGATTCAAATGTGTGGGTTCAAGATAGTATATCCATAGAACCACAAAGTCATTGTTTAATTGATGAGTCAAGGAGGCTTGCACCTCAAGGGCCTATGTGCTCAGGTCATTTACATATAGCTGACCATATGATTCATGGTCCACCTGAGGCCTCTTTCACGCCAACAGCTGCTGGCCTGAGGGGAGAAGAAGGTCCAAATGGTAGTAATGCAATGGATTTTCAAACATTAGTTTCGCAGACAATTTCTCGCATATTTCAAGCTGGTCTGCAACAAACCGGCTATTCTTGTCAGTCTGGTGCATCCACCAGCACTAACTGTCGACATCAGATACATCCCCAACAACAGCAACCATCTGTAAATTACTTTAATCAAGGAGATGATCTTGATTGTCTAGAAGAATTTGATATGTCAGATGATGAAGAGGAAATGGTTTCAGAAAAGCCAGCATTCCAAGGTCTTTTTAATCCAGCCTTATTTAAGTCATTGTTGCGTAAGGCAAAATTAGCTACCAATTTGGGTGTCAACATAGAAAAAACATCTGAGTCAGGTAGCCAACTTGACCATAATAATACCTTATTTAACTTACCAAAATCGAATTTAGATCTTTTCTCACAAATTATACAAAAACCATGGGAACACCCTAGTTCAACATCGGGACCGAACAGTTTTGATAAAAAATTATATTGTGTTGCTCCTGAATTGGATGAATTACTACAATTACCGTTGATAGATGAACCTGTAGCAACATTAACTTCATCTTCTATTTTAGTTAGCGAGGTTGGGGAAGGCCTTAAAGTAGAAGATAAAAGAGCTGAGATGACATGTCATAAGACTCATCAAGCTGCTGCATGGGCAGTTAGAGCAGCAATTTCTTCTTCATTCTTTAACCGTGCCTCTCTTATATGGCTACGTCAACTGAGGGAAAGATTACCACCAGGAGAATCTAGAATTCAACAAGACATATCAAAACTTATAGCAGCAGCAGAATATTCTGCTGATGCATCATTAGATGCAGCAAAATTCGCATCTAGGGCTCTTGCTTCATCAATTTCATCACGTCGACTCCTTTGGCTGAGAAATTGGAGGGCAGATCCAAAATCTAAGTGGAGGCTTACATCAGCACCTTATAAAGGTCGTTCTTTATTCAGAACTTCACTAGATCCAATTCTCATAGAAGGAAGAGATAAGAAGAAGGTATTACCTTCATTGTATAGAAGACCAGACCACAGATTCTCGCCTTATCAGCGTCAATCCTTTCGATATGATCAAGGATCTGCTAATGCCTTCACACAGCGTGGTAACCCACAACTCTATTCATATGGATATTCAAATGATAGGAACTCCTTTCGTGGAAGAGGAGGACATCAAAATTCTTTCAAGAGACCTTTTAGAGGCACCATGTCACGACAATCACGTAGAGGCAAGTGACTCGAAAGATGCCCTTCCCATTGGGGGCAAACTTCAACATTTCTTTCATCAATGGGAAATTTCTACGACAGACGCATGGATATTACGTACAGTGACAAGTGGTCTCACTTTGGAATTTACCTTCCCCCACCACAAAGGTTCCTACAATGTACATGCCACAACCATCCATCTCAAAGAGAGCTGATGAATACAGAAATTCAACATCTAATCCAGATCAATGCAATCGAACCGGTTCCAAAACATCAAATTCGAACAGGTTTTTATTCCAGCTTCTTTCTGGTACCAAAAAATTCAGGGGGATGGAGGGGAATTCTGAATCTGAGACAATTGAACAAGAAAATATTATACAGAAGATTCAAAATGCATTCACTAAAGTCATTACTGGGATGCATCAGACAAGGCGACATAATGCAATCAATAGATCTCAAAGAAGCATACCTACACATACCAATTCACCCAATGTACAGACAATATCTCAGAATCGAATATGCGGGCAGGCATTTTCAATACAAGGCAATGCCTTTTGGCCTTTCCTCCGCACCGAGAACATTTACGAAACTTCTGGCAGCGGTAGCGGCTTCTCTCAGATTAATTCCAATTCGTCTAGTATGTTACCTAGACGATATTTTAATACTGTCGACATCAGAGACTCAGGCATGTCGAGACAGACAGTTAGTAATAAAATCTTTACAAGCTCATGGGTTCACAATCAATACAGAAAAAAGTCACTTAGTCCCAACAACAAGAATTCAGCATTTGGGAGCTATAATAGATTCAACAAAGGGTATGGTATACCTATCTCAAGACAGGCAGAACAGTATCAAAGATCTGATTACTCAAATAGTATCTCAAAAGAAAACTACATTACTAACACTGTCTCAACTTCTAGGCAAGCTAATATCAGCAATTGCAATAGTACCCTGGGCTCGATACCATTCTCGCAATCTACAATGGTTTCTACTGCCATTTCAAAAAAGACAAACAGCACACTCTCTATACAAAGTGTTAGTACCAAAAAAAGTCAAAATGTCTCTTCAATGGTGGTTGACTTCTGCAATTCAGCAGGGATCATTTTTTCTTCAATCAGAACCAGTAATATTGACAACAGATGCCAGCTTGTACGGATGGGGGGCCCATCTGAAGGGTCTACTGGCACAGGGAATTTGGTCTCCCTTAGAGAAGAAACAACCAATCAATTGGTTGGAATTAAGAGCTGTAAGAATGGCATTAAACCATTTTCATCATCTTCTAGTAAACAAGCATGTATTAATTCTAACCGACAACATGGCCACGAAGGCGCATGTGAACCGTCAGGGAGGAACAAAATCAAAAGATCTCATGGAAGAGACAGTGAAACTGATGTCTTGGGCAGAGACACATTTAATGTCAATAAAGGCAGAACATATATCAGGAGAAAAAAACCAACAGGCAGACTGGCTCAGTCGTGGAAAAATAGATCAGTCAGAGTGGATGCTCCATCCCAATGTATTCAGGGAGATAGTTCAGAGGTTTCGACAACCAGTAGTAGATCTATTTGCGACACCACAGAATGCACAGCTCCCAAGATTCTTTGCGAGGTTTCCAGTGGCAGGAGCAGAAGGCCACGATGCTCTAAGATCTCATTGGCCAGTAGGGCTTCTGTATGCATTTCCTCCAATCCCAATTATTCAAAAAGTAATTCGGAAAATTATGGAAGAAAGAGCAGAGATGATATTGGTAGCGCCATACTGGCCACGCAGGCCATGGTTTGCAGAAATACTACAACTATCGATACAAAATCCGTGGAGAATACCATCAGCAAAGATGATTCTCATTCAAGGAAAGGTTCAACATCCAAAGCCAAATTGGTTAAAATTGACCGTTTGGCGATTGAAAGGATCAAATTAGCAAAAGATAACCTTCCTAAGGAAGTAATTTATACCATTCAAGCAGCCAGGAGACCATCAACAACACGTATTTATAATGCTACTTGGAATACGTTTGTAAAGTGGTGTATAGAACATCATATTGATCCTACATCAGCTAATGAAATTGAAGTACTGTTGTTTCTTCAGGCTGGGTTAGAGAGAGGTCTTGCACCCTCTACATTGAAAAGACAAGTAGCAGCACTAGCTACAGTTTTAGAAGGACGCAATAAAAAATCTCTTAGTCAAGATAAGAGAATTAAATCATTCCTAAGGGGTGCAACGAATTTAAGACCACCTAAGATTCACAGATATCCTTCATGGGATATTAATTTAGTATTACAGGCTCTTACAAAGTCGCCATTTGAGCCAGTAGCTTCAATAAGTATAAGATGGCTAACAATAAAATTAGCATTCTTAATAGCAATAACATCGGCACATAGAGTATCAGAAATTGCAGCTTTATCTATTAGGAATGATTTGTGCACTTTTTACCCAGATAGGGTAGTACTAAGACTAGATACAACATTCATACCGAAAATAAATTCTTATTTCCATAGAGCTCAAGAAATAGTTCTACCAAATTTCTGCCCAGATCCAAAACATACATTGGAAAAAATGTGGCATACTCTAGATGTACGTAGGTCTTTAATAAGATATATGAAAAGAACTGCAACATTCCGTAAAACGGAAGTATTATTTGTATCCTTTTTACCTTCCTCGATGGGAAAAAAAGTATCTTCCAATACAGTAGGAAGATGGATTAAGGCATGTATATCAGCAGCATATGCTTCACAAGGGGTAAAGGTACCTAGTAGAGTGTTACCTCACTCAACACGTAGTGTAGCGACATCAGCTGCATGGGCCACACAGGCATCAATAGAAGAAATATGTAAGGCAGCTACATGGTCTTCTATTTCATCATTTGTAAAACAGTATAAAATAGACTTATTTGCGTCAGCTGATGCAGCATTTGGAAGAAGAGTATTACAATCAATAATTTCCTCACGACAACAGGAAAAAGACTTAGAAACCCACCCTATTTAAGAAAAGCTTGGGTATATCCCAAGAGTAAAGAATGTCGGAGCAACGATGCATGAAAATGGAACATTGTCTCACCTGAATGTTCATTTTATGATCGTTGCGACGACATTCTGACCCACCCTTAGGGTTCTAGTATGGTGGTCGTGGGGGGTGTTTTTTCATGACTCCTTCTGCAGTTGATATTCCGCGAAAAGCATGTAAAGAAGTCAAGAAGTGACATCGTGAAAAGAACTGATCATGCGCAGAGGGAGGAGGCGGAACTAGGCTGCAGAGGGAGAAAAAAGTTTGATGAGCACTCAGTGAAATCCAATCGAAGTGAAGATGTCCCAAGAGTAAAGAATGTTGTCGCAACGATCATAAAATGAACATTCAGGTGAGACAATGTTCCATTTTTATTTATTTATCATATTTGTATACCGCCCTACTCCCGAAGGACTCAGGGCGGTGAACAGCCAAAATAAAATACAGAGACATACAAAAGTTAAAAAACTATTAAAAACAGATTAAATAATTTAAGCTCAAAAAACAAATTAAAAACATCCAATTTATCTAAAAAACATTTAAAACCCAATTTAAAAGCCAATTTAAAAGGGAGAGTTAGGCCAGACTAGCCTGTTGGAATAAAAACATTTTTAGGGCGCGGCGGAAGATGCGTAAGTCTTGGATCCTCCGTATCTCCGGGGGGAGCTCGTTCCAGATGGCAGGTGCCCCCACAGAGAAGGCTCTACCCCTGGGGGCCGCCAGTCGACATTGTTTGGCCGACAGCACCCTGAGGAGCCCCTCTCTATGGGAGCGAACTGGTCGGTGAGAGGCTACTGGTGGCAGAAGGCGGTCTCGTAAGTACCCTGGTCCTGAGCCATGGAGTGCTCTAAAGGTGGTAACCAAAACCTTGAAGCGCATCCGGAAGACCACCAATTTATGTGCGTGTTCCATTTTCGGAGCCAGGGCAGCCCAAGTAGGAGGGGTCGTTCCATGCCAGGGACCACAATAAAGCTCAGAGTTTCTAGGTGATCCCCTCAATTGGTTCAGTTACAAAATGAGCTGCCCACCCCCCAGCTACCGACAGAATGCAATGGGCCTTTTCATCGTTTTTAGTCTTAGACCCATCTCTTCCACAATCTCAGGGCTGATGACACACCTGGTTCATCCCGAATCTAAAAGGGCTAGCATCTTCCCATGGGCCCCGGTGGATGGTATCTTTAGTTCTCCTGGGATGGTCATGGGTCTCCCATTCTGACTTACCAGGTCCTCGTTGGAATCGGTTTCGGTTTCGCTGTCACCGGTGAGGGTCGGAGTTCCCAACTCACCCTGTTTCGGGGGAGCAAACTCAATGACTTCTACCCCTTTTAGGGCAGTTTTGCGGGGTTTTGCGGGTGTTTTGTCGGCTCTCTTCCCTCCACTAGGGGTCACCTTGGGTCCAGGCTTAGAGAAATACTCAGCCATTAGGTGCCCCTCCTTTCCACATCTGAAACACATGGTGGACTTCGGCTTGGAGACTGCAGGTCCCCACTGCGGCCTTTGGGGCCCCCTTGTGGGATGAGGAGGATGGTTGGCTCCAGGTGCACCCACCGCGGAAACGATCTCTGGCCAAGTCGATCTCCACATCAGCATCCAGCACGTACCAACTTTGCAGATCCCTAAGGGCCCCTCAGGAGCACAATTCTTGTAGACATCCTCATTAAGGCCATCCTTATGGCTTTCCAGCAGGGCTACTTCTGACCACCCTATCATGTAGGGCACCAGCTCGCGGAACTCCTGGGTGTACTCCGCCACCGATCTCTGCCCCTGATGTATGGACTTCATTCTAATTCTCGTCCTTTGCTCACCTAACGGGTTCTCAAAGCATGTTCTGAGGGCTGCCATGAACTGGTCATAATTTCTCATCAGAGGGGAATCTTCATTATGGAGTCCCATCATCCACTCTGCTGCCACCCCCTCCAGGGCCCTGGTAACGCACCTCACGTGTGTGGCATCTGAGAGGAAATCCTCCCCCCAGTCTTGCATGTGGTTCCACACTTGGGTTAAAAAGAATCCCAGTCCTTTCGGATCTCCCCTGTATCTTACTGATAGCAAGGGAATTTTGGGCTTTGTTCACTTCCGTGGCAATGCCTGCCCAGCAGGGGGGCCCTGGATCGCAGCAGCCACTTGAGTTCCGGACGCCTGAGCTGCCTCTTCCCGGGCTTGGGCTCTCTCTTCCACACAAGCAGCAGCCTCCGTTTCACCCCCAGGGCATTCATCCTCCCCCATGGCAGGCAATCCATGGGCAGGCAATCCATACCTTTCACAGGCTCTACGACTCTCACAAGCCTCTCTCAGTAGTTGCAAAGCCTGGGTGATCAGAAGATTTTCTTTCTGTTCTTCCTGCCAGGCAACATCTCCACCTCGGTGTCTGGTAGTTGTTACTCCTTGGGGGGGTCTTCTTCAGCTCCAGTAACCTCCCCACGCCCAGCGACCATTTGGCTCTCTCTACCTTTTCCTCAAGCTGTAAATCAGCCATCACTCGGCAGCCTCCCAGCCGGGGTGTGATGAGGTGGTCATGGAACCAGCAGCTCCCATATCCTCCTGGTCGCTGTCTTGGTCAGACATTCTTTGCTCAATAGTTTTCCGGGATGGCTGTTAATTGCAGACCTTGCTTAATGTCAGGTATGCCTCCTTTCAACACTCAAGAAAGAAAAACCCCGACTCCATTTTCATAGAGAAAGGTACTTTTACTGAGTATGAACTGAATGCAACTAAAGAAAAGCAAGGTCTGAGGCAATAGGCACGAAAATCACATATAGAAAGCATCTTTAAAACCCTCCCCCCAAATGTCCAGTCAGGATTATCCAATCCACATCCCCCCAAGGGGTCATGTGGGGTGCAGCTTCCAATGGCTCCATCCTCCTGGTATGCCACAACAGTTGACCTTGAGTGGTTATCAGCGCGCCTCCCAGCTTCAAAGAAATGCTGAGGAAAACTTTCTCCCATTTACTCCACCAGCTCACTTCCCCCCACCCCAGACATCCAGCAGCTCCTGCCTCCCCCCGTTACAATGGCAGCTGAGCAACAAGCAATATAAAGGCAGAGACTGATAGATTGCTGTAAAACAAAAAAGATGAAATGGAAGAAAGGGATCCCTGAACACGTTTAAATATATTAAGATAAAGATTGAATTAATAAAATATAAAATTAAGGAGAATGTATATGATTAAGAATAGAAAAAATAGAATTTGAGGGTGAAAGAAGATACTGTTTAGAAAAATAAGAATAGAAAAATTAAGATTTGATTAACAAATATGGAAAAAACATAGTTTTTGGCAGAAACTGTAACTAAGTAAAATATATTTGGATATGATGAATTATATATGATATGATATGCTCAATACTCTATTTCAAAAAATATGTAGGTGTGTATGAGGGGCGACCAATAAAACTTGTCAAAAAAAATTGGGGCATAACAGAATATAGACCTTGTTACTTGCATTATCTTCCTATTTACTATGGATGTTTCAAGGAAGTTTTCTGCGGTGTTCAGAAAGTGGAGACTGAGGTCACCTAGCAACTGGACTATATGCTGATTGGATCATGTGACTGGTGACTTTGGGGGGGGGGGGAAGAGACAAACTTTTATTTTAATTGGGTACAAAACTGGAAGGAACTTAGAGCCAGTTTTCCACCAAGCTTGAGCCAAAATGATATGTCCCAATAAACTTTGAGTAATATGCCTACCTTGGAGTTCTTACAGGTGAGGATGTATTACTTGGAACCTTGACACCATAATTATTATTTCTCCCACATATTACACTTATTGTACAAACTGGTTGCTCAAAATATATTTACAAAGCAAATGGGTATGAATCAGTTAAACATTCATGATGCCTCTTATCATTTTGTTCCATTTTACAGAATGGGCATTTCATAAAAAGCATTGTATACTCTTTGGATTTTCGTGGGAATTTTATTCAAGGTGTCAAAGCTGTCTATACATCACAGCAAACAAAAATTGTTATTAATGGTGACTTGAGTTTAACTCATGCGAAATCCAAAAGGATACAAAACAAGGATGTCCTTTGTCTCCTTTGCTGTTTATTCTGGTGTTGGAAGTTTTGAATAGAGATATCAGGCAAGATGAGAAAATAAGAGGTATAAATATTAAGAAGGAAGTTTATAAGCTGAGGGCTTTTGCTGATGACTTGGTGATATTTCTGCAAGACCAAAAAAATAATATAGAATATTTGATGAGGAAATTAAACGAGTTTGGATCCTTAGCAAGTTTCAAAATAAATAAGCAGAAGACATCAATGCTAATTAAGAATATGACCACACAGGATGGGGATATATTGATTAAAAAGTCTGGTCATATTTGTGGGTCATGTTAACAAACACAAATACAAAATTGTTCCAAAACAATTATGTACTTCTCTGGAATGATATTAAAAAAGTTTTATTAAGATGGGATAAATTGCAGTTATCGCTATTGGGTAGAATCTCTGTAATTAGGATGTCTTATCAAAGATGCTTTTTTTGTTTCAGACACTACAATAATTGCAACTGATATTCCATTTAAACAATGGCAGAAGGTCAAGTTCATATAGAAGGGACAAAACCAAGAATTAGATACAGATTACTGCAAGATGCTAAGGAAAGAGTGGGTTTGGGTCTACAAGATTTGAAATTGTATTTTGATGCCTGCTGTTTGGTCTGGTTAAAAGAATGGGAAGGCCATGAATTAAGATTTGATTGGCACAGTTATCTATGGTATGATAAAGTTAAAGTAAATGTTGACTTCAACAATAATTTTATCAGACATGTTATTTTGAGAGTCTGGAATAAATATAAAACAAAGTTTTCCACGAAGGTGCCTCTTTGGGTTTCCCAACAGCAAGCTTTTTTAAGGAAATAAATGGTGACTATGTCAAACTGGTAACTGGTAAAACAATATCTTTTAACACTGTCAAACTATTTACAAGTCTACTAACTACTATTAATCTTCTCATCGTTCCCACCACCCATCTCCTTCCACTTATGACTGTATGACTGTAACTTTGTTGCTTGTATGATTTATATTGATATTGTTTCCTGATTGCTTATTTGTACCCTATGACTATCATTAACTGTTGTACCTTATGATTCTTGATGAATGTATCTTTTCTTTTATGTACACTGAGAGCATATGCACCAAGACAAATTCCTTGTGTGCCCAATCACACTTGGCTAATAAAAAAATCTATTTAGTGACTAGTTTGACAGTGTTGAGGGAATTATTTGTTTAGCAGAGTGATGGTGTTCGGGAATAAACTGTTCTTGTGTCTAGTTGTTCTGGTGTGCAGTGCTCTATAGCGTTGTTTTGAGGGTAGGAGTTGAAACAGTTTATGTCCAGGATGTGAGTGGTCTGTAAATACTTTCACAGCCCTCTTTTTGACTCATGCAGTATACAGGTCCTCAATGGAAGGCAGGTTGGTAGTAATTGTTTTTTCTGCAGTTCTAATTATCCTCTGAAGTCAGCAGCTCCTTGGGCAGTTTGAGCTTTCTGAGTTGGCACAGAAAGAACATTCTTTGTTGTGCTTTTTTGATCACATTTTTGATGTTAGCTGTCCATTTTAGATCTTGCGATATGTAGAACTTAGAAATTTGAAAGTCTCTACTGTTGATACTGTGTTATCTAGTATTGTGAGAGGTGGAAGTATGAAAGGGTTTCTCCTAAAGTCTACCACCATTTCTACAGTTTTCAGTGTGTTCAGTTCCAGATTGTTTTGGTCGCACCACGAGGCTAGTTGTTCAACCTGCCGTCTATATGCGGATTCATCTTTGTCTCGAATGTGACCAATCACTGTTGTGTCATCTGCGAACTTCAGTAGTTTAACAGATAGATCGTTAGAGATGCAGTCATTGGTATACAGAGAGAAGTGGGGAGAGCACACAGCCTTGGGGGACCCCTGTGCTAATTATACAGGTATCTGATGTGATTCTGCTTAGCTTCACCAACTACTTCCTGTTTGTTAGGAAGCTTATGATCCAATTACAAGTGTGTTCAGGTACCTGTAGTTGGTTCAGCTTAGTTAGAAGAGTGTCTGAAATGATGGTATTGAATGCTGAACTAAAGTCTACAAAGAGGACCCTTGCATAAATCTTTGGAGATTCAAGATGTTGTAGGATGTAGTGCAGAGCCATATTAACAGCATCATCTGGAGGGAGGGGCGGGGCTGCTGCTGCTGCCAGAGCATGTTTGCAGTAGCTCCTCTTGGTTTTTATTTTATTTTATCAATTTTTAGTATAGCCATTGGACGCTTTTTATTTAAATAATATTTTTAGGAGACGATAACAGAGTAGACCACAACACAGACAAAGTTTTGGCTGATAAGGACTAATAAGGCATGGAGAAAAGAAAGAAGCAACATGGCACCAGCCGGGATCTCTCCCACCAGTGAAGAATGCAAAACAACCAAAAATTGACGAGCACTTTGCTGACAAGAGATTTGTAAGTAAAAATATTCCTCCTTTTATTTCCAACAATCTGGAGAGGTTAGAACGGGACCGGCAAAGAGATTTGACAAAACAGCAGATACTAGACTTTCCCGATCTGGGGGGAGGGGAGCAAAATGACAGCCAGCTGTTTTCACAAATGAGTCCAGCTACAGCCAGTATGGAGTCTGAGATAAAGTCTAAAAAGTTTAACAACAAACTAATCCAGAGTGTGGACAGCTTACCGTGGGAGAATACAACAGAGTTTATGGCAAAGCAATGCCTTCTTACAGCACAAACGGTTGTTTCAATATTTGAGCAACTAATAACCATTCAACATGATGTAGAGACATTGAAAAAAGATATAGCTGTTTTTCTGCAAGAACAACGTCGGGCTACAAGCACCTCCACTAAAGTCCGTACAGCAGACTTGGGTAAATCCCATACGCATGGTAAGGAAGAGGAAAAAGACCAAAGACCCAGGGAAACAGTTAAAGAGCCTGCCAAAAAGTGTCAATCCATTCAGAAAAACAGCCCTTCTCCACATAAAGCATCAAGAGAAGGAGATATTAATAGAGGAATTAATAGAGAAGTTTAATTGGAAGACAGTAAAGCATCTCCCCTACAATTACAGTAATCACATCGCTCACTACAAACACATCAGGTTGTGCTTAGAATCCACATGAACAGAATTAATCATGGACACTGGATTACCAAGAGTGCTATACTAAATTCCCTAAACCAGCTTCTTCACTGTCACTGGGGGCAGATTGATCTCCGTACTGTGGAATGGCTTCCTGGGGCCCCAAATTGGAAGCAAATTCTTCTGTCTTTCAAACAGCCAACCATACCACTGATGCTATTCAAGATGAAGGCACATCTAGCATCCTTTCAAATCTTTCCTGTCAGAGTTTTCTGTGAGGAAAGGGTTAAACCCTTAATTGTTAACATGCTAGCTCCCAAAGATGCTGTCTCTTCTGCATTCTCAACCTTGGAAAAGAAAGAGGAAGAAAGTGGAAGTAAGCCAGCCATGTCCAGTGGAGATATACTTAACAGCACAGAAGCCGGTCTCATTAATGCTTTTGGCGCTCTCCCAAGGAAAGAACAAGATAACATTCTATTCAAACTAGAAAATTTAAAGAAATCCTTATTGGATATAATCAACACATCTGAACCGCTTATTGATCTGGTTTCCCCTATAATTGAGCCTCTTACTTCTTCCCCAGGGGGCAAGGATTTGCATGAATATGAGAGCATGGAAAACAGAAGCCAAGATACACAGGGGCCATTAGCGGCCCCAGTAGACAAGGAGATGTTAGCATCTTTATGTGATCATCCTATGACACTTTTAGCACATCAAGAAATTGAGAGAGGACCTGTGTCAGTGTCATCAGCTCAAAGCTGACTGGAGCATGACCGAATAACCCCCTGGTCTACCCTAGAGAAGAGGCATCAGAATGGCAAGCCTTGTTAGCTGCTGCTAAATCCTCTTACCCTGAACAATTTTATCAGGAGTCGACACATAATTTAGATGGGGCACCTCTCCTTTTAGAGAAGGCCAATTTTGTGCATGACGACATCTCAAGCCATTGCAACAACCATACAACTTCCCTTTGTATAAACCAAATTTCCTGATGAGCTGCAGAAGAGGATCCCCTCTCCATCATAACCTGGAATATAGCGGATTGGTCTGTTCCATCAAAAGACCAACTGTTTTTTGACTATATATCACAATTTGACAATTTGACATTTACAGGAAACCTGGGCCTCCGTAGAAATGCAATTAGATGGTTATTGGGTTAACTCTATCCCAGCTGTCCCAAGTAAGGTTCGGGGGGGGGAGCTAAAGGGGGTATTGTAACATTAGTGAATACATCCTTGCAATTTAAATGTGTATCACTGCTATCTTTGCAGCCATGGGTTGTGACTACCTTGTTCTTATTTAAACAGGTGGAAATTTTGCTCTTTAATATCTACATTCCCCCAATCAATAAGAATAATTTGATCAACAAGATTTGGGACGGCATAAAAGATTTTATCCTGGGCTGCTTAGATAAATACCCTACAGCAGCAATAATTATTTGGTGGGGGGGACTTAAACACTAGGATGGGCCCAAACGATCAAGCATTATTTAATCAATTTAAGATCCATTATGATGAGAATGTACCAGGAGAACCCCTGCATCCCAGACAATTTAAAGACACTAAGGCAAATCGGGCAGGACTGTGTGTAAGACAGATGACTGTACGCTTGGACCTTTGTATCCTGAATGGTTCCACTTGGGATGACTACCCAGCAGACTCTACTTATCGGGGAGCAGGAAGAAAATCCACAGTTGATTACTGGATAATATCATACAACCTCCTGAAGTTCTTGCAGAAGATGGAGGTAGACTCACGTCTGGAAAGCGATCCCGATTCACTTAGCCTTACTCTTACATTACACCAGAAATTACTAAGGGTTCGCTCAATCTACCTACCCTGATTAGAGAGCCAAAATACCCAGGTAAAAATTAAATGGACCGAGAAAAATGCAAAGGAAGTTACTAAATGGATGTTAGCTCCAGAAACCATAGAATTACATACATATCTACTAAGAAATAAGTCTGAAGGACCATAATTAGAGGAATTTGAAACTTTAATTTCAAATTTGAAATTGGTTCTCACTAAGAGAATACTAGTTCACTCCAAAATGCCAGTTTTAAAGAACAAAAAATGGTTTGATAGAAATTGCGTGAAATTAAAAAGGCTATATAATAAGTGTTAGGATATGGTTTGAGCCTAACAAGTTGTCCAGGCAATATATGTGTTCTGTGACTTTAATATGAATATCTATTATGTAACATTAAGGCTTTAATGCTGAGTCATGCTGTAATTAGGTAATGACTGGTTGTGAGAGTATTTAAGTAAGGTATTGTAAAGTATTCAGTTTGATGAAGTTCTTATGATATACTACCATTGTGGAGCTGATGATATGCTACCATTGAGAGGAGTTGCTATCTGCTAATCATCATTGGATGGATCTGTTACCATCGTGGTTTGTGAACCAGAGTGAGTTTGTTATTCTAACCAACTACTGTTTGTTTGGTGAGAAGATATCTGTAACTACTGGACTGATTTTACTGGCAAAGACTTGGAATTTGTTTAAAGACTATGAGACTGTTTTTCTACTATAAAGTAAGCTTTTGATAAACCAGTTTGCATATCTCTTATTCATTGCTCTCAGCAACGTTTCCTTGTGCATTTACTCTGCTGGTTGGTAACACAACACCAATATCCTTAACATTTGGTTATGAGCCCAGAGCCAACCATAACTAACAAGGATTGTTAAAAGAGTTAAACTGAGAGTTAATGTGAATAGTACAAACTGTGTTTGTGATAAACAATCCAAGTGAAGATGGCACTTGAACAAGCAGCAATTTTTTCCATGATAACCTGGGTGGATAGAACAAACTATGTATCCTGGTCTGCAAAATGTAATCTACTTTGCGTAGAGAAGGACTGTGGGATATAGTTAATAATCCACCGGATGTAACAGCATGGAATCCTGCTGATGAGGAAGATGTGAAGAAAATAACCAAGTTTAACAGAGACAATGAACGAGCTCTTTGCATTATTGGGCTAACACTGGGTGACCAGCAGCTTGTCCATATTCGTGGCGAAGAGTCTGCTGCTAGGTGTTGGACCAAGTTAAAGAGACTGTATGTTCATGACTCTGTGGGTGTTCATATTTATCTCACACTGAGATTATTTAACAACATCTTCTTAAAGGTGGAGATATGATGGCTCATTTGGAATCCATGACCAGAATTTTCCAGGAGCTGCATGAAAAGGAACTTGTTTTCTCAGAACTACAACAAGTTTATATAATTCTTTCTTCTTTGGACGATAGTTATGACGACTATGTTTCTTCGTTAGAGGTTTTGTCCAGAGATGAACTGACATTGGCTGGCATAACCAGTAGGTTATTGGAAGAATCCAAAAGAAGACAAGAAAGGGATCAGTTGAGAATGCAATAACCAAAAGAAGAAGAAAAAATGTATTCAATTGCCTATTTTGTAAAACGTTGTTTTGCTTGTGGGGCTAAAGGGCATATAGCTAAGTATTGTAAGAATAAGAAAATGTCTGTTAGGCACAATACTAGACCCAAGAAGGGTTGTAATTTAGCTATATCCAGTTCAACTACTGATGTTAACCAGGATTGTTGGGTTGTTGACAGTGGTGCTTCTCAATCAATTTCTAGAAATAGAAATTTTTTTGTTAAACTAGAGAAGAGTAACCAACATGTTAAACTAGCAAATGGCTGGAAGGTTAAGGTAGCTGTAGAGGGTGTTGCTCGTTGGTCATTTAATAATGAACCATTGTCTATGTTATATATTCCTGGGTTAAAATTCAATTTATTATCCGTTAAATCATTATTGAAATTTGGGTTTACAGTAACATTTAAAAATGATAAGTGTTTTATTGAGAAAGATGGCAAGGTTGTTACTGCAAGTTTAGAAAATGATTTATTTATTTTAAGGGATAACCCAGTATTGCTGGCTAAGTCTAAGTCTGTTTATAAGAATGTTAAACCACATAATGAATGTATTCATCTGTTACACCGGAGACTTGGGCAATTTAAATTTCAGGACGTTAAAGAAAACAGTTCAGTTATCTGAAGGGATAAAACTACAAGCCTGTAGTAAATATCTGAATTGCAATGCCTGTAGTCAGCAGAAAAGTAGGGTTACACCAGCAAACCGTGTTAATGGTTTTAAAACCAAAATCCATTAGAGGTAGTGTTTGTAGACCTAATTGGACCCAAAAAACCCAGCATAGGAGGTGCCTGCTATATTCTGAGCATAGTAGACCATTATTCAAGATACGGATTCTGTTATCTAATGAAAACAAAAAGTGAAACATTTCAGCATATTAACAACTGGCTACGTTTTGTGGAAAGGAAACAGAAATTTAAGGTTAAATGCTTAGTGACTGATAATGGTACAGAATTTACCAACCAAAGATTGGAAAAGTTTTTGCAGGATGCAGAGATCCAGCATAAACGGTCTGCGCCGTACAGACCACAGCACAATTCGTATATCGAGAGAAGAGGTCAAACATTACAAGCCATGACTAGAACTATGTTGGCAGATTCTGGTTTGCCTGAAAATTTACGGGGTGAGGCTGTTATGTGTGCTAACCATGTGTTAAACAACATGGTTCATTCCTCTGCAGGAGAAATATCATTCACCATATGGCATGGGAGGAAACCAAATCTTAGTTACTTACACACATTTGTAACCCCAGCTTGGGTACATATTCCATCTAGTTTAAGGAGAAAGGATCAACAAAGAGCCAGAAAAATGTTTTTCGTTGGCTATGAATCAAATCATAGATCTTATAGATTTTGGGCACAGGGAACTACTAGTGTTTACTGTAGTGCAAGTGCTAAATTTCTAGAGCACGTAGGATGGGATAAACTAGAGCGTGCAGATTATAGACATGATAATAATACTGTTAGTATAGAGCATCATATTCCTGATGATATTCCTGAGGATTTAGATAATGTAAAATCCTCTATCAAGAATGAAGAACAGGAAGTAGGTTTAGAGGAGGTGGTTTTAGGGGAGGAGTCAGATGAACCATCTGCTGTAAGTCCCGTATTATCTAGGAGATCTACTAGAGAAAGACATCCACCTGATCGATATAAAGCAACCGTAGTTTGCCAGGTTAACATTGAACCTTCAAATACATGAGGACAATCAAGCTGCTATTAAAATGGCAACAAATTTAGCAGTTAAAACTAGGTCTAAGTATAGTGACATTAGGTATCTGAATGTTCGTCAGTGTATCCAAAGCAACATGGTTAAGTTGGAATACTGTATGTCGGAAGACAATATAGCTGATAATTTTACCAAAGCGCAAGGTGCTATAAAACATAAAATATGTTGTGAAAGCTATGGATTAAGAATCTAAACTGTATATATTGACCCGTCCAAAGGGGAGAATGTTAGGATATGGTTTGAGCCTAACAAGTTGTCCAGGCAATATATGTGTTCTGTGACTTTAATATGAATATCTATTGTGTAACTTTAAGGCTTTAATGCTGAGTCATGCTGTAATTAGGTAATGACTGGTTGTGAGAGTATTTAAGCAAGGTATTGTAAAGTATTCAGTTTGATGATGAAGTTGTTATGATATGCTACCATTGTGGAGCTGATGATATGCTACCATTGAGAGGAGTTGCTATCTGCTAATCATTATTGGATGGATCTGTTACCATCGTGGTTTGTGAACCAGAGTGAGTTTGTTATTCTAACCAACTACTGTTTGTTTGGTGAGAAGATATCTGTAACTACTGGACTGATTTTACTGGCAAAGACTTGGAATTTGTTTAAAGACTATGAGACTGTTTTTCTACTATAAAGTAAGCTTTTGATAAACCAGTTTGCATATCTCTTATTCATTGCTCTCAGCAACGTTTCCTTGTGCATTTACTCTGCTGGTTGGTAACACAACACCAATATCCTTAACAATAGGAATACAGAATAAGTAAAAATGACCCTTCTGAGGATCGCACACACTTCTTAAAACAGTTGAAAGCACAATATAAGACCCTCCTAAAAGAAAAGTGTGGCTTTGAAGGAGTCTTGGCAGAGATTAATTACATCAGTCAGGACAAAGAATACATCCCTCTTTTGGTACATCACCACAGGATTGGTGAAATCCCCCGTACCCCTAATTAATCAGGTACCGAGTCAGGCCTGGGAAGAATATTTTAGAGACCTATATACAGACCCCAACTATGTAAGTAAGGAGAGTTTGGTCCAAATTGGCTTGGACCAAACTGCTTACTGGCCCCCTGTCATATCAGATAAGGTATCAGGCTGATCGAATCCCTCAAGACTAATAAGGCACCTGGTGCTGATAATGTCCTCCCAAAAATAATCAAAAAGAACACCAGTTGGTGGGCCCCACTTTTAGAATCGCTGGTTACATTTATAGATAAAACAGGCTGTATGCCAAGAGATTGGGGATTAGCAATTATTATACCAATCTATAAAAAGGGTAATAGAAATGATCCAGGAAATTATAGACCCATTAGTCTTTGAGTGTTATTAGTAAATTGTATGCTAAACACCTAAACTATAAACTCCAGGATTGGCTAATTTCAGGAGGGATAATCAAGGATGAACAAGCCGGTTTTAGAGAAGGAAGATCTACGGTGGATCATATCCTGATACTTCACCATCTGGTGCAAAAATGCACTTACAAAAAAAAATTCTCTCTCTACATGGCCTTCCTTGATTTTAAGCAGGCTTTTGATTCAATATCCAGGAACACCCTATGGGAGAAATTAGAATCCACTACAATCAATAAACGCCTCCTTTTCCTCATACAAAAATTGTATGCCAATTCCACCTTGAAAGTGAGGTGTAATCCTCAAGGGACTTTTAACTGACCCAGTAAGGGTTCAAAAAGGGGTATGGCAAGGCTGCATCCTGTCCCCCTCCCTTTTTAACTTCTATATTAACCCCGATTGATCTCTTACAGAACCCTGACCTACATCCTCCTAATATAGCACAATGCAAAATCCCGATTCTCTTTTATGCTGCTGCTGCTGCTATTATTTCACAAACACCCATAGGACTGAAGAGAGCAATTAGGGCAACACTTGGCTTCTGTAGACAGAACAAGTTGGTCCTTAACTTTGATAAATCAAAAATTTAGTTTTTGCTAAAAGACCCAGACAATACTCCTGGAAAATTGAAGGACACAGATTGGAACAGGTTAGGACATTTAGATATCTTGGGGTGGTCTTCCACTCGCAAGGGACATGGAAGGCACACCTGGAGCAAACATTGCAAGCAGCCAATAGGTCCTCAAATGCAATTAAATACTTCTTTTATACAGGCGGAGGTCAGTTAGTACCTGCTGCCTTAAAACTTTTTGAGGCCAAAACATTGGCGCAAATTCTTTATTGGGCACAAACAGGAATCCTTGCAAAGAAAAACTTGCTAGAAATTATACAAACCAAATTCCTGCGAGCCATCTTAGCTGCACTCAAAGGAATTCCAAATGCCCAGTTAAGAATTGAGACAGATATGCCTCAAATTCAGGTAAGAGCCTGGAAGATGATGATCATTTATTGGCTGAAAATTCATTACTTTCCAGAGGGACTGTCCCCACTAGTGCTGACTGACAACTTCCCCTCCCTCTGGAAACAGGCAATAGATCACAAGCTGGTCTCTTACGGGCTCTCATTGGTATTCTTAATGTCCCTTGGCTTTGACAAAGCAAAGCAAGTGGTAATTGATAGAATGAAGGACATGGAGTTCCAAGAAGAACTAAATAGGTTGCCTCTCCACAGTAGGGACAGAATCAAGCAGGGTGTGTGGGAATCAGCAGGATATCTAAATGATCTGATCTTCCCAAAACAAAGAATAGCTTTCTTCAGAGCCAGATTTAATATTCTCCCCTCAGCACTTCTCCAGGGTAGGTACAAGAGAACACCAATAGCAGAACGGGTATGCATATGTGGAAAGGGAGAAGTCAAAGATGTCTCACATGTTTTATTGTATTGTGAGTAATACAGAGTATGTAGGTCAATATACATTCTCCCCTTACTAGAGAGATTGCCAGGGAGGACAGATGACTTTTATGTAGGCTTTCTCCTCCAAGACTCTAATCCAGCTACCACGTGTGCAGTGGCAAAATTCTGTGTCGCTGCAATGTCCACAAGAAAAAAATTGGTTACCGAATTATAATATCAAATGGTGCCAATTTTTTCAGATCTATAACAATACATTTACCCACATACTTACACGCATGTAAATTAGGTTTGAGATCATGTATTTTATTACAGAGATGTTATTATTCATGAATAATGTTAGAATTATTTTTAATTTATTGTTTGTCTATTGCTGGTCGATGACCGTAATAAAGTTTTATTCTATTCTAGCATCATCTGTTGATCTATTTGCTCGATATGCAAATTGCAAGGGGTCTAATAGCAGATCCGTGATGGTTTTCAGGTGGGTCAGCACTAGCCTTTCAAAGGTTTTCATGACTACAGATGTTAGAGCAACTGGTCTGTAGTCATTCAGTTCCTTGATGGTGGGCTTCTTTGGCACTGGGATGATAGTAGAGCATTTGAAGCAAGAAGGAACATAGCACATCTCTAGCAATTTATTGAAGATATGGGTGAAGATGGGGCCAATTGGTCAGCACAGACTTTTAAGCAAGAAGGAGTTATCTTGTCTGGGCCTGGAGCTTTTCCTGGCTTTTGTCTATGAAATAGGTCACAGACAAAGATCACTTCCTTTTCTGTGATCACTCAGGGTTGTGAACCCAATGGGATGGGGTCAGTTGTAGGAGGTTTGGCTGTTGTTGGTGTGTCTGAGATGGGGTCAGTTGTAGGAGGCTTTGTTAGGATATGGTATAAGCCTAACAAGTTGTCCAGGCAATATATGTGTTCTATCACTTTAAATGTATTCTGTAACTTTAAGATGTAATGCTGAGTAATTATACTGATGAGTCATTGTAATTGACTGCTGACTGACTGCTGACAATTATCTCAATTGTACTGTTGAGTCATTGCACTGCTGACTTCACTTATTTTAAGTGGATAATTACTAGTGTAAACTGTATATAAGGAGAGAGCCAAGCTATAGTCATTGTTACTTGACTTATTGCTTGACTTGTTGGTTGGAACTGTTACCGTCGTGTGTGAAGAAGTGGATGGATCTGCTACCATCATGATTTGTTATCAGCGTTGAATTGCTGTTTATTACCTACTGCTGTTTGTATGGTAAGAAGATATCTGTAACTTCGGACTGATTTGAATGGCTAAAGACTTGGATTGACTAAAAGACTATGCAATTGTTTTTCACTACAAAGTAAAAGCTTTGTTAAACCAGTTTGTATGTATTGTATTCATTGCTCTCAGTACCGTTTCTCTGTGCACTTGCTCTGCTGGTTGGTAACACAACAATATCCTTAACATTGGTTATGGGCCCAGAGTCAACCAGAACTAATTAGGATTGTTCAGAGCTAAACTGAGAGTTAATGTGAGTAATACAGAAAACTGTGTTTGTGAAATATAATTCAAGTGAAGATGGCACAAGAACAGTTATCGAATATTTCCATGATAACCTGGCTGGATGGAACAAACTATGTATCCTGGTCTACAAAATGTAATCTACTTCTGCGTAGAGGACTTTGGGATGTAATAAATAATCCACCGGATGTAACAACATGGAATCCTGATGACAATGAAGATGCGAAGAAATTAGCCAAATTTGCCAGACACAACAAACGAGCTCTTTGTATAATTGGACTGACACTGAGTGACCAGCAACTTGTCCATATTCATGGCGAAGAGTCTGCTGCTAGGTGTTGGACCAAGTTAAAGAGACTATATGTTCGTGACACTGTGGGTGCTCATATAAATCTCACACGGAAATTGTTTAAACAACATCTTCTTAAAGGAGGAGATATGATGGCTCATTTGGAATCCATGACCAGAATTTTCCAGGAGCTGCACGAAAAGGAACTTGTTTTCTCCGAACTACAGCAGGTTTATATAATTCTTTCTTCTTTGGACGATAGTTATGACGACTATGTTTCTTCACTGGAGGTTTTGACCAGAGATGACCTCACATTGGCTGGCGTAACCGGTAGGTTGTTTGAAGAATCCAGAAGAAGACAAGAGAGGGATCAGTTGAGAGTAAACCAACCAAAAGAAGACAAAATGTATTCAACTGTCTATGTTGTAAAACGATGTTTTGCTTGTGGGGCTAAAGGGCATATAGCTAAGTATTGTAAGAATAGGAAAATGTCTGTTAGGGACAATAATAGACCCAAGAAGGGTTGTAATTTAGCTATATCCAGTTCAACAACTAATGTTAACCAGGATTGGTGGGTTGTTGATAGTGGTGCTTCTCAATCTATTACTAAAAATAGAAACAACTTTGTAAAAATGAATAAGAGTAACCAACATGTTAGATTAGCAAATGGTTGGAAGGTTAAGGTAGCTGGAGAGGGTGTTGCACATTGGTCATTTAGTAATGAACCATTGCCTATGTTATATATTCCTGGGTTAAAGTATAATTTACTATCTGTTAAATCATTATTGCAAGTTGGGTTTACAGTAACGTTTAAGAATGATAAATGTATTATCAAAAAAGACAGAAAGGTTGTTACTGCAATATTAGAAAATGATTTATTCATTCTAAGAGAGAACCCAGCATTAGTAGCAAATTCTAAACCGGTGTACAGGAATGATAAACCACATGATGACTATATTCATCTATTACATCGGAGACTAGGGCATATAAATTTTAGGTCGTTAAAGAAAACAGTTCAGCTATCTGAAGGTATAAAACTACACTCATGAAGTAAGTATTTGAATTGCAACGCCTGTAATCAGCAAAAGAGTAAAGTAACACCAGCAAATTGTTTTAATGGTTTTAAAACCAAAAAGCCATTAGAGGTAGTGTTTGTAGATTTGATTGGACCCAAGAAACCCAGTATTGGAGGTGCCTGCTATATTCTGAGCATAGTAGACCATTACTCTAGGTACAGATTCTGTTATCTTATGAAAACGAAATGTCAAACATTTCAGCATATAACTAACTGGCTGAGATTTGTTGAAAGGAAACAAAAGTATAAAGTAATGTGCTTAGTGACAGATAACGGTACAGAATTCACTAACCAAAGGTTAGAGAAGTTTTTGCAAGAGGCAGGAATACAGCAAAAACGATCTGCTCCGTATAGACCACAACACAATGCTTATGTTGAAAGAAGGGGTCAAACATTACAAGCCATGACTAGAACAATGTTGGCAGATTCTGGTTTGCCTGAAACTTTATGGGGTGAAGCTGTTATGTGTGCTAACCATGTGTTAAATAACGTGGTACATTCATCTACTGGTGAAATACCATTTACATTATGGCATGGGAGGAAACCAAATCTTAGTTACTTACACACATTTGGAGCCCCAGCTTGGGTGCATATTCCATCTACTGTGAGAAGGAAGGAACAACAAAGAGCCAGAAAAATGTTTTTTGTAGGCTATGATTCAAACCATAGGTCTTTTAGATTTTGGGCACAGGGAACTACTAGCGTGTACTGTAGTGCTAATGCAAAATTTCTAGAGCACGAAGGATGGGAGAAACTTGAGCGTGCAGATTATAGACAGGATGACAATACTGTTAGCATTGAGCATCAAATGAGTAACGATACCCCTGATGAGGATATAGATAATGTAGAATCTTCTATTAAGGTTGAAGAAGAGGAGGTAGTTTTAGGGGAGGATGAAATTGAATCCTCTGCAATGAGTCCTGTATTGCCTAGGAGATCCAGTAGGGAAAGACATCCACCTGATAGGTATAAAACAACTGTAGTTTGTCAGGTTAACATAGAACCTTCAAGTTATGAGGATATTAGGATTTATCTTGAAAAAGAGCAAAATGCATGGAAGGAGGTAATGAGTAGAGAAATCAACTCATTAACTAAATTGGGTGTTTATGAGGATGTGAAATTACCACCTGGAGAAAAATTGATTGGTTGTCGATGGGTATATAAAGTAAAGAAAAGTATAGATGGGACAGTAACCCATAAAGCTCATCCTGTAGCTCAAGGTTTCGCTCAAACGGAGAAAGATTTCGATGAGGTGTTTGCTCCGAGTTTAAGAGCTAGCACGTTAAGAACTATGCTAGTGTGGGCGGCAAAGAATAAGTATATTATTCATCATATAGATGTGGAGACGGCATACTTGCATGCTCCATTAAGACATACTATTTATATGAAAAAGCCGTTAGGAGTGAAAACAAACGATCAAACTGATTGTTGGAAATTAAATAAAAGCCTTTATGGTTTAAAACTATCAGGGTTTGAATGGAACCAGTGTATAGTGAAAGGAATGAATAATATTGATTTTCAGGAAAGTGTAGAAGACAAATGTTTCTTTAAAAGAGAGAATAATGGTTTAGTATCGTTTTTGCTATTGTTCACGGACGATATAGCAATTGTAACTAAAACTGATAAGGAAGCAATAGATATTGTTAGACAGTTACAAGAGAAATTCAAAATTAGAAATTTGGGACATATTAGACACTATTTAGGTCTTGATATTGTTCAAACAGCTAGAGGGTATAAACTAGCAAGATAAGCCAGATGTTGAAATGTTATAGCATGGAGCTATGTAAGCCAGCTAAAACCCAATGGCACAGGATTTTCAACATGAAGAAATCCAAAGTCCTGGATTTAGTAAGGAGATCTATCAATCGCTGATAGGGAGTCTATCATATATTAGCAATTGGTCGAGATCTGATATTTCGTATAGCGTAAACCAATTAGCAAGGTATATTGCAGAGCCAACAGATAGGCATTGGCAAGCCGCAAAACGGATATTAAGATATTTAAAGATGACAATGCATTATGCATTATATTTAGAACCTAACCGTGATCTTACACTGACTGCATATGCTGATGCTAGTTTTGCTACTGATTTGACCACCAGAAAGTCTACATCAGGTATTGCAATAATGTTAGGTAATTGTTTAATAGGATGGAAGTCAATAAGGCAGAAACATATTAGTTTATCCACTATGGAAGCAGAATTTTCCTGTTTGTCATTAGTATGTACTGATTTAATTTATTATAAACAGTTAATGATTGATGTAGGATTAAAGGTAGATTATCCTATTGTAATTTATGAGGATAACCAAGCTCCTATAAAAATGGCAACAAATTTAGCAGTTAAGACAAGATCGAAATATACTGATATTCGTTATTTGAATGTTCGTCAGAGTATTCAAAATAATATGGTTCAGTTAGAATATTGTATGTCTGAAAACAATGTTGCTGATAGTTTCACCAAAGCGCAGGGTGCAATTAAACATAAAATATGTTGTGAAAGCTATGGCTTGAGAATTTGAACAGGGATATATTAGCCTGTCCAAAGGGGAGAATGTTAGGATATGGTATAAGCCTAACAAGTTGTCCAGGCAATATATGTGTTCTATCACTTTAAATGTATTCTGTAGCTTTAAGATATAATGCTGAGTAATTGTACTGAGTCATTGTAATTGACTGCTGACTGACTGCTGACTGCATTTATCCTAATTGTACTGTTGAGTCATTGCACTGCTGACTTCACTTATTTTAAGTGGATAATTACTAGTGTAAACTGTATATAAGGAGAGAGCCGAGCTATAGTCATTGTTGCTTGACTTATTGCTTAACTTGTTGGTTGAAACTGTTACCGTCGTGTGTGAAGAAGTGGATGGATCTGCTACCATCGTGATTTGTTATCAGCGTTGAATTGTTGTTTATTACCTACTGCTGTTTGTATGGTAAGAAGATATCTGTAACTGATTATCGGACTGATTTGGATTGACTAAAAGAATTATGCAATTGTTTTTCACTACAAAGTAAAAGCTTTGTTAAACCAGTTTGTATGTATTGTATTCATTGCTCTCAGTACCGTTTCTCTGTGCACTTGCTCTGCTGGTTGGTAACACAACAATATCCTTAACAGGCTTTGCTGTTGTTAGTGTGTCCGAGATGGGATTTGTGGAGATAGGTGGCTGTAGTTTCCTTTCAAACCTGCAGTAAAACATGTTCAGGTCATCTCCCAGTTGTTGATTTCCTTCAGCTTGGGAAAGAGGTTTGCCATAGCCGGTGATATTTTTAAGCATTTTCCACATGTTTGCTGGTTCACTTGTTGAGAACTGATTCTTTAGCTTTTCAGAGTAGCTTCTTTTTGCTGCTCTGATCTTAATACATTTCTGGCCTGATTGTACAGCATTTTATCACCTTTTCTGTAGGCTTCCTCTTTGGAATGATGTAGCTGCTTAAGTTTAGCTGTGAACCAAGGTTTGTTGTTACTGTATATTTGCAAGTTCCTGGTCAGTACACATAGGTCTTCACAGAAGCTGACATATGATGTTATAGTTTCTGTGAGTTCATCCAGGTCTGCAGAGGTATCTTCAAAAATATTCCAATCAGTGCAGTCAAAGCAAGCCTGTAGCTTTAACTTTGCCTCCTCAGTCCATGTCTTCACTGATTTGTTGGTTTTGTGGTTTTAAGTCTTTGCCTGTAAGCAGGTACAAGGTGAATCATGCAATGATCAGAGTGTCCTACAGCTGCTCGTGGTAAAGATTGATAAGCTTCTTTTAGTGTTGCGTAGCAATGGTCTAAAGTATTCTTGCCTCTAGTGGGACAATTGACATGCTGAAAATATTTTGGTAACTCTTTCCTTAAGTTTGGATGGAAAGCCAAGCTCAGTCCTTGAGAGGATCCAATGGATCGTAGGAATTCCTTCCAGAACTTTGCTGTCGGAAATGACTCGATGAGGCACTCCATGCAGTCTATAAATATGCTTGATGAACATTTGTGCCAGTTTTTTTAGCCGAGAGCAAGCGATGAAATAAGCTTGCTTAGAGAATAGATCAGTGTCCAAATGACAGTGTTCCCTCCACTCTCGGGGAGTTCAACTATAAAACCCATAGCGATCTCCTCCTATGTTGGCTACTGGTTGAAGTAAACCAGGGGTTTTTCCTGGTCTCACTTTCCTGACTGCACAAGTGCAGCAGCTTTTTATGTAGTCCTCCATGTCTGCTTTCATTTTTGGCCACCAAAATTTTCTCCTTGCTAAGTGAAGGGTTTTCAAAAACCCAAAGTGACCAGCCAACCAGGAGTCGTGACTGCGCTGTAGTACCCTTAGCCTTAGGCTGGCTGGGACATACAGTTTAGATCCCTTCCAAGCTAACCCATCCTGCAGCATTAGGGTGCCTTGGTTTTCCTTAATCCATTGGTCACTGGGGAGTGTGAACTTAAGGGCTGCAGTCATTGGGTCTCCTTTTGGGTCATCTTGATTCTGGGCTTAGCTTCTAGTAGTGACTTGAGCTGCTGGTTGTGAAGGAGGTATGACTGCATGCATTATTTTCTCCTGTTGGCTGTTGAACTGGGGTTTTCTTGATAGAGCATCAGGTAGCTTTTTTTTTTCCCCCTGGATTGTGTTTTAGCACAAAGTTGAACCGCTTGAAATATTGTGCTCAGCGGGCTTGTTTAGGGGACAACTTCCTAGAAGTCTTTAATGCCTCTAGGTTCTTGTTGTTGGTCCAGACCTCAAAGGACATGCTGCTGCCTTCTAAAAAGTGTCACCAAGAGAGGAGAGCCCATCTGACCACATAGGCCTCTTTCTCCTATATGGCCCATCGCTGTTCTGTGTCTGTGAGATTTTTGGACACTTAGGCACAAGGCTGCAGTTGGCCCTGAGGATTTTCTAGTAGCACAGCGGCAACTGTGACATCACTGGCGTAGGACTGCACCACAAACAGTTAAGAATCCAGTTTAAGGGTTGGTTGGGCTGGGGCTTTGCGCTGATTCCCTTCACCTTTAATAGCTCCATAAGTGACAGAGCTCCCCGAATGGGGGAATGAACTGCCAGTAAAAATTTGCAAAGCCTAAGAAGCCTTGAAGTTGCTTGTGGGTGCAGGAGGGCTGCCAATCTAGTACTGCCTTAACTTTTCCTGGGTTCATTTCAATCCTCTCATTTGACACTCGGTAGCTCAGGTAATCTAGAGAGGTCTTGTGGAACTCACATTTTTACAGGTTAGCATAGAGTTTAGCAGCTAGGAGTTTTCTCAAAACTTGCTGTACTAATTTGATGTGTTCCTCCATAGTTTCACTAAAGATAAGGATATCGTCCAAATACACTAGAATTCCTTTGTACAGGTGCTCAGGTAGCACCTTGTTAATGAGTTGCATGAACACTGCAGGGGCTCTCTGTAGCCCAAACAGCATGACTTTAAACTGGAAGCTGCCTAATGAGCAATTGAATGCTGTTTTTCATTCATCATCCTCCTTGATCTGCATGGGGTAGTAGGATTCTCTGAGGTCTAGCTTGGTAAACACCTTTTCCTTTGCCAGGTGGTTGAGCATTTCCTTCATGAGGGGGAGGGGGGAGGTGTGTTCCACACACACAGTGTTTATTCTGCAGAAATCAATGCAAAGCCTCACCCCGTATATTTTCTCTTTAAAAAGTATGGGGCTGCAACCTTAGATTTAGCGGGCTGGATAAATCCTCTAAGTTTGCGTCAACGTATTTCCTCAATTAGCCCATCTCCTTAATGGTCATGGAATACATTTTTGGTTTAGGCAGCTTTGCCCCTGGAACAAATTCTATTATGCAGTCCGTGGGTCAATGTGGGGGCAGCCCATTGCATTTGTCTTCACTGAAAATTCCTGCTAAGTCTCTGTACACTTTGGGTATTCTTGGCCAGCCGGGCAGAGCCTCCGTGGTGGAAACTACTCCTTCTCTTTGGCTGAGGTTGCATGGTCCTAAAGAGGGCTGGTTCTTGGTTTGCAGGAGGGGTGGCAGCGGCCCACTTTTAGCTTCCAATAGCCAGCTTCCCATGTGATGGTTGGGGCCCACTTGTCTAGCCAGGACAGACCAAGGATGAGTGACTGACTCAGTCATTTTTGGGGCAACTACAAATCATATGATTTCTCAGTGGTGCCCCATTTCCAGTCTTGCAGGTTCTGTGACTAAGGTTGTGGGTGCGTCAACCACTAGTGATCCACCCACCTACTCAAACTGGATGGAGTGGCTCAAAGTTCTCATCTCTGTCCCTAGATCCTGCATGGTTTGGAAGCTGATCAAGCACCTGGTGCCATTTCACCATTCACAATCACCTTTACCGACTGGCCTTTACATATAGTTTTAACCATATTTATAAACCTATCCCTGAAGTCCATCATTTGCAATTGTGTAGTCATAAATTGCCAGTTCACATTATCAAACACTTTCTGCGCATCCAAAAATAGCAATGCCATTTGCTTTTTTGGCTGTGCTTCACAGTATTCCAATGTGCCCAATATAATTTGCAAATTATCCCTAATCTGTCTTTTAGGTAGAAAACCATTCTGATCCGGATGTATAAATTCATTTAATAGTCTCTTCAATCTTTCAGCCATAATTGATGCAAAATTTTTGTAATCTGCATTTAATAATGAGATTGGTCTATAGTTCTTTATTTGTTGTAAATCCAATTCTTCTTTTGGTATAAGAGTTATATATGCTTCCATCCACAAATTCGGAATTTTGGCTTTTAATAATAAATCATTAAATACTTGTAACATTACATTGCTTAATACATCCTGTAACATTTTGTATAGTTCTGCTGGCAATCCATCCAGCCCTGGTATTTTACCATTCTTTTGTTTCTTATTTTTTGAAAAGTTTTACAGAAAAAAAAGGATTCCCACCCCCAATATTCCCCCCACCCTTTCCCTCCCCTCCCCCCAGACTTCCCAGAGCAAAATACAAGGTATTTCAATTAATAATAATAAGCTAAATTAACCTATCTATCCTCAGACTACTAATTCACGGGGGGTAAAACCTTAACTCCACTATAGATAACATAATACTTCTAATACTTAGCGTTCATTCATAAACGATTTGATATTTTCTTGTCTGATACTTATTTTGAATATAATCTATCCATCTTCTCCATTCCGATACGTATCTTTCTTGTGTATAGTCCTTCAAATACGCTGAGATTTTCGCCATTTCTGCTAAGTTCGTTACTTTCAGTATCTACTCTTCAATAGTAGGCAAAAAGTCCTTCTTCCAGTATTGTGCTACCAACCCTGTTATTAACACAGCTGCCTGCAATTTCTGCAGGTTCGAATCTTACCAGGCTCAAGGTTGACTCAGCCTTCCATCCTTTCTAAGGTAGGTTAAATGAGGACCCAGTTTGTGGGGGCAATAAGCTGACTTTGTATAAATATACAAAAGTATGAAGGCGATGACTTCCGGTTTGCTGTTCGTCGCTGCCAGACGTTCCTTTGGGATCGTCAGCTTCCACTGCCTGTTAGAGCCACCTTCACAACGGAATGGCGGCTCGAAAAAACTCCGTTTCCATGAGGAAACGGAGATAGAGCCGGCAGGGGTGGGTAGAACTCTCCGCGGAGTCCCAAAAGTTTTTTTTACTTTTGGGACGGAGCGGATGAGATGCCCCATATCCCCAGCCGCTGCTCCGGGCTTTGGGAGACCTCTGCTAATGCAGAGCCAGGCGTCAAAAGCAAGCCTGCAAATTTAACAGATTACTCAAAGAAAATGTGAGCTGGACCTGTAATACTGAATCGCAAGTATTTTACTTTTCTTTTAAAAATTACTTAAGAGAAAGGAGGAGAAGAAAGAGGGGAAAAAAAGCCTTTTAAAATGGCGTCTGCCGCGGCTGGAGGAGAGGCTGAAAGGGAAAGTCCTTCCGTTTTCTATTATTACAATGTAGCGGAATAAATACCACTGGCTACATTTGTAGACAAAACTTCGCTCCTGTGTTTTTTTCTCTCTTTTTCCCTTGGAGACTTGATATTGTTGTTGATTGGAAAGAAGTCTTTTTTTTCTTGTTTTTTTTTAACAAAGCCTGCCTGGGCGGAAACATGGCATTGAGACTTACAAAATCAGATAAACAAATGGGGGGGGGATTCCCCCGCCAACAATTTAAAGGAACAAGTTTTAACTCTTCAGTCTCAGAAACCTGATTTTAATATAATAGAATTTCTCTTAGAGGAGATTGAAAGAAGGGAGGAGATTGTGAATCAGCAACTTGAAAAATGTAAGCAGGAAATTAAAGAATTGGTGAAATCTAAGTTTGATTTTTTGGAGAAAAAATTCTCAAAAGTGGCTAATGGTTTTTCAGAATTTATGATACAGTTGGACACACATACTAACTTACTAGAGTCTAAAATGGAAGAAATTCAAAATAAATTGGACAATAGAACTCAAAAAATTGAAAATGATTTGATAAACACTCAGGATAATAGCTCAGAAGAAAAACCTAAAATGGATGCTGATCAAAAGTTTGGTAATGTAGAAAATTTGCAACAGAAGATTGAAAAAGAGATTCTAATGGTACAATATAATTTCACAGAATATGCGATAAGATTAAGAGGTTTGCAGGAAAATAACAGAGATGATTTAAGGAAAATATCTTCTGAAATTCTAGCTGGGATTCTAAAGGTTCAACCTGAGGAAGTGTTTTGTAGGATTGACAGAGTTTATCGAATAAACTCCTGGATTGCCAAGCAAAGGCAATTGCCTAGAGATGTGGTGATTTATTTTACAGATAAAGAAATTAGGAATAATATCGTGCAAAATTCCTTCAATTCTAATTTGCAATTGTATGGAAGAAAGATTTGGATTTACAAGGAACTCCCACCTAAGATATTAATGGAAAGGAAGAAATTTGGTTTTCTGGTGAATGAGTTAAAAAAGAGAAATATCCCATTTAGGTGGGACGCCCCAGTTGGTATTATATTCAGATATCAAGGAGAAAGATACCAGCTAAATACTGTTGAAAGAGCGGAAGAATTTTATCAAAATAGGTTGAAAATGAACTTAACATCTTCAGGTATAATACAGGATAAGCAGAAGGAGCTGGAAATAAAGGTAAAATATCGAATTATAGAGACTGTACCAGATGAATTGCCTTTGGATTTATCGGACACCCCAGCTGGACTATCTACAAATTTGAGAGAAGTGGCATCTAACCTTAATGTGATGACTTATCAAGGCAAGGACAAGCATGGAAATCAATTAGGGGATACACAAGGGATAAAAAAGAAACATGAGACACAAAAACAAGACCAACAAGACCAATCTACAAAGCAGAATGTAAACCGACCAGATGATACACAATTTGTAGAAAGGAAACCAGGATGGAAACCAAACCCACAAAAAGAAAAGAAAAAAAGAAATAGGTCGCATAAAAATAGAAATTTCTAAATCAAGCAACAGTGAAGCCAGTGACTTTAAAATATGAATGATTATGTGTAAACATAGAAGAGGCGACGTATCGGTTAATATCATCCTGAGGATTGTGGCAGATCTCTGCATGGCCGTAATCTGGGGACGTGAAAAGAGCCTTAAACTGATGGATTTGAATTATCCACTTTGGAATTTCTTTTTGTGTTGATAAACATATTATAATTATCTTGAATCACAAGGCAAGAGAATTATGCTGGGGCATGCAGAAGATCGGGTTGTTACCCACTACGATGATGGGAATCAATAATCCTGATGAAATCCACAATTATTACTATTTGGAATATAATTACAATGTCACTCGGGTGGTTGTTTTTACCTTTATACATATAAGAAGATATTTACTACTGATGGGGGCAGATATGATTGAAGATTCTGAATAAACTGTTGCACCAGCAAGTTATGTTACCCTATTATGGATGTTGGTTCTACCAATCTAGTGGAAAGACCTCAAAGAAGATATTATATGGACTATAAATTTAAAGTCATTGTCTTTTCTTTTTTTTATTTAGATATAATGGAATATATAGACATATATTTTTAAGTAGTGTGGGCAGTGAATCAAAGATATTAAGAATTGTTGTGTATGGTAATTTTGCATGATAGTGGGTGAATAAGCTAGTTAGTAGATTGATTAGTCTAAGAAAAGGGATTTTCAAGTGATATATTTAGGGGAGTGGAGGAAATGGATAGAGTGGAATAAATGTTAAACTAGATTTTATGGGGAAGGCCGCTTTGAAATGTTATAGTAATATATATAGAAGATTAAATGTTAAAGTAGGATTTATCGTATAGTTTTAAAGTGGAAGGAGGTCTTGAATTGTTGTAATAATATATAGATACAAGCTTGGGAGAGGTGAAAAAGGGCAGATTATTGCCAAATTGGGAGTTATAATACTATTATGCTAAATTAGAAGTTATTCTATAATGTTATAGTATAATGTCTTTTTTTCCCCTTTCTTTTCTCTTTTCTGAAATGTATGGATAAAGGGGGATGTTATAATATTAATAATATTTTTAGTAAGTAAAGGTCAATATTTAGAGGAGGGAGTAAGTAATCTGTTATGAATTAGCTTTTTTTTGTCATGAAGAAGTCACAGGGGGGGATGGGTGGGAGGGGGGGTTAGGGAGGGGGAGGGAGAGGGGGAAAAAAAGGGGGGGGAAATTTGTACTTGAAAACTTTTTCAATAAAAAAAAAAAAAGTATGAAGGCTATTGCTTAACGCATTGTAAGCCGCCCTGAGTCTCCGGAGAAGGGCGGCATATAAATCAAATTAAAAAAAAAACAGCCTAGCTGCTGATATTAAGTTCAAAATCAATTTAGTCTCTAATACTGTACAATCCGTCGTTATACCCAGTAAAAACAATTGAGGAGTAAATTTCAACCTTTTTTTCAGAATGTTCTGCATCACCCACCAAATTTTTATCCAAAATGCCTTGATTTTCTTACAGGTCCACCATATATGATAATACGTTGCATCATCACATTCACATCTCCAACATTTAGCTTGCAAATTCGAGTACATGCATGATAATTTTTTAGGATCTAAGTGCCATCTATAAAACATTTTATAAAAATTCTCTCTCAAATTTTGTGCTTGCGTAAATTTAACATTTCTGACCCAAATCTTTTCCCATGTTTCCATCAACACTGGTTCCTGAAAGTTTTGTGCCCATTTTATCATACAATCCTTAATCAATTCCGTTTCTGAATCTATTTCCAATAAAGCATTATACAACCTTTTAATATGCATCTGACTTTGATCTCTAATCTGTTTCACCAAATTTTCCTCATTTTGCATAACACCAATATTTTGATCTTCCCTCCATCTAGCTTGAAACCTAGCTTACTGAAACCAAGTATAAATTATCCCTTCTTCTTTTAATTGCAGCTTACCCCTTTCCAAAAGAAGAAGCTCTTTATAAGTAATCACCTCTGTTTTTTGCTCTATACTTATATTTTCTATTGCATGTCTGGGATTTGCCCATATGGGTATCTTATAGTTTAGCTTATAATGATACTTTTTCCAACCCCTCAACAACGCATTTCTAAGTATATGACCCTTAAACACTTTATCCACTTTTTTTTTATATAACAGATAAACATGCCATCCATATAACAAATCATAGCCTTCTATGTTTAACATTCTTTCTTCAGTTAAGTTAAACCAGTCGCTAATTTGTGATAAAACAGCTGCTTCATAGTACAATCTTAAGTTAGGCATTTTAAGACCTCCTCTCTCATGTATATCCTGTATAATTTTCAGTTTCACTCTTGGTTTCTTCCCACCCCAGATAAAAGTATTAACCCCTTTTTGCCATTCCATCAAATTTCCGTCTTTCTTAAGCATTGGTATCATTTGAAACAAAAATAAGAACCTAGGTAAAACATTCATTTTTATTGCTGCTATCCTTCCCAGTAATGATAGTTGTAGCTTTTTCCAATTTTCCATTTCTTTCTGTACTTTTTGCCAGAGAACTTCATAATTGTTTTTAAACAATTTCATGTTTGAGGCTGCAATATATACTCCTAATTACTTAACCTTTTTAACTATTTCAAACCCCGTTATTTTCTCTAAATCTTCTCCTTGAGATATGGACATATTTTTAATTATCATCTTTGTCTTATGTTGATTTACTTTAAATCCAGAGACCTTACCATATTGACCTATTATGTTCAACATATATGGAGCCACTTCTATAGGTTGAGATAAAGTAACAACCAGGTCATCTGCAAATGCTCTTAATCTATAATCCTGCTGTCTAATTACAATTCCTTTTATTTTATCAGATTCACGTAACTTATTCAACAAAACTTCTAAAGTTAAGATAAACAACAATGGCGACAAGGGACAACCCTGCCTTGTATACCTTTCTCAATTTTAAAGACTTCTGTTAGGCCTCCATTAACTATTATTTGTGCTGTTTGTTCCTGATATATTGCTCTAATTGAGTGTATAAAATACTCCCCAAAATGCATTTTTTTCTATTATCTTAAACAAAAATTGCCAATTCAGTCGATCAAATGCTTTCTCTGCATCCAAAAATATGAACGCTGCAGGGACCTGGTTGTTTTTTTCCAAATATTCCAATAAGTTTATAATTTGTCTAACATTATATTTCATTTGCCTCCCTTTTATGAAACCTGATTGATTATTATGAATTGTTTGTTGCATAACTGGCATTAATCTGTTCACTAATATCTTAGCAAAAACTTTATAATCAGTGTTCAAAAGTGAAATTGGCCTAAAATGTTCAGGTTTGATACAATTTTGATCTTCCTTCGGAATCAGTGAAACAAAAGCTGTTCTCCAAGAGGGTGGAACTCCTCCCCCTAATTGAATTTTACAAAATAAAGCTCTAAGCGGTTCTACCATTCCAAACTGTAAATTCTTATAATAAACAGCTGTTAATACATTTGTTCCCGGAGCTTTCCCTGTTTTTAACTGCTTAATTGCAGCAATGATCTCTTCAGAAGTTATTGGTTGATTCAATCCTTCCCTCTGTTCCAACATTAATTCCAGAATATTCCCTTCCTTTAAGTATCTATCTATATCTATACCTTGTATTGAGTCACTAGCATATAACTTTGTATAAAATTCTAAAAAAGCCTTTTTGATCATATTCTGTTGGTAAACTTCCTTACCTCTATATTCTATCTTACCAATGACTCGTGATTTCTGTTTTTTCCTCAGCATGTAGGCCAACCACCTACCTGGTTTATTGGCATTACAAAATGTATTATGTTTAGCATATTGTAAGCTAGTTGCCACCTGATCAGCTATTAACATATTAAATTGCCCTCGTAATATATTTATTGTTTCTTTTACCTTCTTATCTCCTGGATTAAGTATAAGTAATTGTTCTTTCTTTTTTATTTCTTCCTCTATCTCTTTCTGCTTCTTTTGTTGTTTTAGTCTATGTTTATTATTCATATGTATTAATGTACCCCTCATATAAGCCTTACTAGCATCCCAAACCATTTCCATAGAGGTACCCTTGTTCATATTAATAGCAAAAAAATCTTTCATTTGTTTTTTAAGATCTTTCACATTTTCTTCATATCTAAATAAATTTTCATTTAACCTCCAAGACCTCCTTTCTCCCCTCTCCTGTTCAAATTCCACCCAAACCGGACTATGATCAGTTAAAATTCTTGGACATATCTTCGTCTTCTTCACCCTAGAAAAAAAATCATTTGTGGTTAGTATAAAATCAATCCTGGAGAAGGATTGATGTCTATCAGAAAAGAAAGTAAAGTCTCTTTCCTTCACGTTGCGTTCTCTCCAAATATCTCTCAGTTCTATATCTTCCATCATATCAAAAAAAGATTTAGGTAATTTTGCACATGTTGAAATCTTTGATAAACTTTTTTTATCTTTCTGTGTATCTATTACTCCATTCCAGTCATCCATTACTATAAAAGATTTATAATCCCATTGTATTATTTTGGTGTGTAAAGATTTATAAAACTTGTCTTGTTGCTGATTAGGGGCATATATTCCAATTAAAAGCATTTTTCCAGTCTGTGTTAATAATTCAATTGCAATATATCTTCCTTGATCATCTGCCTCGATTAAATTAGCTGATAATCCTTTCTTTACATATATAACTAACCCATTTTTCTTCTCTGGCGCTGATGCCACAAAGTGTGTACCTAATCTTGAATTTATCAAATATTTTTGGTCTAATAACCTAATATGTGTTTCTTGCAGACAAATAACATCCTTGTTAAATTGTTTCAAGTAATGGAATACTTCCTTTCTTTTTTGTGGTGAATTTAGGCCATTAACATTCCAAGATAGAAATTTAGTTGCCAGCTTTAGCTTTTCGAAGCCGCATGAGCATTAGCTGGAGATCCTCCTCCACCTTACTCTTCGGCCTAGCCCCCCCCCACTGCTTCTAGTTTCTGTACTTCTTGAGATAGATCTTGAGATTGTTGCATTTTTAACTGTTGTTCTTGAAGTTTATAAGTTGATCGGGTCAGTCGTTGTACTTTCGGTTCTCCCTTCCTAGATGGTTCCAGAGTTGGGGGTAAGCCCTCAAGATCCAGATCTTCTTCCATCATGATTCCTCCAGTTGCAACATCAGCATAAGTTTGTATCTGCTTTCCATCTTTTTCTTGTTGTATCATCTCCATTTTCTTTCTCCCCCCCCCCACAGTGGGGGTGGGTATCCAGCCTTTAAAACATTGACATAGAAACCTTTTGCCTTCCAGACTGTGTTTAACCGGTATCTTTCTCCACTATAAGTCACTATTAGACCAGTTGGAATGTCCCATCTGTATGCCACTTGTTGATTTCTCAGCTCATTTACCAAAAAGCCAAAGTCCTTTCTACTTCTCAACATCTTTGGAGGGATCTCTTTCAAAACCACCACTTCTTGCCCAGCCACCTGAACCTTATTCTTGTAGGAAGCTTGTAAAATATCATTTCTGATCCTTTGTAAAATAAATCACCACATCTCTTGGCAGCTGTCTTTGTCTTGCCATCCAGGAATTAACCATGTAGATTTTATCAATTCGGCTTGCCACATCTTCTGGTCTTTCTTTAATTATCTCTGCAATAGCATCAGCACAAATATCCTTTAAATTTTCTTTGCTGTTTTCTTTCAGGCCTCTCAATCTCAAAGCAAATTCCATGGACCTGTATTGTAACATTACCAATTCATCATCCACTTTCTTTGTTTTGGTCATGACATCTCCCATTTTGCTTTCCAAATTTAAATTGGTTTCATTAATTTCTTCCACTTTCTCATCCAGCTGAATAACAAGTTTTGACAATCCTGATACTGCATAAACAATATCATCTCTTATTTCATCATGCTTTATTGCAACCACTTCTTTAATTGACTTTATATCCTCCTCAACTTTCTTTAATTTCCCTTCCACAAGTACTGTTAAGTTATTCATTGCTGTGGCTTGATTATTCATGGCTTCTTTCATTGCTGTTGCTTGATTATTCATGGCTTCTTTCATAAATTCTTTGAAATCATTAAGAACAGCCTCCTGACTCTGTGAATCAGCCGGAAGTTGTGCTTTCTGTGTCACCACTGACACAACTGGAGAACCTCCCCCTCCTTTAACAACTCCTGGCTTAACTTGTTTAGAAGCCATCTTTTTTTCCCTTTTTTAAAAAGATCTTTTTTTTCTTTTTTTCAAAGCCACAAAGTCCTTTGAACAACTTTAAAATGCTTGTAATTTATAGTCTCTAATTTATCAGGCAAAATAGTCTTTTCTCCACAAGCTCTCACTTCCCAGAATCCACTCTTACAATGCAAAGTTCTCAATAAGCACTTACACTTTCAAAACCATAACAAAGACGCCATCTTCAGCCTCCAGCTCAAAGAAATTCAGTTTGAAACAAAGTAAATCTGGAGTTAAGCTCTGTTACTTTTAAGGCTTGTTCTCCTGTTTCCGCTCTGCCTGCGCTTGTAATCAATCAGACTCACTTTTTGACAGCAGGACCGGACGCGGCTTCTAGCTCTGCTTACACAGAGTTGTCCCAGATTCGGAGCTTCTTGGCGGGCTGACTTGGGAGCTCTCACCCTCCAAGCCCCTGGAATTATTCCAGAGGACTTTCGGGGAGCTCTACTCTCACCCACCGGCTCTCCTCTCCTTCTTTTCCCAAAGGGGAGGTTTTTCAGCCGCCAGACAGCCGATTTGCACTGTCAAAGCGGCTTTTACAAAGTCACGGGGCTGGCGGTCTAAGGAGACCGTCCACGAAGCCTGTGGTGCCGACCGGAAGTCCTCACCATTCTTTTGTTTCTTAATTCCCTCCATAAATTCCATCATCTATATTCTTTCTTCTAACAACTTTTTAAATTCTTCTGGAATTTTAGATATTTTAGCTTTTTCTAAGTATTGTTCTATCTTTCCTTCTGCCACCATCTCTTGCTGGTATAAACTTTTATAATATTTCACAATTATTTTTTTCTTTTCCTCTTTTTGATATCCTTCCATCTTGATCTAATAATTGATTTATCATTTCCCCCCCTTTTTCATCTTATATGCCAACCATCGTCCCGGCTTGTTCACATTTTCAAAAAAAAATGTTGAATGTTGTTATGATTTACTTCCTTCACAGTTCCACTGTGGCAGTCCTGTAAAGTCCGACCAAAGATGGATACAGGGCTGACAACTAGTATGATTAAAGAAAAAAACATAAGTACTTTTGTTTCCACATGGAAACCACTTCAGAATTTCGTGGTTGATGTGGAAAAAAATGTAATTTTGATTTTGGGTATTACAGATTAGATTGATAGATTTTTATAGAAATGACTTGTTCTTATTACTATGGAAAAACAAAAAGCTGTGATTTGATGTTAATGCCTTATTCTACTGCAACAGGGAGAGTCAGAAGTCAATGCTTCTTTTTCTTTTCTTTTCCCTACCTTTCCTCACTTCTCTCTCTCTCTCCCCCTCCCCTTTCACTGCTCCTTTATTTATTTTTGTATTTTGCATTTTATAATAATTTATAACCTAATTAAAGTTTTAAAAAATGACTAGATTAAAAAAAGGATTACAAAGAAGCAAATGAATATATGAACAATAAAAGTCTCAACTTTTTTGCAGCCGTGTGATAGACCTATCCTATCTTATCCAAATGATGACTTGATACTTAAAAGATTTGTGGAAGTATAGTTCAAAACCAGAAAAACATTTGAAAAGCATCTGGATGCTAATGACAAAAAAGTTGTAATTAAATTAAACTTATCTTTTGATGATTAAATCCATGCAGCTTTGTTGACAATGTTACAGAAGGAGTTTACCTTTATCCTTGTTCTTCTCCATCTAATGACAGCGACATCCAGGGGTGAAAGTTAGCAGGTTCTGACAGATTCTGGAGAACCGATAGCGGATATTTTGAGCAGTTCGGAGAACCAGTAGTGGAAATTTTGAGTAGTTCGGAGAACTGGCAAATATCACCTCTGGCTGGCCCTGGAGTGTGGTGGGAATGGAGATTTTGCAATATCCTTCCCCTGCCATGCCCATCAAGCTACACCATACTCACCAAGCCAGGGCCACAGAACCGGTAGTAAAAAAATTTGGATTTCACCACTGGTGACATCCAAATGATAGGGAATGACTAACTATAAATACTTCTATAAATGATAAAACAGGTAAAATATACAGCAAAAATCTGGATTTAGGATTATTGTTAGTTTATACAGAGTACTAAATTGTGAGAAATTTTGCTACAATTCTAGATTTTTGCTAGAATTCACAGGAATTCATTAATTTTAATCCATTTTACAGCAATAGTTGTATCTTCAATTAACATCTTCTTAGAAATGATTTCACTTTTAGGTTATTTGAATACATATATCACGGTATCATACTGCCAAAGCTCAGAGGTTTTTTTGTACCTAAAATAATTTCTTCAATGGCTATGGTCATAAAATGTTAAATATAGTAATGTGCTTTCAGAACTAAATTTGTCTTTTTAACACTCTCTACTTTCTCATGATGATAACAGATTGTTTCCTTGAAAACAGAGCCTGTTCAACACTAACCTGGAAAGTTATGTTCATACAACCTGAATCATTTGAAAAACTACTTAGAAAATTTGATACCCCATACTTTTTACAAATTATACATAAACATATGTATACATGAGTCCATATATCATGGTAGCCAATGATGGGACTAGGAACAGAGACCCCAGTCTTAGGAATGTAAACCACCTGAATGATTTTAGACCAATCCCATACTAGACTGTGAACTAAAAAAAATTGATCTATCATCTTGCACTGGACTACTGAGAAGGATTACAGTCTACTTTCAATGAAGATGTCTGCAATGGGTTGACTTGGACTGGTAATAATAAAAATCACAATTTAGTAGAGATAAAATAAATTATAAAGATACATTGTGTTTACTGATATATATATATTTTTAATTTGATTTATATGCCGCCCTTCTCCGGAGACTCAGGGTGGCTTACAATGCGTTAAGCAATAGCCTTCATACTTTTGTATATTTTATACAAAGTCATCTTACTGCCCCCACAAACTGGGTCCTCAATTTACCTATTTTAGGAAGGATGGAAGGCTGAGTCAACCTTGAGCCTGGGGAGATTCGAACTTGAAGTAATTGCAGGCAGCTGAATGTTAATAACAGGCTATTAGTCTGCTGCACCACCAGGCTCTCTTTCTATTATTTATATTTTATTATTTCAGGAAGCAGTAGCAAAAATGCTTTCTATTTATGATAGTCTTTACTAAAATTATCCCACTGCAGATTAAATAGGCTCAGTCCTTTAAGAGCCCCTGCTTTGCTACATCTTATTTAACTTTATCAAAGAACAGAAAGTGGTATGCGTATGAAAAGAGAACAGAGACTTATTATTTCTTCTGTTAATGCTACAGAAAAGCCTTCAGTGGCTTATATAGGTTAGGTATACTACAAAGCATGTTTCCATTGCCTGTGTGGTAAAACTTTCTTCATAAATAGAAAAACCAAAATGGAGGTTTCTGACCTCAGGTCATTTTCACACCTATTTTAATTGTGACTAGACTAGAAAAAATATAGAGAAAAATATACATACAATACATACAATTCTACAGCAAACTAAGATAGGAAACAAATGTATCAAATATCAATTTTATAAGCAAGAATATTAACTTCATTTTAGATAAAGTGTATTAAAAAGTATTACAGAAAGAAGTTTCTTTACTCCGTGAAAAATGAGCTTGTCATCAATCCAACATAATTACATATAAAAGCAAAGGTGCCCTATATTCAGCTCACCACAAGTTTTATCAAACAGTCTTGCAATTCTGAGAGAAGCTTTCTCTTTTTGTTTTAGGGTGCTTTGGGCTTTCCTCCAAAATGCAATGCATTTTCTACCTATTACATACAAATCCCTGAGGGCCAGGTATTTTGAATGTTATAACTAAAATGAGAGATATAAGCAATTCAATCTAGTTAGAAGTCCAGCTCTTATGACTATTTAAAGAATGATGTTAATTAAAAAAGTAGCATATTTCAAAACGACTCGAATTCTTTATATATGTATAAATTGATTAAATCAAGTTGAATGTATTCTCCGTATTGGTGGAGACAGCAGCCAGGAATGGGTTGTACTTGTCTGTTCAGATCGAAGGACTGAGAGTGTCAGAGTTGTTAAGTCCCATCCTTGTTACTAGGGGCTTCCAGTTTTTGACTCAGTCCTTCAGACTGGACTGACGTGTCATGAGCTTTCTCCTCATTCCTGGATTTTTTGTCTTTCACTTAATACTGGACCTTGTCTTTCTGATCTTCATCTGTGAGTTTGGGAAAACAATCTTCATCTGTTATTGGAATTTCCTCTCCCTGGCAGCTGGAGCTTTGGCTCTTGCCATGGCCAGGGGCCTCTCAGCTATCTGCAGACCATTTCCAACCAGTTCTACTTTCAGTCCTGTTGAAGTGCAGGCATTCTGGGATTTTATTAGTGGAGTCAAGCGCTCCAGAAGACAGCTGAGAGTTGGATAGTGGAGCTTTGCACTCCCGAGACCAGTGGGAGGCCGAAGTTAAAAAACGCTTACCGAGGGCTTGCTGGGTGGCCATTTTGAACATCGTGTGCATCGCCCGACGCTAGGAGCTTGCGGCGGAGCTTCGTGCTCCCATTTGGCCAGCCTGCATTTTTGACCTCAGCACTCTGCTTCCCGCGAGCGAGTGAGCGGAGTTAAGGATAAAGTTAAGGATCTGGATCTCTCTGATGACGAGGGATTATTGCCCAAGCAACCAGCATTTACTGGGCTCTTTCCACCAAATATTTTTAAATCTTTACTTTTCAAGGCCACTAATGTGGCTCACCTTGGGGCACCGGCTGAACGGTCCGGGGCGACATCCTTCCATGATGCAGTGGACCCACTTTTTTCTGAGCCAGATCGGGCAATGGATACTATTCCTGCCCCATGCTTTTTTGTGGACATCGTCAGGCGGCAGTGGACATCACCAGGTTCAACTCCTCTCCCTTCATCTGCGGACAAACAATACTTCAATGTGGGTCCTGAGTTGGCATCAGTGCTACAAACACCACCTTTGGATGCGCCACTTTATTTTATTTTTATTTTTTTTTAAATTTGATTTATATGCCGCCCTTCTCCGGAGATTCAGGGCGGCTTACAATTTTTATTTATTTATTTATTTATTTATTTATTTATTTATTTATTTATTTATTTATTTAATTAATTAATTAATTTCTATACCGCCCTTCTCCTGCGGGACTCAGGGGGGGTGTACAGCCAAGATAAAACATAGCATATAAAATTTAAAAACATAAAAAAAAAACAATTAAATAATTTTGGCCCAACTTTAAAACAGCCCAATTAAAACTGAAATTCGATTAAAAACTGAGAGGATGGGATCAAGCCAGCCCAGCTAGATGGAACAAGTGTGTCTTCAGGGCCCGACGAAAAGTCTGAAGGTCTGATATCGTGTGTATTTCAGGGGGCAGGTCATTCCAGAGGGCAGGTGCTGCCACTGAGAAGGCTCTCCCCCTGGGGGTCGCCAGCCGGCACTGCCTGTCCGACGGCACCCTGAGGAGGCCCTCTCTGTGTGAGCGAACCGGTTGGTGGGAGGCTATTGGCGGCAGAAGGCGGTCTCGCAAATACCCCGGCCCTAAGCCATGGAATGCTTTAAAGGTGGTCACCAACACCTTGAAGTGCACCTGGAAGACCACAGGAAGCCAGTGCAGCTCGCGCAGGAGGTGTGTTATATGTGAGCACCCCGTCGCTCACATATAACGCGCTAAGCAATGCGCTAAGCAATAGCCTTCATTCTTTTGTATATTTATACAAAGTCAGCTTATTGCCCCCACAACTGGGTCCTCAATTTACCTACCTTAGAAAGGATGGAAGGCTGAGACAACCTTGAGCCTTGGTGAGATTCGAACCTGCAGTAATTGCAGGCATCTGGTCTTAATAACCAGCTTAATAACAGGGTGCCTTAGACTACTGTACTACCAAGGCTCTTATTGTCCATTTCCTCTCTTCCGGGACAACCGGAGGAAGGTTTGTGTCCGAAAGATAGGCGGACGGAATAGGCGCTTCATAGGGCCCACCAAGGGGCGGCCTGGGCTATCTGCTCTGCCTCTACAGCCTCTTTCTTCAACAGAGCAACATTAATTTGGCTTAGGCAATTACAAGATAAGCTTCCGGCAGAGGACACCAGAATTCATCAAGATCTTAACAAGATTATTGCAGCAGTACAATTTTCGGCCGATGTGACCTTGCATCCCACCCGTTTTGCCTCCAAGACCATGGTGTTTGCTGTGGCAACTCGCTGCTTGCTTTGGTTACAAAGTTGGCAGGCGGATGCCCGCCACAAGTGGTGTCTGGCTTCCACCCCGTTCACTGGGGGAAGCTTGTTTGAGGAGGCTCTAGAACAATGATGGCTAACCTTTTTGCCACCGCGTGCCAAAAGCGAGGGGAATGTGAGGTGAACGCGCACATGCGTGCCCACACCCGTAATTCTATGTGCCCTGCCCCCCCCGCGCATGCGCATCACTCCCCCCGTGCTCCCCCCGCTTTTTTGCATGTGATGGCACGGTGGGTCCAGTAGGCCCGTTTTTCGCCCTCCCCAGGCTCCAGAGGCTTTCTAGAAGCCTGGGGAGGGTGAAAACAGCCTTCCCCACCCCCATGGAGGCCTTCTGGAGGCTGGAAACAGCCCGTTTGCCGACTTCCAGTGGGCCCAGAAGGCCCGAAAATCAGCTGGCTAGCATGTGCATACATGCTGCAGCTGAGCTAGGGCAACGCTCGCGTGCCCACCAATATGGCTCTGCGTGCCATCTGTGGCACACGTGCCATAGGTTTGCCATCACGGCTCTAGAACCTCTGCTCTAGAGGACAGGCAGAAGATCTTGCCTACCGCCCAACGAAGGGAGGAGTCCCATTACATCCCGATCTCCTATAGCCCCCCATTTTGGAGATCTGATTGGGGTGCTGGCTCTTCGAGATTCCAGGGGACCTTCAGCCCAAGACAGAGAGGGCACCAAGACAGGTCATCACGAGGTAGACCCTTTCTAAGTAAGCGGCTCTTTCAAGGGGAGGGAGTCATTCACTCCAGTGCAATCGCTAACTGCATTTCTGACCCTCCCATTGGTGGCAGACTGGCCCTTTTTGCCGACCAATGGGAGATTACCTTTGATAATTGGGTCAGGGATACTGTACAATCTGGTTTATACCTGGAATTTATCTCCACTCCTCTGACGTTTTTTATATGATGCCTGATGTCTAATGACAAGAAAAAAAGGATCCTCATGGAATTAATTGTGCAATACCTCCTGGACATTAGAGCTATCCAGAAGGTACCAGAGGATCAGCTTGGGCAGGGGTTTTATTCCCTCTTTTCTCGTTCCCAAGACCTTGGGGGGGGGGTGGAGACCTATTCTGGACGTTAAAAGGTTGAACTGATACCTTGTGTATAAAAGGTTTAAAATGCAGTCTTTTTGATCTATTCTTGATGGCGTCAGGAAGGGCAACTTCCTCACTTCTATTGACCTCACTGAGGCGTACCTGCATATTCCGATCCTTCTCTCACATTGGAAGTACCTAAGGTTTTATTTTGCAGGCACTCATTATCAATATAGGGCCTTGCCCTTTGGAGTTTCCTCAGCATCATGTATCTTTACTAAGGTCTTAGCTGCCTTGGTGGCTCACCTCAGGGCCAAGCCTGTCCATCTCCAATGTTATTTGGATACATCTTAATTTTATACTCTTTGATACAACGAGCCACAGGACCTCCAGTCATCCTTCAGGTTCTTACAGCCCACAGGTTCTCTGTTAAGGTAGAGGAGAGTCATTTGACTCCTTCGACCAGTCTGCTCCATCTGGGAGCGGTGATTGACTCCATTGAAAGTAGGGTGTATTTGTCCCAGGAGCGTCAGGACAGTCTTAAGGTCCTGTCACACAGAGTCCAAAGGGAGAGTAGGGTATCTTTATTCCTGCTATCTCAGCTCCTGGGCAAAATGATTTTGGCCATTTCCATCACCCCATGGGCTTGATTACATGCTAGAGACCTCCAATGGTTTCTTTTGCCTTTCTGGAAGGCGGGCAGAGGCAATTCGTCAATTGGGGTCCAGGTCTCCAAGGATGTTCTCAGGTCCCTCAACTGGTGGCAGTCACCGGCTGTCACCAAGGGCTGCCTTTTCCACGAGCCCCAGTGGCTGGTGGTGACAACGGATGACAGCCTCCTTGGCTGGGGGGGCGCATTTCCAGTCATGGGTGGCTCAGGGCAGGTGGAGCACCCAATGTTCAGCGGCAGCTGAACATCAACTGGCTGGAGTAGTGGGCAGTATATCTGGCCCTCTGACACTTTCGGGGATCACTGGTGGGCGAGCACATTTTAGTGCTCACAGACAATGCAACCACCATGGCACATATAAACTGCCAGGGAGACACCAGGTCCAAGTCTCTCATGTCGGAGGCCAAGAGACTGGGCCTTTGGGCGGAGCAACATCTTCACTCCTTGACAGCGCAGCACATCTCCGGGGTGTCCAATGTGCAGGTGGATTGGCTTAGCCATCAAATCATTGACCACGTGGAGTGGCGCCTGCACCCATCTCTTTTCCAGGACCTGTTGGCTTGGTTTGGCACCCCAGAGGTGGATATGTTTACCCCGCAGAACACACAGCTTCCCCAATTTTTTTCAAGGTTTCTGGTCTCACGAGCAGAGGGAGTCAATGCTCTCTGCAGCCCATGGCCATGGGGGCTGCTTTATGCATTTCCCCCTCTCCCTCCCCTTCCGAGAGTGGTGCAGAGAATTCTGGAGGAGTGGGCGGAAGTCATCCTTCTTGCACCTCATTGGTCCTGGAGGCCTTGGTTCACCGATCTCAAGACATTGTCAATGGCCCCACCCTGGAGGATTCCTCAGGGCATAGCATCACTCAGCCAGGGGGCGCTGGTTCACCCAGACCAGCAGTGGCTCCAGCTGACCACCTGGTGCTTGAGCAGAGTGGGGACAACTTCTTCTCCAGGGTCATCCGGACTATTCAGGCTTCTCAGAGGCCTTCTACGGAGCAAATTTATTTTGTAATTGGTGTGACTGTGTGGGTGTTTTCCCTCTCCAGGCATCGATAGCCCAGATCCTGGAATTTCTCCAGGATGGACTGGATAGTGGGTTATCACCCAACACCATTAGGAGGCAGGTAGCAGCTCTCTCAATGGTTCTGACTTGTGGGTCCCTTATTTCTTTATCCCAGCATCCTGCCATACGGAGGTTTCTGAGGAGTGCCACTAATTTATGTCCACCTGTTGTACACAAGTACCCGACCTGAGACCTGTCTATTGTGTTGAGCTCTCTTACGGGAGCCCCGTACGAACCCTTATGGACTGCCAGCCTCCGACATTTGACATGTAAGGTTGCCTTTTTGGTGGCAATTACCTCCGCCAGGCGGATTTTGGAGATTGCCGTCCTTTCCATGCAAAATGACCTCTGCGTTTTCCACACTGATCGCGTGGTCCTTCGCCTCGATCCCTCTTTACTTCCTAAGGTCAATACACCCTTTCATCGCATGCAAGAGCTAATCCTGCCCAATTTCTGCCCTCACCCTGTTCACCCCTTGGAACGCTGTTGGCATACTTTGGACATTCGGAGAGCTCTCCGGATATATCTTAAGAGAATTGCTAACTTACAAAAGACTGAGTCTTTGTTTATCTCCTTTCTCCCAGTCTCTTTAGGTTGCAGGGTGATGTCTTCTACCATTGGCAGATGGATTCAGCAGACGATTGCCAAGGCATATGAGCTACGTTCCTTGTTGAGGCCCGCTCATCTGACAGTGCATTCTACATGCAGTGCGGCCACATCGGCGGCATGGGCCACACAGGGATCTTTGCTTGAGATCTGCAGGGCGGCGACTTGAACTTCCCCTTCCCCTTTAATTAAACACTAAAAAAGTGGACAAATTTGCCTCAGCTGAGGCGGCATTTGGATGTAGGGTCCTGCAGCGAGTTCACACCAGAGGGGAGTCTTCTGACCAGACTGAGCCCACCCATACTTAGGGACAGTAAGCTTTGGTATGTCCCATTCCTGGCTGTTGTCTCTACCAATATGGAGAACGGGCGTTGGTTTTACCTGAAATGCACCTTCTCATGGAGTGAAGACAGCAGCCAGCCCCACCCTTATTCCATCTGGTCTTCATGGCTAAGTTAAGTCCCACCCTAACAACAAGGGTGGGATTTAACAACTCTGACAAACTCAGTCCTTCAATCTGAACAGACCAGTACAACCCATTCCTGGCTGCTGTCTCCACTCAACGAGAAGATGCGTCTCAGGTAAGACCAACACCCCTTCTCTGATATGAACAAGCACTTGTTAAATAAATTCCTTTATTACATCCAATATGTTAGTGTTTATAATAAAAGTAGCCTACAGTGTCATATAAATTAGGCTTTTGAAACGGTTACTGAATTCACAAACTCCTGGGCCCAGCAATTTGTTTGATTAGTCCATTTATATAGCTGCCCCATTTCACATATATGTCTGAGATCTGCCTGTGGGTATCTGCTGTCATTCAAGAGGGTATGAAGTACACAGATTTAGTATTCTACTCTCCGGCTGAGAAGTATTGCCATTTGTATATTGAAGAAATCTAGACATGATATTAAATATTATTTATAATAGAAATACTGTATTTTTCGGAGTATAAGAATCCCCAAGCAAGGGATAAAAAGCACATGTGCACGGTTAAAACCAGCAAATTAATGTGCTGAAGCTGACCAGACTAAGGATGCCAGCCAGATGAATAACTGGTAGGCAGATTTCCACACACACACACCCTATTTTCCTCCCCAAAAACTAAGCTGCGTCTTATACTCCGGTGCGTCTTATACTCTGAAAAATTTGGTATGTTTCAGTCTACATATGTTTCCAAAATATTTTTATGCTTAGTCCTTTCAGCATATTATGATTTAAAAAAAAAATACTATCAATGATTATTTGAGGCTTACTAGGTTTGGCTGGAATTTTAATGCACTGTCATATTCAGATTCTATGATTTATCGGAAAAACTTTTCACATGCATTCTGCACCATACTTTCAAAATGGGAAATTAAAAGGGAATGCCCTGGGAGATTATCATAATACTGTATTTCATTCTGCAATCTACAGCTTAATAACAGAAGTAGAATATTTTAACATTTCATTTCTAATCCCTTCTACTACAAACGTCATATTTATATAATGGAGAGCATTCTTAGATGCCTTCCAAATGAGAAGATAACTAAAAAAACTGAAATATATTGGAAGCTTATGAATTCCTTCACTGCATCTAAAACAGGCTACAAGTTTTATTTGAAAACCAGAAAAACTTTTGAATCAGGAATTATATTTCTTTTCATTAATTCTATGCATGATTGCAACTGCTTCTTTCTCAAGTACTAGATATATTATCCCAAAGGTGAAAAACTTTCTTGACAGTTACAAAGCCTTATTTCCTGATACCATACAGTATGTGAAAAATGTGGCAGCCCTTACCTAGGAATTTAGGGAATTCTACTTCTGATATATGATTTATATATATAAAGGTGGCAGTCCAACTGCCAATGCTGCAGAAAAATGGAAAGATTAAGGTTGTATTTTCTAAAAGTATTTGGCTTGAAGTTGTTTAGAACAATTCTCAGCAAAACCAACAAATAAGAGAAATGATCTGGGGTAATGGGAATCATAATTCAATATTTGGGGAGAGAGGGTAACAAGTTGGCAGGTTCTGCTCTAAGGCTTTCCATAAATTTACCCTAAGGCCAAATGGCCAACACTTATCAAGCAGTAGAAATATCTGCCTTCTCGGACTTCTGGTTTGGTGCCGCGGCGATCCAGTTGGGGAAATAGCAGAGCTCTGATGAGCCCCGAGAAAACCCCGACTGTCGAGTTGCCACCGACAGGTCTGCGGACCTACCCTGTCCTGCAGGGACAGGGGGAAAGAGAGGGACCCCTTGGACGGCCGAGAGGAACGGGCAGGTTCCTCTGGGCTGGAGGAAGCCCTATGAGCCAGCGGCAAGGGAACGGCATCCATGATGGCTGCCTCGAAGCCGGGGCCAACCGGAGAAGCTTCGTGCAGAAGGAAGAAGGAAGAGCGAAGTGTTCGGAAGCCAGGTAAGTGAGACCAAACCCAGGCGGAACAGCTCTTAAATTATGGTTATCTACAAGAGAGCCCCTAGCCTTAATTAGCGGCTATAGACCATCGGGGCAAGAAGACCTAGTAAAACAACTTACAGGAGAAAAAGACCCATAAATGAATTATTGCTATTATTGACTGATTTGGAATGATCATTCTTTGGAAAGTTACAAAACTTTGAAAAAAATTTTTTTCTAAATGGGAATGGATTATCTTTGAAGAGAAAAAGAGGGAAGAGGCGATAAGCAGAAACTTTTTAAAATTAGGGGAAAAGACAAGCGGATAACTATACTGTAGCCAAAATGGAGAACTGCCATGACGAAGTGAAAGTGCAAATTGTGGATTGCTTGCGACTTGAAAGAGAAATTGTGTGTCTTGCTATTTAAATTGGATTATTTTGGAAACAATCAAGGAGGTCTGACTCTGGAGATATCCAATCTGTCGACTGGAGGTTTTACTGATGGAAAGAAAGAAGAAATAAACTGGAACAATTAAAATTGAACTAATAGGCGCAGCAACAAAAGAAAAGGGTGTGGCACCAAAAGAAGAGACGATGATACCATATATGGAATAGATGTCACAAAAGAACTAAATTTAATAAAACTTTTAACTTTGATAACATTGAAATTGAAAAGGAATAGTTTTGGACAGATTGGAGAAAGAAGAAATGCAATATAGTGGGTTGCAAGATAAGAAAAATAACAGAGTTTGATTAAAATGAAAATGTAATGTTTAATGCCTATTCGAAGTTTGAATACTGATAAAAGGTGGGGTTTTTTCCTCCCTTTTTTTTCCCTTTTGTTTTTTTCCTTTTTTTGTTATTCTTTTCCTCTTTATCTTTACTTTTTCTCTTCTCTCTCTATTTCCTTTCTTACTTTCTATTTCCATTCCTTTTAAACTTTACTACATAAATATACATATACTAATTTGGTCATGAAATAAGACTACAAATGATTAAATGAGAATATGATTTTTTAAAAATGTTTTAAATGCTTAAATGAACTTTTGAATTTTAATAAGAGTTATCTATAGACTTAATAATTGGAGGAAATTGATTTTAAGGCGGATAAAAATGTTGTTTTTATAGAAAAATAAGAATAAATATGAAGAGGGATGACTTTAAGGGAAATTTACAATCCAGGAGAAAATATGTGAGAAGATACTTGTTGAAATACATGTTTAGTTAAAAATTATGGGAGAATACGCTGAAGAAGTTACTTATGTAAAATGCTGTGAATCAGTTAAAATAAAACAGCAAAAAATAATAGATGCAGGAGTGGAGGAAAGCATGCTGCTAATATCAGCCAAACCAGAGATGGAGATCTGGAGGAGACTATGCTGGAAATCAGCAAAAATAAAATATGCTGTAAATCAGACAAACAAAAGTGGGAGGTATGAAGGAGAATATGCTGTAAATCAACCAAAATAAAAAATGAAATCAGCCAAATAATAGTAGGAGTTATGGAGGAGGATATGGATTTTGAGACAAATTGGTGTAATATGAAATGTAAAATTAAAGGTAAATTGATAAAGTCTAAGATTTAAAGATTTGATGAAGGGGTCTAGAGATTAAGAAATAGAGATAGAATTTTGATCTATAAATTGAAATAAAAAATAGAGTTGTAGTCAACTTGAAACTAAGATGTGTGGTGATAAAATTGTAAGATAAATAATCAGATTAAGAAATTAGAATATTTTTTAAATTTTATGTTTTGATATTGATCCTAAAAGGTGTAATGAAGGGAGCTTGGAAAGAACCAGATATAATTGAATTTATAAATGGATATAAAAATGAATTAAGCTTTTTTTGGGGGGGGAATTAAATTGGTGGTGATATAATAGAATGGTTCTGATTAAGATATTAGAATTTATGTTAAAAAAAAATTTTATGTTGTGATTTTTAATTTTAAAAGATGTAAAGGGAAATTGTGAATGGGGCTTTTTAAAATTTAAGCGATTGTACCTATCTATGACTGGATCGAAACTTTGCTCTTGAAAGATATTTTATGTTTATGTTGGGGGAAAAAAATATTTTTCAAAAAAAAAAAGAAATATCTGTCTTCTCACAAGAACCAGATTTGTTTAAAAGTAGTACAAAACAAAAAAAGATAGAAATAGATTATAGTCAAAAAGCTTTCAAAGATTTCTAAGCTCAACAACAAGCAAGCAAGGGTGCTTTCCACCCATGTAGCTGTAAGTTCTTTTTACCCATATTATTATTGCTTTATAACAAAAATCCAAGTACTTAAAAAAGGGGCTGTCTTCAAACAAGGTTTCAAGAATATCCTTAACATGAGAGCTAGCCTACATATTTAAGATCTGCTTAAAAATACTGCATACCCAAGTGGATTATTTTGACTGCCTGAGGCAAAGTGGCTGTTTACAGTCAGGTGAGCTTACTGTGAATAAAAAGGAAATATTTTCATACTGAAAGAAACAGTTCTAACCGCACAAAGAAATAACACTATTCAGACAGTGTAGGATGCAGTGGTGTGACCACAACAATGAATATATTATTACATTATATAAGGGCTGAAGTCATGAAGTATTAACTGAATAGATATAACTTTTCTCTCTAGCATATTTTGATTTATTACTCATCATGCAGAACCAGGTGGCCATCATGATTCTTTGTAGGTTTCAAAATTTTTAAAGTCTCATGGTGTGGACATAGATTAAAGGTATTTGTTTCAGATCTAAACCAAGCAAAAAAAAAAACCCTTTTGCCATCTGTTATATGCTGAAGTTGTTAAATTTTTAATTACCTTTTACCACATGAATTGGCATATCATTCAGTGGGAATGAACTTTTCTGGAGCTAACAGTTAAGCATGTTTCCATTAGAGATCAGCAACAGTCCGACATACCAATGCAATTAATCCTTGTTTTGAATTACTCTCTTCTAACTCTAAACAACCAGACAAAATGCAAACAAATAAACAAACAAAATGCTCTGGGCAGCATATTTGTCTGGGCAGCATTTTTGTACAGTAGTTACTACTTCACTAGATTAGGTGAACTAAATAGTTGTAAGCAATATTTTTTCTCTTTTTGTAAAGAGAAAAACTCTGTTTCACTCTGTTTCTTTCCCAATTGGGATCCATAATAAGCATGGAAGATCATGCTATTCTTCAGATTGAATCAGAGGTCTGCCTAGCTTGGAGAAAAAAACAGGTGTCAAATCAAAATGAAGCTCAATCCAGATAAATTGGAAGACATATTGTTAGTGGATGCCTCAACTGCTTGTGTTCAGTATGTTTTAAAAGAAGAAAATTGAAATTTATATAGCAGTGTTTAATATTTGAGAATAATGGTAAAATCAACCTCCGAAGCTCAGAATGTAAATCAACAGCTATTCTGATAGTAACTACAAAATCTCTCTGAAAAGTGATTATTTCAAGACGTTTCTATGTAACTACATGTTTATTCTCCAAATCTTCCAGGATGCATTTAAGCTACTCTGTAAACATATCAAGTATTCTCACAACATCAAAATCTTGAATAAGTACTTTCTCCATATGACTAATGGCAAGTTCACAAATTAGCATCTAGAACCCCTTTTTGCATGATTCTTCTCTTGGTTTGTCAGGTAACTAATCCAACTGGTCACTATGAGAGAAAGCTTGAAACCTATCCTTATCATTGAAAAAAAATCTTCAGCAGCCTTTTCTCCCAGTGTGCTCACTAGGTGAGATCTGCTAAAATGATTAGTACTGGTGAAATAGAAACAACTTGTTACAGAGGCTCAGACTTTCAGACTGAGACAAGGCTTAGACATCAGACAATACAATAACCTTCAACTCACTAGATATTCAAACTTGCTTACAGTAGGGGTTGCACAAACCCTACCGATTTGCTTTGTTGAAAAGAAGCAAGAAAGACTGCCTACCGCAAATATAAAATAAAGCTCTCTCTCTAGATGATTGCTCCAGAATTTAAATACTCTTTTCTTCATATATTTCAGAGTAATGGCACTTCTACTTCACTTTTCCTAGTTATGAAACAGTGGTGGTTTTCAAATTTTTTTACTACTGGTTCTGTGGGTGTGGCTTGGTAGGCGTGGCATGGCTTGTGGGCATGGCAGGGGAAGGATACTGTAAAATCTCCATTTCCTCCACCCTCCAGGGGAACGATACTACAAAATCCCTATTTCCTCCCAATCAGCTGGGACTTGGGAGGCAGAGAATAGAAGGGGGCGAGGCCAGTCGGAGGTGGTATTTACCAGTTCTCCAAATTACTCAAAATTTCCACTACCAGTTCTCCAGAACTGGTCAGAACCTGCTGAATACCATCTCTGTTATGAAAAACAGATATAACTACTGAATGTTTACAAAATGATTCTGACTAGTCTGAATCCCACTAGTTCTAGCCCCGTGATGGTGAACCTATGGCACACGTCAGGGGTGGGTTCTAAAAATTTTTACTACCGGTTCTGTGGGTGTGGCTTATTTTGTGGGTGTGGCTTGATGGTCATGTGACAATTATTTAGGATTTAGCAGAGGTACTGGTCTACCAGGCTTTTAACTGCTTGCAGAACTGTACCGATCTATTCATTTGTTTTTGGAGGCACCGGTCTACCCATTTATTTTTGCAGGCACTGGTCTACCCATTTATTTTTACAGACACTGGTCTACTCATTTGTTTTCTTTTAACACTGATCAGCTGTAGGGCGGTCCTTTGAAGCCCCGCAGCAAGAATTTAAAGTTTTTTTCCCCTCTAGCCAATCAGCTGGGACTCAGGAGGCAGCAATAGATTGGGGGTGGGGCCAAATAAAAGGTAAGAATAATGCAGGGGGGGCAGAACCGGTTCGGTGATGTCATATTGTCACCACTACCGGCTCAGCGGAACCGGGCGGAACCAGGAGGAACCCACTACTGGCACATGTGCCACAGGTGGCACGCGTAGCCATATTGGTGGGCACACGACCTCAGTTCTGCCAGCTGACTTTCGGGCCTTCTGGGCCCACCAGAAGTAGGGAAACAGGCTGTTTCCTACCTCCGGAAGGCCTTGGGGGTGGTGGGGAAGGTCTGTTTTTCTCTCTCCCCAGGCTCCAGAGCCTTTGTAGGAGTCTGGGGAGGGCAAAAACATCCTTCCCCATCCCCCGCTGGAGGCCCTATGGAGACCAGAAACAGCCTATTTGCCAACTTCTGGTGGGACCAGAAGGCCCATTTTTTGCTGTCCCCAAGCTCCAGAGCCTTTCTAGGAGTTTGGGGAGGGCAAAAACGTCCTCCCCCCCCCCGTGGAGGCCCTCTGGAGACCAGAAACGGCCCGTTTGCCAACTTTCGGTGGGACTGGCAAACGGCAAATGGGCCGTTTCTGACCTCCGGAGGGCCTCTGGGAGGGTGGGGAAGGCCATTTTTACCCTCCCCAGGTTCCTAGAAAGGCTCTGGAGCCTGGGGAGAGAGAAAAATGGGCCTAACGGGCCATTGCGTGCCAGGAGCAAGGTGAGTGGGGGTGGGGGATTGCGCATGCATGCACAGGGCACATAAAATTATAAGTGTGGGCATACACATGCACAACCACCCCCCACGCTCCTGGCACACAATGGCAAAAACTTTAGCTATCACTATTCTAGCCTCACCAATTGTAACATTTTTATCATTTTGCTGTTTATTCCTCTTCGTGTTTTTCACAGCATCACAACTTGTGAAAGCTATTAAACTAACTAGAAAACCAAATTCTGTCAGATATTTATCGATCAAACAAAGATGATCATCTGCTTCACGATATACCTACAATGATCCATTCAGCTTCAGTTTAACAAAAGAAGCCAAACAATCTAAAAATATATCCCAATTTCCTTAAAGGCTTTCTTGCCTTCAATTATATCAACAGCAAATAACTGATTATGTAACATTCTCACATATTTAATTAAACATTTTTGCTTATGATGTTAATACTCAATTATCCCTCATTACAGAGCTAAATTTATCATTCTGAAAAATACACTTGGTGTTATCGCACACTTCCTGTTATTACTCTCAAGTTGCACAAATCTCAAAAAAGAAATGTTACATACTGTCATGTGAAAAAATAAGTAAACTATACTTTTTGAACATATTTCAAGATATGCAGATATTTGATCTTCAATTCAACCAAATTGATAGCTAAATAAATATCATGCCTAATTTACGTTTTATAATCTATTACTTAAGTTAAATAAACATAAACAAAAATTTCTCATATGGAAAAAATAAATGCAGCCCTACATTTATCATTATTTCAAATATCTAAAATTAGAATCAAGTGCACCAGATTAGGTGCAAACAATTAGGACATCATTAGAAATGATCTGGGTGGAACCTGTCATATCTAAACCTCAGACATTTAGTTTGATTGGGTCTTTGTTGCTGAAGTGTGTGGTATCATCATGCTCAGATAGAAAAATATGATGGCCTCATTGAGGCCTTCAGAAAGAAGATTATAGATGTGTTTGAGTCTAACAAGAGATCTAAAAGATCACCAAGCAATTGGACATCAATTTTTACACTGTCAGGAAGATCACCTGCAAGTGAAGAATATTTCAAACAATTGTCATGTTGTCCATCCCAGCAAGCACAGTCTGGATGCAGAATGCAAGATGCAGAAAGAAGTCAGAAAGGGTACTTACGTTAGAAATTCAAAACTGTGATCAAAAACAGGCCTCTGTAGCCATGTAACTTGGATTCAGTCACTGCTGAAAAGGCTGCCATTTTTAACTCTATGCTTTGCCTGTGCCACATTAGGAATGCAATTTCCTAAAGCTGGCAGGGTTTTTTTTGGGGGGGGGGGTTCCTAGTCACATGGCCTAACAAGATCCAGTGATTTTGCAGCCAGCGCAGTTCAGCTGAGTTTTGTTTTTGTTTTTTGGGTGCTGCTGCTTGGGCTTGACAACTGAAGTGCTAGAATTAGTTCTGTAAGTATTTAAAAAAATTTTTGTTACTCAATAGTACTGTTTGTAAGCTGTTTGTAAGCACTTTGTGAACTGATCTGCTTCTTTTTAAGTACTGTACCAGTGGTGGGTTCCTCCCGGTTCAGCCCGGTTCCCGCGAGCCGGTAGCGGTGACGATATGACGTCACTGAACCGGTTCTCCTGCCCCCCCACGCTATTTTTACCTTTTATTTGGCCCCACTCCCAATCTATTGCTGCCTCCTGAGTCCCAGCTGATGGGTGGAGGGAAAAAAACTGTTTAAACTCTTGCCACGGGGCTTCAAAGGGCCGCCATTCAGCTGATCAGTGTTAAAAGAAAACAAATGAGTAGACCGGTGTCTGCAAAAATAAATGGGTAGACCCAGTAGTGGGATTCTACTTCGGTAGAACAAGTTGTTAAGTAGTTAAGCCAATGGTTCCCAAAGTGGGCAGTACCATGCCTTGGGGGGGGGCGGTAAGAGGCAAGGGGGGCGGCAGGGGGGCGCTAGAAGCAAAAGAGGGTGACAGGGGGGCGCTAAGTGGCAAGGAGGGTGGCCCCCACCCTTTGGCCTTGCCTCACAGCAGTTACCTCCTTGCAAGCAAACAGCAAGAAAAAACAACTTTCCGCTTCAGCATAGGCTAATTAGCCCATTGATTAGATCTGCCTCCTGACTCTCAGCTGATTTGCTCTCAGCTGTTTTGCTAGTTGCAAAGTGCTGGAGCAGATTTTTTTTCCCCTAGCTATGCTGAAAAAATGAAACTGAAAGTAAAGCAGACTCTTTGCTGCAACGTGACAAAATGAGGCAGGGAGAGATTTCTTTTTTTCACCAAAAAAGGTAGGTGCAAACAATGGGAAATTTAGGGCAAAAGAGGAGAGTTCAAGATTTTAAAGCACAAAAGAAAAAAAGGTCTATTTAACTAGGGAATTGTAATAATTGAGATACTATTAATTGTATAGTGTGTTGAAAGCAGAAATGGTTAAGTTGTGGTTTGGAGGAATATATGGGGAAAATTATTTGGTTTATTATTATTGGTAAATATAATTAATTGATTTGTAAGAAATTGGATTGCATGGAAATAATTGGAACATTCATGTTCATATTGATTAATATACAAAAAAGATAGTTATATAACTAATTGATTTATATTAAAATGTTGAATTTGTATTAAACAACTGTAACATTACATAATTAACCAATGTGAGGATGGATATAAAAATAGATGACAATGGGAAGGAGTATAATATAGAATAGAGGGGAAAATTGAATTTGATTAAGATTAGAGATGAGGATGAAGGGTAATAGTGGTTTTTTAAAAAAATAGATAAGGAATAAATATGGCAAAAAGGAAATATAGAAATTGTAAATTTAATTGAAATGACTAAACACAGTTTAAATTTGTGAACCGGCCAAATACTCTGTTCAAAGAAAATACATTGTATGTTTGTATGTGTGTTTCTAATTATTCCTATTTATTCATATTTGTTCTCTTTTATTCTTTAAAGTTTAACGATTCATTCTTTATCTTAATATCTTTATAGTTGTTTGGGGTTGCCTTTCTTCCCTTTCATCTTTTTTTATTGTACAGCAATCTTTCTCCTCAAACCTACCACCTCTCTCTTTTCTTTCCTTCTTACTTTCTCTTCCTCTCCTCTTCTTCTCCTCCCTACTTCCTCTTCCTTTCTCCTTCTCCTCCTCTCTTCCTCCCTCTCTTACCCTCACTCCTACTCTAATTTCCCTTCCCTTCTTCTCCCTCTCCTTCCTTCTTCCATCTCTCTTCTCCTTCCTTCATCCGTCTCTATTGCTGCATCCTTTTGTGCATATGGATTACTCAGAGGGCTGAAAAAGTTATTTTTGACTGGTCCTCGCACTTTTGACCAGTCCTCGAACTTACGACTATCCTCACATTTTATGTTTTTTGCCCTATCTTGTCACCATGGTGAAGAAAAGCAATTGTGAAATGAGTGACACGGTTGTTAAGAATGCTACAATGGGCATAAATGATGACCAGTCATAAGTGCGAGGACCGGTCAAAAGTGCGAAAACCTGTCAGAAATCACTTTTTTCAGCCCTCTGGGTAGTCCTTTTGTATGGACTACTTAGAGGGCTGAAAAAATTATTTTTGACTGGTCCTCGCACTTTTGACCAGTCCTCGAACTTACGACTATCCTCACATTTTATGTTTTTTGCCCTATCTTGTCACCATGGTGAAGAGAAGCAGTTGTGAAATGAGTGACATGGTTTTTAAGAATGCTGCACGGGCATAAATGTGAGGATGGTCATAAGTGTGAGGACCAGTCAAAAGTGCGAGGACCTGTCAGAAATGACTTTTTTCAGCCCTCTGAGTAGTCCCTATACACATAGCCATGGCCACCCGGTCACATGACCAGCTAGCCACACCCACCCAGTCACATGACCTCCAAGCCACGCCCACAAAATAAGCCACACCCATAGAACGGGTAGTAAAAAAATTTAGAACACACCCCTGTACTGTGCTATACTTTGCAAACTACAATATTGTGTTTGTAAGTAAGTTCTTTGCAAAGATAAAATTTGTTTTCATTTGATTTAAAACTGCTTGTAGAAATGCTAGCCAGCATCTACACAAAGCATTCTATAATATTTTGTGCTGTTTCTCTTCTCTAAACTGCTGTTTTTCAAATTTGCAAGCTATTTATATGAGTTTTTGGATTTTGCCTGGAAAGACTTGTGCTGATCAGGGCAGTGTTTTTTAAAAAAGAGGTTCTAAATCTAAATTGCCTCCAGAAGTTGTGGGTGTCACATCACTGGAGGCTTTTAAGAAGAGACTGGATAGACATTTATCAGAAATACTCGTGAGAGTAGTGGATTAGACTAGATGACCTCAAGGTCCCTTCTATCTCTGTTACTATTGCAAGCCAAGAGTTCTGTAAATCCCCCTTCCCTATCTCCCTCGGTGCTTGGCTGGAAATTCTTAAGCTACCGGTAACTAGTGGCAGGTATATTTTTAAAAAGCAACTGCAATTGGAGAGTTCTGTAAATTACCACCCAATCCCCTCTGGGCAGCTGTCTGAAAAAGCTTGAGCTGATTAGCAGCAAATGGGTTTTTTAAAACTGCAAATGGAGAACTCTGCAAGCCTGCTTGGAAGCAATTTAGTTCCTCCTTTGGCTGTACCACAAACAGCTGATCGGTGGAGGCAGAAACAGCTGATTGGTGGCCAGGCAGGACATAAGTCAAATCTTCATTCATTTAACAAGCTATTTGATGCAATTAATGAATTTGATTTTAAAAATTGGTAAAATTGAGTCTGATTCATTTGACGAATATTTTGATTTACGAACCTAATGGGCAGGCTCCATTAGATTCATATCTCAAGGACTACCTGTGTATAGTAATCACAGACCATTTAGAACAGGAGTCTCCAACCTTGTCAACTTTGTGGACTTCAACTTCCAGAATTCCTCAGCCAGCTTTGCTTTGCTGAGGAATTCTGGGAGTTGAAGTACACAAGTCTTAAAGTTGACAAGGTTGGAGACCTCTGATTTAGAATACATAGCAAAAAAAAAAAAGTTTTGAGAGTTAACAAGGTTGATACTAAATGGTTAATACAAAGATTTATTTATTTATTTATTTATTGGTTCGATTTATATGCCGTCCTTCTCCGGAGACTCAGGGCAGCTTACAATGCATTAAGCAATAGCCTTCATACTTTTGTATATACCTGCTTAGTAGGGCTTTTGGGCCCCCCTAAGCGGTGTTCTTTTATATACAAAGTCAGCTTATTGCCCCCACAATCCGGGTCCTCATTTTACCTACCTTGGAAGGATGGAAGGCTGAGTCAACCTTGAGCCTGGTGAGATTTGAACTCGCAGTAATTGCAGGCAGCTGGCAGCTAAGCGCTACTTAACAGCACTTTAGTCCGCTGCACCACCAAGATATTACAGAATCTAGTTGTTCCGCTTCGGATACTGCAAAGCATCCTCCCAGAAAGTAACAAAGAAAACCAGTCATGAAAAGGACGTGTAGTGTTTCCAGACAATACTGCAGAACCTGGTCAAACTTCACTTATATGCCATGTCCTGGATAGAAGGAAGTGAACTTCCAATAATGTATTCTGCTATCCTCATCACTCTGCACAGCCTTCCTGTCTGAAACAGTAATACCTCTAAATCACACAGTAATACTGATTCAAAATTGCCAAAATGTCGCCAAGGAAAGAACTTGAATCAGAAGGTTATGCTTGACATTAGTTATCAACAACTGAAAGAAAGATTTAAATTGGATAAAAAGTGCTATGGATTTGACTTTGTTAAAAATGAATTGGAAACTTTTACCATGTTGAAACGATGAATATATTATCGCCAAGATCTATAAAATGTTTTTGAAATTGAATGTGGAAAATGAACATGTAAAACATTATATAATTCAGTGGGCAAGGAATTTTGGATATAATGTGATGCTTGAACAATGGGATGATATGGGGACAAAGAGTTTAACATTTACATTAAATTATAATTTAAAAGTAAAATTTTATAAGATGATGTATCACTGGTATTTAACACTAGATAAATTATCTAAGAAATATAAAGGTATGTGAAATGAAGTTGGAATTGTAAAAGTAAAGAAGGGACTTTTTATCATTTATGATGGACATGTGAATTTTGGAGTATGATTCATATTTTAATACTGAAAATTTTGAAAATGAAGATAAAGGTGAAACCAGAAATTTTCCTTTTGGGCCTAAAGGAAAAAGACCTGGATAAAAAATTTGGAACTTCGTTACTAAATATGTTGACAGCAGCAAGACTATTGTATACGTAAAAATGGAAGGACACTTCAATTCCTACCATGGATGAATGGTTGTAGAAGCTGATGGAGTTGGCTGAAATGGCAACACTGACTCTTTTGATTAAAGAAAAGAATATAAATACTTTTGTTTCCACATGGAGACCACTTCTGAACTTTGTGCTTGACGTGGAAAAGAATGAAACTTTCATTTTGGGTTTTACCGATTAGATTGATGGATCCTTTTAGAAATGGCTAGTTTATATTATTATGAAAAAGCAAAAAATTGTGATTTGATGTTAGTGCCTTATTTTAGTGTAACAGTCAGAAGTCAATGCTTCTTTTTCTTTTTTCCTAATTTTTCCTCACTCTTCTCCTCCTCCCCTTCCTCCCCACTGTTTTCCTATTTTCTTTTTTCTTTTGTATCTTATTTTATCTTATAACTCAATAAAAATGTTAATAGGAAAAAATTACCAAAATGTCATCAGCATACACAAAATTGTATACCCTGCTAATATAAACCATAATAGTTAAATATTGCCTTATCACGGTGGCCAAATATTTGAAAGTCATATTAAATAGCAAGGAAGAAAATATTTCTCATATTCCATATTGTAATTTTAAAAAATCTGAAATTATTTGAGGTTTAATAAATGTCAATCAACTGGAGTTTGATGACAACATAAGGCTCTCCACCTCATGTAATCATCATCTACTTTAAAAACCAAATTGTTTTCTGCATCTAAAACATTAATATTCCAGAGTCAATTCTATCCTTGGCTATATCCATTATATCAATTAATAACAATAAATTACTTGATGCCTAATGATTTTTGATAAACCCAATCTGGCAGGGAGAGGTTTTATCTGGTAAGACCTTCTACAAGGCTCTAGCCAGCATGACAGGTAAAATCTATGGAATAAGTCTATAATTAGAACTAAAATTAAGATCCTTGTCTAGTTTTAAAATCAATCTTATATGTGTGACATGGAATGATGACCATTTACCATCTTTAAAAATGCATTATACCTTCAAAAGTATAAGAACCCACAGACCTGTAAATTTCCAATAGTATTCCACTGAAAAATATCTGCACCTGGAACTTTTCTATTTTGCAATGACTGAACAGAATCTTAATAGTTACAGGAATGATAGGTGCTTTCAACATGTCAATGTTATCTAACAACAACAATTCAGTGTCCATCTGACTCAGCAAGTGATTAGTCTCATGAGAGCCCCAATTCTCATCCAAATTATAAACAGACTTATAAAAAAAGTAAGAACTGATTAATAGCAAGAGAATCAAAAACAGTCTGTTCATTCTCAAAAACTATTTCAGAAATTAAACTCTGCTTATTTTGTTGCTTCAAAGATGTGCTACCAAACTTTCCAGGTCTTTCATCAGACTCCCGATATTTTAATTTTAAACTATTCAGTGAAAATCCTGACATTCCCACTTGCAGTCATTAAGAGAGCTCAGAGGTTGTTAAGCAGACAGAGCAAAAGAGCTGCCTAATGGATTCTGAAAACTCATAAAGGATTTCAGCTCCCATTCGAGGATGATAGGTAAATATTCATGGAACTGCTGGAACAGAGCTGAAATCTTCAGAATTTGAGTACTGCAGCCCATCAGAGATTTCCCCTCTTTGCCAGGACAACAGCTGATATCCTTCATGGGGTTGCAGGAAGGAGAATTGAAATTCAGCTCCATTCCTGCAGCCCATGAAGGATTTCAGCTCCTTTTTGTCCGCTCCACTTGCAACCTTCCCTGCCAATTTCTTCACTGATTTTGTGGGGAAGCAGCAGAAAAAAATGCAAATGGCAATCACACAATAATTGGGCACTTGGCAACTGCTCATAGGCCATCATAACTTAAATGACCAGTTGTAAGTTAAGTACAGTAATTCCTAATGAGGGGATGACGTGAATGTCATACATCTACCAACTGGAACTCTTGCTTTTAAGTCTGAAATAATTTCCAGCTTTGATTACAACTATATTTTTTGGGAGGAATACTCCTGTATATTTCTAGGTCTATCAAATATTAAATTTGTCCTTTAGAATCAGATATTTAGAATGGTCATATTAGACTGGTCCATCCCCAGACACTGATGGATCAAGAAGGAATGGGAGATGTCCTGAAGGATTTGCTTCATGATCTTGCCAAAGCCTTAGTAACAGCCTGGAACCAAAAGGCTGTTGAGGCTCTGACAAGATCACGCTTATGCAATCTCTTGTGACCTCTCACTTCCGTTGTTCCCTGAGGTTCATGGAGGAACTGAGGGTTTTGAAATGGATTAAGAGATATCTAGAGTGCCACTAAAGGAAAACGAATGATGACTCCAACTGGTCATGTCTATTCAGACCTATCCTTAGTGATAAGACTGGTAAAACAAAATTATTTCTCTGTTCTCATTGCATCCTCAGAGTGTTGCCCATTGACCCTGTTCCAGATCGTCTGATCACTCCTAGCCCAGGGGAGCTTGGACAATCATCATCCAGAGTCATGCAGAAGAATTTGTTGAACACCTGTTGATTAAAATTGCTCAGATTTGTTTCCAGTTAGAACCCTTGCATGGTGCTAGTCCTTATGAGATGCCTAGGGAGACATCTTGCCCAGCAATTTGACCCTGTTGAACCTAAGGAAGTGGACAAGATCCTCTGTGCTGTCAAAGCAACTACCTTTCAATTAGTCCCTTTCGTTTTCTTCCTTTTTATTATTTAAAGCTGTCTAGAATAGCCTCAATGAAAGATAGAAGACAAATATATTTAACAAAAAAGCAAATAAATAAATGCTATATCATGTCCTCTTGCCACATACATTACATAATTCCAGATCTTTTTATAGGCCCATATAAATTAATAAGAGCAATATCTAATTTAAAAAATCTTCAATTTAGTAAAATGCCCATCTAAATCAATATATACTTGCATTGTTAGTATGTTAATCTCTTTCCCAATAACATAATTGTCTTAGGACTTTTCCCACTAATGTAAGAAAACCTGCCATTTCCTTTCCAATAAGAGATTCTTGTAGAAATATAACATCAGTTTTGTATCTATTTGTCACTTTAAATCAACCTTTTTTTATATTGCCCTGGTATCCTCAACCTAAGCATCTTAAAGTTTTTATTATAATATACTTACTTACAGAATCCATAACAAACACACCATCTTTAAGACCACTGAATATTAAACTTACCAGTACATGAATAGATACTATGTAGTACAAAATGTATTAACACTATTAATGATTAAAATACTGCTTCTATGCACAAAAATATAAGACTAACATAGTACACCCTTATCAAACCAATAATAAACAAAGAAAAAAGTCCTCTTTAATTCCATAGAGAATTAACTCATCCCCTGGTGATAGTGATTACAGGAGATGGGGTGACTTACTTTTTCACATGACTGTATGCTAAGATTTTATTTTTGTTAAGCATAGGTGAAACCCAGTATTGTTAACATTGACTTGCAAGTTTTCAAATATTTCAGATAATATTAGCGATAGGGTTGCCAGGTGTCCACTATCTGAGCGGACAGTCCACTTTTTTCACATTATGTTCACTATTTTTTTTCACAAAATAGTGGACATTTTTTTTATTCAAAAGCTTTATGATGAAATGGTACGTAATCTAAAGCTGTACAGTCTAAGAGAATAAGGATAGGAGAATCGCGTTTTGTCTTTTTTTTCATAAGTTAGAATGAGACAAAGATCGAATGCTCATTGCAATAATCACATTTTACACAACAGCGCAAAAAATGCATTAAAGCAGTTATCTTTTGATATCGAAAATGTAGTGCTGAAGGTTTTTGCCGAATTTTCGAATTCTGCAAAGAAACGAGAAGAGTTGAAATCATTTTTTGAGTTTTGCGAGTCAGAATTCCATGAAGTTTTGTGCCATGTTCCAACACATTGGTTAAGTTTGTTTAAAGCGATCAAAAGACTTCTTTTAAACTGGATACCTCTAAAATCGTATTTTATTTCTCTTGGATCTGATGAGTGCCATAAGGTTATCTGGAACCTTATTTCGGATCAGGAAAATGAACTCGCAAAGGACGATGAACCAACAATTTCAGAATTGTATTTATATTTCAAGCACTTCTTCATGTCAATAATGCAAGACACCCTACTGAAGCTGGAAAGCAAGAAAATTCTTGCATGTGATCTTCACATTATCATGTGTAAGCTGCATGATTCTTTGCAAAAAAAATACAATGAGCAGTTTTTTGGAATGAAAGTTTTATTTGCCTTACGTAAAAAACATTTGCCTGAGAATGCCGTGCAAAAGTTCAAGAAAGAAGCCATCAATGTGTATCAAAGAGCCATTGCGTACCTAGAAAAGTGGTATAATTTCACCGATTCAGTAGATGAGACGCTAAGTTGTTTCAATCTAATTGATCGCAATAATCCTCCAACTTTAGAAGAAATGGCGAACATCTGGTTATTATCACCATGGCGAGAAGAACTTCAACCCAACACTCTCTTCGATGAAATTTCTGCCTTAGAAGAAGTTTATGTTCATCTGCAGGGCGATTCATCCCTTGATAAGTGGACGTACTTTTTCAAGAAAGAGCCAGCTCCGAGTTTACTGAAACTGTTCCAGTATTGTGCATCAATTCCGGTATCAAATGCAAATGTTGAACGAATTTTCAGCATCATGGGAAATTTGTGGACTGACGAACATAACTGACTGCTTGTATCAGTTCGAAGTGAACTTTGTATATTTTTAAATAATTCTCAACGTTGTACTGAAATTAAAGAATTATTCCTTAAACACAAAGAATTGATCAAAGCTGCGCAGTCAAATAAAAAATACACACGACAGCAAAGTAAAATGTAATTTAATATTTTACATATTATATTTGATGTTTTGAATTTTAAGTAAAGTTTTGAAGTGATTATTTTAATACATGTTAAAATGTTTGTAAGAAAATATATAATTTAATTGTAATTTTTTTTTATTTTTTTACTACTTAAACCCCCCCCCCCCCCCCGCTTGTCCGCTACTTTTTGGAAGCAGACCTGCACCCTAATTAGCAAGGGAATCTTCAACTTCATATTAAGCATGCCTCAATAAATTACTTCATCTTTTTAAAATTAGATTTTAATTATTAGCTTTGCAATACAAATTATGGCAAGCACTTCTTTCTATGCAGGATCTCCCTCCTTCCATCAAAAAAGAAGCAATATAAAATCCTGATCAATGTTGGTTGTTTATTTAACACAAATTATTGTACAATGTTGCAAATGTAATGTACTATATTAAAGTAAGACCTAAGAAGCAATAAAAAACAAGTTACAACTGCGCTGGAGAGTTGTTTGTTCCTTAACAATGTTATTTTCACAATATTTATCATTTTAAATGATAAAGAGCTTATTAATAGCCTGAGAACTTTCCAGATGACCTTGGCTGTTATTATTCTCAGCTACTTTATTCATCTTTCAGGCATAGATAATAGCCTGGGTCAGACAACTGTTATGAAAGATTATGAATACCTAGTGCAATCAACATGATTAGTGGAATTAATGTTGGCACCAGTGGAATGATTCAATATAAGCAGAATGACAATATAATAATATAGCAATAATAGAAATATAAAGGATAATAGTATCATTTTTACACAGAAAAAAACAAATGGGAATAAATCTATTCCCACTATGCCTCTTCCTATTTTACCTTCTCATGATGTTATAAAAAGAATTATAAAATCTCTGGGGATCCTTCACTTTAACATTGTGGAGTAAGATAGCTTGCGCCAAACCATTGCTGACTAAATATTATTCCTTTATATGCCTTCTGTTCATTACTTATTAAATCTTAACAAGGAACAATTTAACATCCAAACATTCTACTCTTTAAATAACATACTACAAACCAAAACAAAATCAATTGAATTTATGTATACAGATGGCCTTCGCTTAATGACTGCCTTGTTTAGTGACAATTCAAAATTACAATTGTGCTGATTCATAGTGGTGGAATTTAATTTTTTACTACCGGTTCTGTGGGCGTGGCTTGGTGGGCGTGCTGTGGCTTAGTGGGCATGGCAGGGGAAGGATACTGCAAAATCTCCATTCCCACCCCACTCCAGGGAAGGGTACTGCAAAATCCCCATTCCCATCTCACTCCAGGGGAATGATACTGCAAAATCCCCATTCCCTCCCACTCCTGGGGGAAGAATATTGCAAAATCTCCATTCCCACCCCACTCTGGGGCCAGCTAGAGGTGGTATTTGCCGGTTCTCCAAACTCAACATTTCCGCTACTGGTTCTCCAGAACATGTCAGAACCTGCTGAATAGCACCCCGGTGCTGAAAAAGTAATATTTTGATCAGTCCCTCCACTTACAACCATTACAGAATCTCCAGTGTCATATGACTAATATTTGGTGATTTACAACCTGGAAGTATTTATAATGGTTGAAGCTGTGTAGTTATATGATTGCTACTTGTGCACTTCAAAGTCAACTTCCAACAAGCTGAGTCAATAGAGAAGCTAGTCGCAAAAATGTAAATTGCAATGCAGAGTTATATTTCTTGCTTAGTGACAGTGGCAGAAATGTGGTGGTATGACCTGTTTAGGTTATATGATGTCTTACTTAACAACTGTTAACTGTTAACTGTTACTTCTACGGGATCAGCTCCCCCCCTTTCCTCTGCCTGGCTGCTGGGCCTGCTGCACCTGCTGGACTCTTCGCCCTCCTGGCGGTGCTGCTCTCGGCCACCCTGCTGGGGTACTCCTGCTGGTGTGGGGCATCCCAGCTGTGTCCTGGATGATGGCATGGATGCTATGACTTCCGGAGCACCTCTCCTGCAGCCAGCCTGCCAGGGTCCTTCACCAGTGATCACCAGTGGAGCCATATCGTCTTGCATGCCATCACCTTCTGGCAACGCCCCTCCCCTGCTCTGCATGAGCTCCTTGGTGGCCCTGCAGCGAGATGGAGGAGGGAGGGGCAATTGCCCCTTGCTCCTTTGCAACCCAAACCCCCATCTTCCCTGGCCACCAAGCCCCCGGCCTGCACCCCTCTCACTGGAGCAAGACATGCAACTCAATATTATAATACCTGCAGAGGCCTCCCAGTGCAATGCTCTGTTGCAGCTCTGGAGCAAACCCTCACCTTCCTGGCATAGGATTGCAAGGCTGAAGGCCTCTGCAGTCTCCGCTGACCAACCCCCATCCCGGCTGAGCTGGCTCAGTGGCCAGGGAAGACAGGGTTTTTGGGTGTAAAGGAGAAAGGAGTGATCTCCCTCCCTCCACCATCCTTCTGTCCAGCTGCAAGGCCATCACGGAGTTCCTCTGCCCATTGAAGCGTGGCTCCACCCCTCCCCTGCCTTGAGCGGCTTTGGCAGGCATGATCTCTGTGGTCTTGCAGCGGGACAAACAGATGGAGGATGAAGTGGGCATCCCCTCAAAACACTGTTTTCCCTGGGCATTGAGCCAGCTCAGCTTGGACAGGGGTTGGTCAGCAGAGGCTTCCAGCCTGGCAATCCTATGCAGGGAAGGTGGAGGTTTGCGGACTCTATTATATTGCCAAAGAGATTCTTGAGAAATATTTAACTAAAACAATTCACTTTACAGATCAATCATGTTCTAAAGATATTATAAAAGAAGAGCAAGAGGAACAAACCACTCAAATAATTGGAAGAAAGATGAGTAATTCAGAGATGCAATTATGTGTAAAAAGTTACCAAACCACTGAGACAGCTTCACAAGTATCTGACGGTATAAAGAACTTTATCATCTTTATTATGATTATTATTATCTTTATTATTATGATGGTTTAAATACAAGCCTTCCAGTGCAATTGAAAGAAAAGTTCCAAGTTAATCTACAACTCTCAAGAGAACAAGTTTGGGAGTTTTGCTTTATGAATACTAATAAGGTTGAGAATCTCTTGAAAAAAATAGAATTTTATAATTACTTGACAGACATTCCAAAAAAGAAAAAGATTTTACTTTATGAGGATAAGCAGAAGGGAGTGACTTTAATGAGCTTATTGTAGTTAGGATGGATTTTTACTGGTCTGATATATGTAATTGAAGGAAAGCTCTAATGCAGTTTTGTGTTTATAAAATTGGTTTGGAAATGGGTCTTTTCTTTTTTTTCCCCTTTATATATAATACTTTATATATAATTCCTAAAGTTTATAAAATAATATTGAAAGAGAATATGAAAGTATGTATGTTAAGAGGAAGTTAAAAAAAGATGTGCTAAAATGTTTTGATTTTAGAAATATTTTCAAAGAATAGTTTAGAGTTTTAAAATGAAGGTTTAAAAAAGTTTTTTCCTTTTAAGGTTAAAGAATCTGAAAGAGTGTAGTGCAATTTATTAAATATGTCAACATAAAAATATTTTTAATAGTCTAATTCTTAGAATATCGCCATATCACATGAACATTTGGTGTTCTTGCCCAAAATAATCACAATAATTTAGATGAGAATATGAAACTCTATGCAATTTAGCATTTTAGTCATTGCCATTTAGATTTGTGGAGTGTTAGTATCATGTTATAATGCTTTTGTAAAACCACACTTGGAATATTGCATCCAGTTTTGATTGCCACAATATAACAAAGATGTTGAGACTCTAGAAAGAGTGCAGAGAAGAGCAACAAAGATGATTAGGTGATTTTTAATTTGGGGGCTATCATTCATAAGGGACATGTCTGACATAGTGTCAATAAATTCCATATAGCTGATCTCTGGATTATGAGAAGGGATAAAAATAAAACATTTTTAATTATGAGGGAATGATTCATATAAAAGAAAAAGTTGTGAAAGTTTATTATAGCCTAAAATGTATGAAAACAATTTGTGTTTAATAATTAAGGCTTAATTGGGGCAGGTTTGTATGTCTGTTGTATAATCATGTATTTGTGTGTGTGTGTGTCTGTCTGTCTGTCTGTCTGTATCTATCTATCTATCTATCTATCTATCTATCTATCTATCTATCTATGCATTTATCCTCAATGAATACATACATACATACACACAGAATAAAAGGAATAGTTTCAGTATAATTAATATCTTCTTTTCTGTATGGTATGTAAACTACTGTCTAGTTACTATTTCTTCTCACTAACTGCATACGAGAGAAGCAAAATTCAACTTCGTTAGATTCAAGCTTTACTTGGATTGTATATTTTGGGAAGACATTGACAGAAACACACACCACACACTGCATACAAGTAACTCAAATAGAATCTTAATATTTGCCATACAGTAACATTTTCTCTATAACACAACTGATCATACTGAAGGTGAGAGCTCAGATGGAAGAAATGTTTTGTTTGTTTGTGTTTGTTTGTTTATTATTATTATTATTATTATTATTATTATTATTACTATTATTATTATTATTATTATTATTATTATTATTATTATTATTATTATTATTTTTATATACCGCCCTTCTCCCGAAGGACTCGGGGCAGTGAACAGCCAAGATCAAATACATAAATATAAAAGTTAAAAACAATTTAAAACCAGATTAAATACTTTGGCCCACAATTAAGAACATCCCATTAAAATCCAATTTAAAATTTAAAACCGTTAAAATTAGGCTAGCCCAGCTTGCTGGAATAACAAAGTCTTCAGGGTATGGCGGAAGGTGCTCAAGTCCGGGATCCTTCGTACCACCGGGGGCAGCTCGTTCCAGAGGGCAGGAGTCCCCACTGAGAAGGGTCTCTCCCGGGGGGTCGCCAGTCAACATTGTCTGACCGACGGCACCCTGAGGAGCCCCGCCCCGTGGGAGCGTACTGGCCGGTGGGAGGCTGTCGGTAGCAGAAGGCGGTCCTGTAAGTACCCAGGTCCTAAGCCATGGAGCGCTTTAAAGATGTTAATCAACACCTTGAATTGCACCCAGAAGACCACAGGGAGCCAATGCAGCTTGCGCAGGAGAAGCGTTACATGGGAGCACCTCACCGCTCCCATAATCACACGTGCGGCTGCATTTTGGAGCAGCTGGAGCCCCATGTAGAGAGCATTGCAGTAGTCCAGGCGGGAAGTGACGAGGGCATGAGTGACCGTGTGCAGGGAGTCCCGATCCAGAAAGGGACACAACTGGCGGATAAGGCGAACCTGATTAAAAAAAAACCTGGTCACGGCCGTCATATGCTCTTCTAAAGCCAGCCGCGCGTCCAGGAGGACACCCAAGTTGCGAACCCTCTCCATGGGGGCCAATGATTCGCCCCCAATAGCCAGCGATAGCACCAGCTGGCTATATTGGGATGCCAGGAGCCACAGCCACTCAGTCTTGGAGGGGTTGAGTCGGAGTCTGTTTCTCCCCATCCAGACCCGCACGGCCTCCAGGTACCGGGATGTCACTTCAAGGGCATCATTGGGGTGGTCTGGGGTGAAGATGTACAGCTGAGTGTCATCAGTGTACTGATGGAACTGCACCCCAAAACCACGGATGATCTCACCCAGCGGCTTCACATAAATGTTGAACAGAAGGGGCAAGAGGACCGACCCCTGCGGCACCCCACACATAAGGCGCCTCGAGGACGACCTCTGCCCTCCTGCCAACACAAACTGCGACCAGTCAGAGAGAAAGGAGGAGAACCACCGTAATACGGTGCCCCCAACCCCCAGCCCCTCCAGCCAGCGCAGCATGATACCATGGTCAATGGCATCAAAAGCCGCTGAGAGATCTAATAGGACCAAGATAGAGGAACAACACCTGTGCCAAGCCCTCCAGAGATCATCAACCAATGCAACCAATGCCGTTTCCGTGCTGTACCCAGGCCTGAAACCGGACTGGAACGGGTCTAGATAGACAGCGTCATCCAGGTGCTGGGGAAGCTGTTGCGCAACCACACTCTCAACAACCTTCGACACAAAGCGAAGGTTGGAGACTGGACGGTAATTCGCCAAAACAGCCGGATCCAAAGAAGTCTTCTTGAGGAGGGGCCTCACCACCGCCTCTTTCAAGGTGGAAGGCAAGAAACCCTCACTCAACGAAGCATTAATGATCCTCTGGAGCCAGCCTCGTGTAACCTCCCGGGAAGCCAGCACCAACCAGGAGGGACACGGGTCCAATAAACATGTAGCCGCACTAAGCCTCCCCAGAATCCTGTCCACGTCCTCGGGAGCCACAGGGTCAAACTCCTCCCAGATAATATTCTCAAGACCCTCCTCCATCATCCCGTCTGGATCTACCCAGTTAGAGTCCAAGCCTTCCCGAATTTGAGAGATTTTGTCATACAGATACTGTGCAAAATCCTCAGCTCGACCCTGCAAGGGGTCTTCCCGCAATCCCAGATGGAGGAGGGAGTGGGTCACCCTAAACAGGGCGGCTGGGCTGTTATCTGCAGACACGATAAGAACGGAAAAATAATTAAATTTTGCCATTTTTATCGCCACTAGGTAGGTCTTAATATGAGACCTCACCAGTGTTCGGTCAGATTCGGAGCGACTGGGCCTCCAACCACTCTCCAGGCGTCTTTTCCGGTGCTTCATCTCCCTCAGCTCCTCGGAAAACGAAGGAACCAAGTAAGTTCGGCGCAGGGTCAGAGGCCGCAAAGGCAGGACCCGGTCCAAAGCCCCAGCGGCCGCCCCTATCCCAGGCGACCACCAGGTCTTCAGTCAGGCCGTGAGCCAGAGCCTCAGGGAATGGCCCAAGCTCCATCTGCAACCTGTCAGGATCCATCAGGCGCCTGGGGCGGAACCACATAATTGGTTCCGCCTCCTTGCGGCGGGGTGTAACGGTTAGAAAGTCAAGCTGGAGGAGAGAATGATCTGACCATGACAAGGGCTCAATAACTATATTCCCTATATCTAGATCATTAGATGTTTACAATATTCTTTTGTCCTATATAATGAAGATTTTGTTGGATTAGCCATACTGTTGCAGTGGTGGCATACATGACAGTGTCACAATAAATATTTAATAAAAATAGCTAAGAAAATCAAGGGGACATTGTCTAACAATCAAAAGAAAAGTTAATGGGAAAGATTGTAGCACCAAATGCAATTTTTATTGAATGAATCTTTATATGGAAAATGCCATTCTACTTTTGGCTTGTTAAGAATACATTACATGCCAAATGTCATTAGCAATAGCAATAGTATTTAGACTTATATAACACTCCATAGTGCTTTACTAAGTGATTTACAGAGCCAGCATATTGCCCCCAACTATCTGGATCCTCAGTTTATTGACCTCAGAAGGATGGAAGGCTGAGTCAACCTTGAGCCAGTTAGGGCTGAACTTCTGGCTGTGGGCAGTCAGCCTGCAATACTGCATTCTAACCACTGCACCACCACAGCTCCTGTTAATTAACCTTAACCCTCTTAATATTGCCTATTAATGTTATATGAAGATTATAGTGGAGACATATACATGTACACCTACAGACATGTACGCAGATATATATTATAGATTAAGATTATTATTTAAAAATTAAAAATTGAACAGCTGTGACCATATATTTTTTAAACAAATGAGTAATTGTCACATAATTTAATTAATTAAGAAAAACAATATATGAGAATCTCTACAGACTAAAAACAATATAGTTTTCTGCATTTGTCTTGCCTGTATCAGAGTCCTTACCTGTTGTTTCAGTGCTTCCAAAGATTCAAATTCTAGCCTTGCCAATTTTATTTGAATATCTTGGGGTTTGTCAGCGATCACATAGGACATAAGGAACTTCACTGCTAGGGCTAAATGCTGAAAAAAAATAGATGAATAAAATAGCATTCAGGGATGAGATCTTAGTATCTTGATGTTGTGCTGAAATATTTGCTTTAGTTCAATAGCTAATAATCATAATTTGAAGAACCCTGTTTCTGGGATACTCGTAGAAAGAAGAAAAAATTCTCTATGGCAGATTCCTCTTGATATTCATATAGGAGCCTATATAATTATTATTATTTTCTTCTATTCAATTTGTCTGTTCAGTTGGAGACTGCTTGGACAAGTCCTTGCAGTTTCCTTGGTAAGGCTTTTACAGAAGTGGTTTGCCCTTTTCTCCTGAGAGAAAGTGACCAGCCCGAGGTTACCCAGCTATCTTTGTGACTAAGGTGGAACTAGAACTCATACACTCCTAGTTTTTAGTCTTAACCAGTACATCAAACTGGCTCTGAAATAATACAATTATTTATAATAAATAATAAAATTGCTCAACTAGACTGTGATGATAGCAAAGTTTTCACATAAGGGCAGATAATCCCAATTAACTATTTTACAATTATAGTTTTAAAAGCAGAAAACTTTTAAAGTATATGCATTCAAAATCAAATTGTAAAAATCTGGCATTGAGAGCTGGCTTGTGGGTTTAAGTTGCAATAAACACAATTCATGTATGTCATGGATTTTGAGCTTTCATTTCCCTTACCATTACCAGAATATAAAGCTACAATAAGATAAATATGATGTAATGATACTATGGAAATATTATTAATAATTACAGTATAAATAAATAATATTTAATTAATTTGTACAGCTACACTCTCAACAAATGACACTAGATGGTAAATTATTAAATAAAAACAATTACAAACATTAATATTCATAGTAGCCAAGAAAACATCACAATCAATAGATGTGAATGGGCTCCTTTCATACTCTCAGCTCCAGGCCTGAGCAGAAAACGTGGGGAAAGTTCAGGTCCATCCTAATCCCTGCTATAGCACCTAAAAGAATGAATGTAAGGCTATCGAACACTTCATAATTTTCAGAAGTCTCTCCACTACCGTTAGTTGTTTTTAATTCTAATGTTTCCTGATAACTGGATGAAATCCTATTCTAATTTGTATTAGAATAAAGGAAAATACAAAAATACATACTTCCCTTATGTAAATCTCAAAATGTTTAAAACAAGGATATTGCTAGAGCTGTCAAGGAACAAATAAGTAACAAATTCACAGTCTAATCTATTAGGACTTAATTTAATTTTAAAAAATTAAAAGTCTACAGAAACAAACTAACAGGGATTATTTGTATTGCATATTAACTGAGTGAAATCTCTGAAATATACTTTGTATCTGAAATATACTTACCGCATTTTTCGGAGTATAAGACGCACCTTTTTCCCCCAAAAAAGAGAGTGAAAATCTGGGTGTGTCTTATGCTCTGAATGTAGCCCTGCTACAGAAGCAGAGGTTTGAGAGGCTGAAAAAAGCCTCTGAAACGGAGCTTCAGAAAAAAAGCCTCCAAAACAGAGCTTCAGAAAAAAACTCTTTGAAACAGAGCTTCAGAAAAAAAAGCCTCTGAAATAAAGCTTCAGAAAAAAAGCCTCCGAAACAGAGCTTTAGAAAAAAAGCCTCTGAAATGAAGCTTCAGAAAAAAAGCTTCTGAAACATAGGTTTCAGAGGCTGAAAAAAAGCAAGGCACAGAGCTCTCAACCAATGAAGCTGTTGCTAAAATTCACCTCTGGAACAGCTGATTGGGGGTATTCTGGGAGGTTGATCCACCCACCAATCAGCTTTTTAAAAAATTTTCTCCCCAAAAACTAAGGTGCGTCTTATACTCCGGGGCATCTTATAGTCCAAAAAATATGGTATATGATTAAATATTGAAACTACCCCAAAACTAAACTGGAGATGGTAACAGGAAAAGGAAGAGGCAAGATCAGATTCAGTGTGCTGTAGCCACCTGCCTTCATCTCAACAATGCTATTTTTAAAAGTAAAGCTCTCCATTTCTTGGAAAGCAGACAGCTTTGATTTTCTTTTGAAGAAAACAAAAGCTTTCTGTTGTTTGGAAAGTTGAAAGGTTTGGTTTTCTTCATAAAGAAAAACAAAGTTCTCCAACAGCTTGGAAAGCTTTTCAAAGCAAAGCTCTCTGTTGCTTGAAAAATGATAGCCGCTTGTGAGATCCCAACCACAAAGACATTTGCTTTGCTTTGATAATACAAGAGAAGCAAAGGAATCATTTCCGTGGCTGGGATTCCACAAGTGATTGTCATTTTTCAAACCAGTGCTTCTATGATCACGCTGCAGTTACAAACTGCTTTGTTGCTGGGCTGCATGGATTGCTGGATTGCAGCGATTTGCAGCTGCACTCAGAAAAAGACAGCTGCTTGTGGGATTGTGCTATGTGGCCTAGCAATGGAACAGCCTGCCCTCCTTTCCTCTTGGACTTCCTGGGTGCTTTGAAGGGTAAGTGTATAATGGTGACAACAGTGGAGAAGAGGCCCAAGCTGTTGTGGGGATCTCAAGGGGAAGGAAGAAGAACATGGGATATCTTGGGGTGGGAAAGGCCTTGGGAGGCCTGAGGCTGGTGGGCTTCTATCTGCACTAGGCTCCCAGGGTCTCCCGTGCCCGAGGAAGCCCATGCTTTACTTAACAGCCATCCTGATTTCCAACTGTAATGAATAGACTTCACTATGGTCGTAACTCAAGGACTATCTGTATCTCTGGACCCATTTTCAGTTTTTTATTTTGGAATGAGCTCTTTAACAGCCTGGTTCTCAAACAAGGCATTTCCAGGATATGTATGTAATTGCTCAGTTATCTGCTTGCCTTAGTGTATGATTGCTTGCCATTTTCCAGTAAACTGTTTAAAATCAAACCAGCATATGAATACTTAATCTGGGACATTAAGCATGTAAACTGTGCATGCAATCTAAATCTCTCATTATACTACAAATAGCACTTCTGATACATAAACATTTTCAAGTTTAAGCACAGAAGATTAAATTATTTATTTAGAAGGAAAACAGCTGTGAAGTGAAATAAGATTGGGAAGGAGATTGAGAAATGGAAAATGGATATTATAAGCATTGGAGCTGAGGGAAAAAAGGAGCTATAATTACAGTCGTTTCTAAAAGTAACAGCTGGATCAATTTGATTCTTTCCTTTTTTTTATAATGAATTTATTATGAATTATATTCCAGTAGATTGATTTTTTTAAAAAAAAGTAGATTTCCAAAGGCATTTATACAAGTCCCTGAGCCAATGGTTTTTAACCTGTGGTCTGTAGATCCCTTGGCGCGGGGGGGGGGGGGAAGGGGGGGCTGCGATGTCATCATAGGGAATATGCGAGGACTTGAAGAAATGTTATGGTTTAAATCTTGAGTTAAGTCTTGGGGGTCCATGGCTATGGTCCCAGGCCACAAAAGGTATTTAAGGGGGGTCTGTTGCGAAGAACAGGTTGAGGACCACTGCTCTAGGCTATGGGATATTATTCAGATTTATGATAAATGTAGATTAAATTAGTTTATTAATGACTTAGTGACTCCATAATCCATATGTACTTATAAAACTAAGGTTTGACTTTACTAAATAGTTAAGTTTCACTGAACTTTGCAATGATTACTTTTGGGTAAATATGGACATAATTGTATTACTCAATTTTTTATTACGTTATTTTACTTCAGGGTATTTTTTAAAATTCTATTAATGTTTTCATTTGACATTATAGCATTACGAGTTCATGGAAGACAAGAATTCCATTAAGTAACAACTTGTATTGTACTGTACTGTATATTCACATGCCCTCTTGTGGTGGAACTCAATCAATTTATTAAGATGAAAGAGCCAAGGACAATGCTAGTGAGTGCATCCATTAAATTTTTCTATGCAAATATATTATATATTATATAGTTATTTTCTATCTTCATAAACACCCATGTGGTTTTTCTTTAACCAGAGAGTTATGTTTGGTGGGTTTTAATTTTGTAAGATGCCAAGAGTCACTTGTGAGAAAATCATATAAATAAAACCAATAAAATAATCTATTTCTATTCATAGCCTACACAATTGATGGTCTTATAAAGAAATGATTTCTTAATTTTTCATATGCATGGTTATTTTGATCTAGAGATTCAGTTTTAGAAGTGGGAAGAGAACCCAATAACTTTAAATTTGGAAAAGAAAACTTGGCTCCGGAACACGATATAAAGATATATTAGACTGAAACTTGAGAGACTCCTAATGGGGGCCTATGCCTACATATATGGCAAATGAACAAAAAATAGTTTATTGCTATTGATAAATACATGTAAAAGTACAATTGGAAATGATCTCAATTTCCAAACTCTCAGCTTTCTGTTCCTTGCTAAAGCTAGCCTTAGCTTCATCAGTATGTATTTTGCTCAGAAAATGATGGCTGTTTGTAGGATTGGACCGTGTGGCCCAGCAATAGAGAGGCCTGTCCTTTTTCCCTACCCCAACCTTCTGAGTTCTGGAGATCAAAAGACACATGATGGGGGTGGGGTGGAGAAGAATGTATAGAATTCAGTGGAATGGCAAACAGGGCCAATGCCTGTGGGAATCTGGACTGGCAGGATGGGAGGGGGGAATAGGCACGGGGAGGCATGCTGCAGCTTCCCTGAAGTCGGTCTTAACCACAGGGGTGCTGCAGTGGATGTAACTTCAAGACATAATTACCTTTTTGGAGGGGGGAATCTGTCATAACCTTGAACAGTCCTTAAATGACTGGTCATAAGTTGACGACTACTTATAGTGGATTGTGGATGTAAACTCTTACCTCTGCCAACAATTGCTCTTAGTCTTGCTTCCTTGTCTTTTCTTAGTTAGATACAATAAACAGCAAGAGGAAAAAAAATCAAGAAATTATGTTTTCAACAATACCCCTTTAGCATTCACTTATCTTGCCTCTATAACTGTCCTTCATAAACCAAACTCATGGGCCTCTTCTATCAAGATAAAATGTGTGCTTTCTATAACCTACTGAGATTTTACAGCAGAGACATATTATGGTACAAAGGGATTGCTAAACTATTAAAATGTTAAAACATCTTTTAGGATTAATTGATTGTCAAGATAAAGGTAGTCAAGAAATTATAAGTAAGCCATAGTAACTTTTTCTGAAATTTAAGAAATATTTAAACTTTGACTTACCTCTGCCAACACTACAATTATGATAAGTTCAGATTTTGAATCTGGGAAGAGTGCATTTACTTGCGGTGACATGCCAATTAGGATAGAGTTTGTAATAACTGAGATTACAGTCATAGTTTGAAAAGCCATCTAAAAGAAACAAAAAATAATGTATTAACTACAATCACATTACATTCTGATACTCTTTCGTTTAATATTCATTGGCACCTATAACTGGATAAGAATCTGCATAATTTCAGCAATGTTACACTTATATTGCTTGTGTTGCTTTGGTTGTCAGCCAGCTTCTCAACGCAATTCTAAGTAATGGTTATAATCTATAAAGCCTAAGTGGCTTTTGGCCACATTAGCTAAAAAACCATTTTTTTCAGAAGGAATCTATTTCCCCTGTTTAATTGACCAGAGAGAATGTTCTGGATTCCTCTTCCTTGGCAGGTTCCTAGGTTTATTCAATGGTAACCCACATTCTTTGAAATGTATTCCCCCTGACTCGTGTAGGGATCTCAGAGTCTTATTTTTCCATAATGCCATGAAGATCTGACTCTTTAGTAGAGCATTTGAAATCTGAAATCATGTGACGGTTTTTTAATCTTGATTTATTTGGAACTTTTTCTTCCTCTTATTTTTTCATTAAAGCATAGCTTCCTAGGTTCTTTGCAGATGAGAGGGTGGGATCAAAATGTAATAGAGAGACATATTTTATAATATAAAATAGAGTATAAATAATAAATAATAGAAAATAAAATAAAAACAGATATCTTATCTATGACAGCTGAGATCCAAGAGATTTGTTCAACTGAGAGCAATGACAAAGTGATTTGCTTATCTAATTTCTGCCTACCTTTTTATTTGTAAGTCTGTAGAATTTTAAAAAGGGATGAGAAACTACCCCAGCCCCTGCACTATGTTACTGGCCATGTCAATGGAGATTCTCAGTTATCCAGGTCCTGGTTGTCCCAAAGGTGCTTTTTTTTAAAAGGCAACTGGACTTCCTTGCTTTTCTTTGAAGATGTTTTGCTTCTCATTCAAGAAGCTTTTTCAGTTCTGACTGGATGATGGGGAATGGAAGGATTTATATTCCTTGCAGACAGCTGGTCATTTGCATTCTTTTAGAGAGTCGCTGAGGCCATTCGGAGGTTTATTTGTGTCTTCAGGGTCACCTGAGTACTGCAAATGGACATGGAGCCTTCTTGGAACTACTGAAAGAACAGTGTTGTAGAGTGGAAACAGATGATGTCATATCAAAAACAACCACTTCATAAACACATGGTACAACAAAGGAGAACAAACCCATCAGGACAAGTTTCAGCTGACCATCTGCATTTAAAAGACAAAGGCCACTCTTTTGAAGACAGCAAACTCCACATTTTGGACAGAGAGGACCGTTGGTTTGAAAGAGGGGTCAAAGATGCCATCTATGTCAAAACTAAACAGCCCTCTCTCAACAGAGAGGGAGGGATATGACATCATCTATCTCCAGTCAACAACACAGTTCTTTCAGCAGTTCCAAGAAGGCTCCACATCCATTTGCACTACTCAGGTGACTCTGAGGACACAAATAAACCTCCAAGTGACCTCAACAACTCTCTAAAAGAATGCAAATGACCAGCTGTCTGCAAGGATTATAAATCCTTCCATTCCCCATCATTCAGTCAGATCTGAAGAAGCTTCTTGGATGAGAAGTGGAACGTCTACAAAAAAACATTAAAAAGTCCAGTTGCCTCTTAAAAAAATACGTTACTGGCCACAGTACCCAAGGACCTTAGTGCTAAAGAAAAAAGGTGGGGAAAGAAAGTTAGCAATTTAGCTTTTAGGGAACAAAGTATGATCAACCATGACTTATATTTGACTTAATCTTCTCAATGCTAATAACATCTATAAAGTTTAGAAAGCATAATTATTTACATGAATTACCTGCCATACACCTATATTTGCAGCAGGCTCTGAAAATGGGCGTTTAAAAACACTGCACATTTTTAAGGCATCGGAATACATCTCAGTGATGTTGTTTAGCACAGCAAAAATAGCAGCCAAAGGGTAGACGCATGAAAAAAGGCTCACATAACCAAACTGTAAGAACAACTCCAAATAATCATCAAAAGTACCCTGAAAAGAAAGACAATATTTTATTAATAATTTTCAGATTAGAGGCAGCTTTATAACACCTGACAAATTTATGTACATAACTAATTAATTAAAAAGATGAAAGTGAAGAAGATGATTAAAATGAGATTATCCATTCTAATTTATTGCTGTTTGAAGTCCAATTAATCCAATTTATGTATTCATTTCACATGAAACAAAAGTATCAAGACGTTGTTGCATGAGAGAATGTATACATTATTGTTAAACATAACCCTAAATTAAATACTCTTAAAAAGCTAATAAAAAAATGGGCTGATCCCCAAAATTAAGTTTTTCCATTAATGACAGCCATTGGGGCAACTCTTCCCATGTGTGACCAAAGGGAAAACAAATGAAGAAAGAAAAAGAAAACTGACAAATATTACAAGTGGAATATTCATGTCTGGATTCATGAGGACATGTATCAAATTTTACTAGCTAGGTATAGGCAAGACATGTAAACTTACAAAAGCAAGTAAACTAGATGGAATTTTGGATTAAAAGAGTGTGCATTATTATATTCTAACTGAATTCTCCTGGCATAACAAAATCCAAATATTTTTATAATCTATAGTTCATAAAACAGACTAGCTTTAGGCACAATTAACACAAACATGACCAAGCATTTTTTTTTTATAAAGATACATGTTTATGTCATTTTGGCAATTATTGACTGAATAAACTTGAATTAAATCTAATAGGATTAGAAGAAAGGAGAAAGCATAATTTACCAAGTAAGTATCCATTCCTTTTTCCAGATTAACTTGTTCAAATAAAGACATGTCAGTATCTATTTCCAGTGCTTTCACCTTTTTCTTTACTGTTTTATTCCTTCTTTTTTGGAGCCAATAAGGCAGTGCAGCTTCCACAAACTGATTAAGGACTTGTGAAGTTATTAGTAAAGTTGCCAAGCTCTTTAAGAAAATTTAAAAAACCAAAATTAGACAGTGCTTCAACATCTTTTATGTGTGACTGGTATTGTTTTTTTCATTGCTTTTAAAGTGTTGTTAACACCACCTGGTAAAATCACATTTACCAGGTGGGTGGCCATACAGTATGTATCAATTTAATAAATAAACAGATCTTTAGCAACAATATTATATTTATAACCAATGAAAGGATCCAGCAAATGGTGCTGATATAAACATTTAAGAATATATTGAATTAATCCAGATTTTTGTATTGAGATTGATATCAAAAATGTGTGTAGCAATATTAATATAAATAACTCGGAACTTCCGGTGGCACCGCAGACGCTGACAGATGCTCCTTTTGGATCGTCAGCCCCGCGATTTCGTTAAAACTGCCAAGACAGTGCAAATTAGCTGTCTGGTGGTTTGGAAACCTTCCCCTCGGGAGAAGAGAGGAAGGCGAGCAGCTGGACAAAGGTAGAGCTCCCCAAAAGCCCTAGGAGCAATTCTGGGGCTTGGAGGGTGAGAGCTCCCTGGTAGTCTGACTGAGCTACGAATCCAGGACTTCTCTGCTTCAAGCAGAACAAGACGGCGCGACCACCCCTGCAATCAACATTCAGATTCAAAATAATCTCAAAGCAGGCAGAACAAAAACAGGAGTCCTAGCAACTGTAAGTACTGAACTTTAACTCTGTGTCTATACTTCTTCCTTCTAAGACTTTTAAAAACGAAAGCAAAAATGGCGCCTGAACTGTAACAGGGTGTGAAAGTGAAAGTTATAGTGAAAGTGATAGTTAACATCGTTAGCGCTTCTAAGGCTGTTTAAGCCTTAGAAGCCTAAGCCGAGGGTTAAGGAAGCACTTGGCACGCACACAGGTTGTTATCAAAAACTTGGCAGCTATACGAGCATCGACTGCCAAGGGCTTTACTTCATCAGATAAACAGAAAATACATACAAATTGCAAATAGTCCAGTTCCAAACAAGAAACCTTTCGGCAGCTTTAAGCGTTGTTCAAGTGACTAGCCAGAGTTAGTTTTTGTTCGTCACAGAGTCTTAAATGGCCACCACACTCTCTTATATAGTCTCTGGTGTGTGGTCCAGTGACTCAGTTATAATCCCTGGCACGCCTCCTTAACTGCTGCAACCGTTTATCACGCCTTCGTTGGTGTGGATCCAGGAACGACAGATCACCTCCCTCGCTCTCATCGGAGACACCTGGCTCCTGGCTAATCTCCTCTTCCTCGGCCGGCACTTGAGGCAGTGCCAGAAGGGAGGGGCCTGGAGAGGGAGGCCTGGCCGACTCCTCTTCTTCATGTTTGGAGCCTTCCTCCTCCGATGAGATAGGCTCAGAGGGCGGGGCCACAACACAAACCCACAAATACTGACTTTGGAAGTTTTACAGGAATCTCTGCAGGAGGCTTTGAAGCAACAAACTTCTTTTTTAGAGGGGAAAATTAAGGGAGTGTCTGAAGAGATGGCTGAAATTAAAGAAGTCATACAAACTCGGAATAAGGAAATAAGAGAAGATATAGTAATGGCATTTCAGGGTCTGGCAAAACACATTGAATTGTTGGATGAAAGAGTAGAACAAATTAATCAGTCTAATTTGAATTTGGAAAATAAAATGGATGAAGTTCAGACCAAGGTGGATAGGGCAGACGATGAAGTGGTGATGCTACAATATAGAGTGATAGAATTTGCCCTGAGAGTAAGAGGTCTGAGAGAACATAATCGAGAGAACTTGAGAGAGATCTTTGCAGAGGCTTTTGCAAAGATAACTGGGGAGCAACAAGCAGATTTCTCATTGCAAATTGACAAAATATATCGTGTTAGTTCCTGGTTTGCTAGACAGAATCAATTGCCAAGAGACATTGTGATTTACTTTTATTTATTTATTTATTTATTTATTTTATTTATTTGTTTTATTTATTTAATTTTTATACCGATCTTCTCCCGAAGGACTCAGGGCGGTGAACAGTCAAAATAACATATATATAAAAATGTGAAATAGAAGCAATTTAAAATAATTAAGCCAATTTGGCTCATCAGTTAAGATCTTCAGAATAAAATTTAGACAATTAGAAAAAATTTATGCCAGCCCGGCTTGGTGAAACAGAAAGGTCTTAAGTGCATGATGGAAAGTACGAAAATCTGGGATCATTCGTATCCCTGGGGGTATCCTGTTCCAAAGGGTAGGAGCCCGCACAGAGAAGGCTCTCCCCCTGGGAACCACCAGTCGACATTGCTTTAGTGACGGAACCCTGAGAAGGCCCACTCTGTGGGAGCGTATTGGTTGATGGGAGGTTATCGGTTGCAGAAGGTGGTCTCGTAGGTACCCAGGTCCTAAGACATGGAGCACTTTAAAGGTAAGAACCAACACCTTGAAGCGCACTCGGAAGGCCACTGGGAGCCAGTGCAGCTCGTGTAGGAGAGGTGTTACATGGGAGCGCCATGTTGCTCCCAATATCACCCAGGTGGCCGCATTCTGGACCAATTGGAGCCTCCACGTGCACCTCAAGGGGAGCCCCATATAGAGAGCATTACAGTAGTCCAGTCGAGAAGTGACGAGGGCATGAGTGACTGTGCATAAGGAGTCCTGATCCAGAAAGGGTCGCAACTGGTGAATCAGGCAAACCTGATAGAAAGCTCTCCCGGCCATGGCCGTCATATGCTCTTCTAAAGACAGCCACGTGTCCAGGAGGACACCCAAGTTGCGAGCCCTCTCCATGGGGGCCAATGTCTCACCCCCAATAGTCAACGATGGTATCAGCTGGCTATATAGGAACGCCGGCAGCCACAGCCACTCGGTCTTGGAAGAGTTGAGTTGGAGCCTGCTTCTCCCCATCCAGATCCGCACGGCCTCGAGGCACTGGGACATCACTGCAAGGGCATCATTGGGGTGGTCTGGGGTGGTCACAGCTGAGTATCATCAGTGTAAAGATGGCACTGCACCCCAAAACCATGGATGATCTCACCCAGCAGCTTCACATAAATGTTGAACAGAAGAGGTGAAAGGACCGACCCCTGCGGCACCTCAAGTAAGGTGTCTTGAAGTCGACCTCTGCCCTCCTGCCAACATAGACTGCGACCGGTCGGAGAGATAGGAGGAGAACCATTGTAGAACAGTGCCTCCCACTCCCAGCCCTTCCAGTCGGCGCAGCAAGATACCATGGTTGATAGTGTCAAAAGCCGCTGAGAGATCTAATGAACCAGGATAGAGGAGCAGCCCCTATCTCAAGATCTCCAGTGATCATCAACCAATGCGACCAGTGCTGTTTCAGTGCTGTAACCAGGCCTGAAGCCAAACTGGAACGGATCTAGATAGACAGTTTCATCCAGGTACTGTGGGAGTTGCTGTGCCACCACACTCTCAACAACCTTAGCCACATTGGAGACAGGACGGTAGTTTGCTAGAACAGCTGGGTCCAGAGAGGGTTTCTTGAGGAGGGGCCTCACCACCGCCTCTTTCAAGGCGGAAGGCAAGAAACCCTCACTCAGAGAAACGTTTATAATCCTCTGGAGCCAGCCTCATGTAATCTCTCGGGAAGCCAGTACTAACCAGGAGGGACACGGGTCCAATAAACATGTGGTTGCGTTCAACTTCCCCAGTAAACTGTCCACGTCTCCAGGGGTCACAGGGTCAAACTCATTTCAAATAATATCCTCAAGACCCACCTCCGTCACTCCGTCTGAACCTACCCAGTCAGAGTCCAAGCCTTCCTGAATTTGAGCGATTTTATCGTGCAGATATTGTGCAAAATCCTCAGCTCGACCTTGTAAGGGGTCTTCCCGTGCTCCCAAATGGAGGAGGGAGCGAGTCACCCTAAACAAGGCGGCTGGGCGATTATACTGCCGATGCAATAATAGCGGAAAAATATTTATTTATTTATTTGATTTTATTTCTATACCGCCCTACTCCCGAAGGACTCAGGGCGGTGCACAGCCAAACAATAAAACACATACATACAAAATTTAAAAGTAGAATTAAAATCAAATTAAATAGTTTTGGCCCAGACAAATTAAAACCCCAAACTATTTAAAACCAATTTTAAAATTTGAATATATAAAATACTAAAAGATATTAAAAGATTAAAAATCTTTTATAAAAGAGGGAGAAAATTAGGCCAGGCCCGCCTGGTGAAATAATAAGGTGTCGAGCCCAGCAACCTGCTCGACATCTCTACCGCGTGCTGAAAGCATTGAGGGACATATACATAATTGGTGGTGGTGGCACTGGGTGAAGGCGGCTGTATGCAGGGTGTGGGGTGGTGGTATCGGGTGCGACGGGATTAGGACCTTTCCGGAGGACACAGCGGCAGCACCTTTCAGAACATGCTGAAGACCAATTATGCCCCTAAAAGAGGGGCGGGGGAATAAACAAGGGCGCGGTCTATGCCCCTAAAAGAGGGGCGTGGTAACAAACAAGGGTGCGGTCCTAATGAGTTAATGGAAAGATGGGCTATATAAACGCCCCATTCTTGGTGTAACGTAGCGCCGATTTCAATCGTGTTTACGAATCACAGTGTGTAGCCGGATGCGGATGCGAATAAACCAGCATGCCAAAAGAGCTGAATAAGGCTGTAGCTGTGTTTTGATTGCGTCTCACACGGCATTCCTGAGATAAGGTCTTTAGAGCGCAGCGGAAGGTGCACAGATCCAGGATCCTCCGTATCTCCGGGGGGAGCTCGTTCCAGATAGTAGGTGCCCCCACAGAGAAGGCTCTCCCCCTGGGGGCCACCAGTTGGCATTGTTTGGCCGATGGCACCCGGAGGAGCCCCTCTCTATGGGAGCGTACTGGCTGGTGGGAGGCTATTGGTAGTAGTAGGTGGTCCCACAAGTACCCAGGTCCTGAGCCATGGAGCGCTTTAAAGGTGGTAACCAAACCACCTTTAAACCACCTATTTTGCCGCTGCTATCGCCACTAAGTAGGTCTTAATATAGGACCTCACCAGTGTTCGGTCAGATTCGGAACGACTGGCTCTCCAACTACTCTCCAGGCGTCTTTTCCGGCGCTTCATTTCTCTCAGCTCCTCGGAAAACCAAGGAGCCGGACGACTTCGACGCCGGGTCAGAGGCCGCAAAGGCACAACCTGATCCAAAGCACCAGTGGCCATCCTATCCCAGGTTGCCGCCAGGTCTTCAATTGAGTTGTGAGCTAGAGTCTCAGGAAATGGCCCAAGATCCATCTGGAATCTATCAGGATCCATCAGGCGCCTGGGGCAGAACCACTTAATCGTTTCTGCCTCCCTGCAGTGGGGTGTAGCGGACAGAAAGTCAAGCCTAAGGAGAGAATGGTCTGACCATGACAAGGGTTCGATGACTATATCCCCTATATCTAGACCATTCAACCACTGGTCAGATACAAAAACCAAGTCCAGAGTGTGTCCCCCTGTGTGAGTAGGGCCTGAACTAACTGGGTCAGGTCCATGGCAGTCATGGAAGCCAAGAACTCCCGAGCTACCTCAGACTTTTCACCAATGGACGGCAGGTTGAAATCTCCCATGACCAGAAGCCTAGGAGTCTCAACCGCCACCCCGGCTATTACGTTGAGGAGCTCAGGCAGGGCTGCTGCTACGTGGCAGGGAGCCAGGTACGTAATCAGCAGGCCCATCTGTAACCCATGACCCCATTTCACGAGGAGGGACTCACATCCGGCTGTCTGAGGAACAGCGGTCTCCCTAGAATCAAGACTCTCCTTTATAATAACCGCCACCCCTCCACCCCTACCCTGTGCCCTTGGCTGATGGAATGCGTGTAAACCTGGTGGGCACATCTCTACGAGGGGGACCCCCCTCCATGGCCCAACCAGGTCTCTGTAATACCTGCCAGGTCCGCTTTCCCCTCCTGAATTAGTTCACAAATGAGGGGGGCTTTGTTAGCCGTGGACCTGATGTTGCATAACATCAGCCTAAGGCTCGGGCCCTGAGATTCTGAGCAACCCAGGGAACGAGAAGAGCCTTGGAGGTCGGAGCGTGCCACCGCTTGAAGACAGCGGGTGCGTACCCCCCTAACATGATGTGGCCCCCTGCTCCCACCATATCTGCCCCTCCCAACCACGACCTTGATGGAGCAACCCCTTTCCATACAAGTATTTAGCCCCTCCATTCCCAGCTCCGCCCATCCTATGGTATAACTCTGTGCCGGATCTGGCCTCCTCTTTAAAAAATCCTCTTCTAACCCCTCCCTCTATGGGTTGTCCCCCAAATCCACATGACCCACCCCGCTCCCACTTACCCCCCTTTTAGAAATTTTTAAAATTTTGGATAGGAAATTAGATAAAAAGACCCTCAACCCCCTCTTTGCAACATGCCACCTCTCGGGATTCCAAAATCCATCATCAAGGTAGGCCCTCAATAGTGTGCGAGAGGGGGGAGTCTCGCAGAACAAGAAGCTCAGCTGCTGAGTACATCCGGTGACCAGGGGGTGATCTTAGAATGGCCAAGAAGAAGACATAAGTTCTGAGGTCCTGGAGAGAAGGAAGATGTAGATCAAGATGTTGGTAGAGTAAGCTCTATTGTCTTTTCATAACAGTAGGAGGAGTCTTATGTTATTTAAGAACACCAAGAAAATAATGTCCAAGGCCATCCTCTTACAAAGGCTGGCTAGAGTATAACTGGCCATGGAATCTGATGTGCCAATCTGTCTGGTGGTGAATAGAGCAATGTACCAACTCCTGCAATATCCGTATCCTAGCTGTTAACTCTCTGTTCAACTGAAAGAGTTGATAGAGTATAGGGCCGGTCTATAGGATCCTGCTGGTGGTGATGTTATGAGAAGATGAGATGGATTAGCAATGGAATACAAGGAAGATGTAATTTGCTGCGGGATAATCAGTTAGATGGTCAGTGATCGATGACTCTTCTAAGACCAGACCGGGGGAGGGGGGGTAATATGAGGCGGCCGGGATTACAATTCCACAATCGTCCGCTCGCCATTACAAGTTTTCAGGGTCGGGTTTTTGTTTTTTTTTAAATTCCCCCAACTTCAACTGGTCTTTATATGTATCACAGGTCATTATGGGAACTGCCCCTTCAAGTAAAACCAAGTATCCCGTGACAGTCCAGGAGGTTCAATGATGATAAATTATAGACAGATAGAAAGATATCCCAGCAGCATCTATCCAGGGCTGCCAAGGCTGCTACTGGATTTCAAAATGTTTCCCAAACTCCTCCATCTCCGCCACCGCTGCTGCTGTCCTGAGTGCCGCAATCTCACCATGGAGGCTCCAAATGTGCCAGGAGACCCCCAGCGCCTCAGAAAGGACCGCCCCGCCGCCGCGGTCCCCGCCATCATCGCAGCACCGCCGGCAACCAAGCCACAGCCCACAGAAGAAAAGACAGCAGGCCGCCACAATCTGGGCGCCGCTGCTGCCCCGAATCTCGCCGCCGTTGGCCTCCTCACCCTCGTGACACAGAAGAAATGCTGGTATAGAAAAAATGCTGGGCCCGTCCCAGCCATGGCACTGCGGAGAGTGGAAAAGCTCTCAGCTGGCCGGCGGGAAGTTTAGACAGCCGGGTTGGGGGCGAGGACGATCCATCCAGCCCCCGAAGACCTCAGATGGCCCGAAATCACCCCCATTGTTATCGGGGCTCAGGGAGGTGGCGCCATCTTGGTCACGTGCATCGCGAGGTTTCCCCTTTACAACTTTACAATGAGGAGGACCCAAAATGAAATTTTACAAGCTTTCTATAAAAATAAACTTCAAATTGCAGGACAAGAGGTTTTAGTGCTGAGAGAAATTCCCCCAAAAATGTTAAGAAGCAGAAAGGAGTTTGCTTTTTTAGTGGATGAACTTAGAAATCAACAGATTCAGTTTAGATGGGATGTTCCAGCTGGACTGGTGGTGAATTATATGGGAGAAAGGTATCGTCTTAACACAATTTGAAAGGCAAGAGATTTTTATACTAATGTATTAAAGGCTGGATGCCCACCATCTCAGGAAATGAGGAGAGGAAAAGAAGAGCTGGCAATACAGGGACAGAAGGAAAGTAAACAGCCACAAGCTGCAGGAGAGACCTCGCTTATTGAAGAAGATTTATTGCAATTTTTTGGTACTGATCAACCTTTGGAAGTAGCAGAAAAAAGAGAAGAATCAAAAGACCAAAGGCAGACTCGCGCTGCAGCAAAGCGAAAAGAACAAGATTTAAAGTTACAGCAAACCCAAATGAAAGCTCCAGAAGCTACAAAAACAGAAGCAGTGGGAGAAGCAAAGCCAAAGAGAAAGGTGCAGGAGGATTTTCAGCTGGCGTTCTTAAAGCTTCAAGGTGCCAAGAATGGTAACTAAATTTTTGACTTGGAATGTCAATTGTTTAAATTCACCACAAAAGAGAAAGAAAATTTTTCATTATTTGAAACAGTTTAAAAACGATGTAATTTGCTTACAAGAAACACATATTAGAGTGACAGATCAAAAATATTTGATAAATTCCCCAAAGATTGGGGACACATTTTGTTGCATCTGCTCCAGAGAAGAAAAATGGTATAGTTATATACCTAAGGACAGTTTTAACAGCCAAATTAATTGAGGCAGATGCTCAAGGAAGATATATTGCAATTGAATTCCTAATAGAAGGGAAGAAAACACTTTTAATTGGAGTATATGCTCCTAACCAACAGCAAGAAAAATTTTATAAGCTTTTGCATACCAAAATAATACAATGGGATTATAAATCATGTATATTAATGGGTGATTGGAATGGAGTATTGGATACCCAAAAGGACAAAAAAGGATTACTTCAAAATACCCAAAATCGTGCAAGATTGCCCAAATCTTTTTTTGATATAATGGATGATATGGAGCTGAGAGATATCTGGCGGGAACGAAATGTTGAAGAAAAGGATTTTACTTTTTTTTCTGATAGACATCAATCCTTTTCTAGGATTGATTTTATATTAATCACTAATGATTTCTTTTCTAGGGTAAAGAAGACGAAGATATGTTCAAGAATTTTATCTGATCATAATCCGGTGTGGATGGAATTAGAGCAGGAAAAGGGAGCTAGAAGGTCTTGGAGATTAAATGAAAATTTGTTTAGATATGAGGAAAATGTGAAAGAATGTAAAAAACAAATGAAATAATTTTTTGCTATGAATATGCACAAGGGTACACCTATGGAAATGGTTTGGGATGCAAGTAAAGCATATATGAGAGGAACCTTAATACATTTGAATAATAAATATAGATGTAGACAAGAAAAGAAACGGAGGGACTTAGAAGAGGAAATAAAAAAGAAAGAGCAGGCACTTATATTAAATCCAACAGATAAGAAAATAAAGGAAACAATAAATTTGTTGCGAGGGCAGTTTAATATGTTGATGGCAAACCAAGTGGCAACTAACTTACAATATGCTAAACATAACACTTTTTGTAATGCAAATAAACCAGGTAAATGGTTAGCCTACTTGTTAAGGAAAAAACAAAAGCTATGTACTATAGAAAAAATAGAATACAAAGGTAAAGAGGTATATCAACAAAATATGATTAAAAAAGCTTTTTTAGAATTCTATTCAAAGTTATATGCTAGTGATACAATTCAAGGCAAAGACATAGATAGATATTTATAGGAGGAGAATATCCCTGTAATTACACCAGAGCAAAGGGAACCAATAACTTCGGAAGAAATTATTTTAGCAATTAAACAGTTAAAGGGGGGTAAAGCTCCAGGCACAGATGGACTGACAGCTGTTTATTATAAAAATTTGCAGTTAGAAATGGTAGAACCGCTTAAGCAACTATTTTGTAAGATTCAAGCCGGAGGAGATGTACCCCCTTCCTGGAGAACAGCTTTTATTTCATTGATTCCAAAGGAGGATCAAGACTGTAGTCAACCTAAGAATTATAGGCCAATATCACTTTTAAACACTGACTATTGTTTAATATTTTATTGATTATTGTATAATCAAAATTTTTGCTAAAATACTAGCAAATAGGTTGATGTAATCATGCAACAAATGATTCATAATGACCAATCTGGATTTATAAGCGGGAGACAAATGAAATGTAATGTAAGACAAATTGTAAACTTATTGGAATATCTGGAAAGGAACAACCATGTCCCTACAGCGCTTATCTTTTTGGATGCGGAGAAGGCATGTGATCGATTGAATTGGCAATTTTTATTGAAAATAATAGAAAAGATGCAGTTTGGAGAATACTTTACACAATCTATTAGAGCAATATATCAGAGACAAACAGCACAAATAATAATTAATAGTGGTCTAACAGAAACTTTTAAAATTGAAAAAGGAACAAGACAGGGATGCCCTTTATCATCATTATTGTTTATTTTAACTTTGGAACCTTTATTGAATAAAATACGAGGGTCAAATAAAATAAAGGGAATTAAAATTAGACATCATGATTATAAATTAAGAGCATTTGCAGATGACTTGGTTGTTACTTTAACTCAACTAGTACAATCAGCTACAGGTTTAATGGATATAATTAGCCAATATGGACAAATGTCTGGATTTAAAATAAATAAACAAAAAACAAAGATAACAACTAAAAACATGACAGTAAAGCAAAAAGAAGAACTAGAAAGACTAACAGGATTTGAAATAGTAAAAAAGGTTAAATATCTAGGGGTATATATCACAGCCTCAAATGTAAAATTATATAAAAATAATTATGAATTGTTATGGCAAAAAATACAGAAAGAGATGGAGAATTGGAGAAAACTACAACTATCTCTACTGGGAAGAATAGCAGCTATAAAAATGAATGTTTTACCTAGGTTTCTATTTTTGTTTCAAATGATACCAATACTCAAGAAAGGTGAAAATTTGAAGGAACGGCAGAAGGGTATTAATAATTTTGTTTGGGCAGGGAAAAGACCGAGAATAAAGTTAAAAATAATGCAAGATATACGTGAAAGAGGAGGTCTTAAAATGCCTAATCTAAGATTATACTATGAAGCAGCTGTCCTAACAATAATTAGTGATTGGATTAACTCAACAGAAGAAAGAATATTGAACATTGAAGGATATGATTTGTTATATGGCTGGCATGCTTACTTATTATATGATAAAAAGGTGGATAAGACCTTTAAAAGCCATATATTAAGGAATGCCTTGTTACGAGTTTGGAAAAAGTATCAATATAAATTAAGTTATAAGATATGGGCAATACCCAGACATGCGATAGAGAAGAAAGAATAATTCAAACTTGGTTTCAGTATGGTCAGTTGCAAGCTAGATGGAAAGAAGATCAGAGAATTGGTATCATGCAGAACGAGGAAAATTTGGTAAAACAAATTAGAGACCAAGGTCAAATGCATATAAAAAGATTATACAATGTATTGATAGAAATAGATTCAGAAACGGAATTAGTTAAGGATTGTATGATAAAATGAGCACAAAACATTCAGGAACCAATAAACTTGGGAAAAAATATGGGTTAGAAATATAAATAGATGGCATTTAGATCCTAAAATGTTGGCTTGTATGTATCCGAATTTGCACTCTAAGTGTTGGAGATGTGATTGTGATGATGCCACTTATTATCATATATGGTGGACTTGTAAAAAAGTTAAAGCATTTTGGATTAAAATATGGTGGATCATCCAAAATGTTCTTAAAAAGAAGATAAAGTTTACTCCACAATTGTTTTTGCTGGGTATAATTACAGACTGTACGGTTATAGAGACTAAATTGATTTTAAATTTAATAACTGCAGCTAGACTTTTGGTGGAGCAATATTGGAAGAAGGAAGAATTGCCTACTATTGAAGAATGGACATTAAAAATAGCGAATCTGGCAGAAATGGCAAAGATTTCAGCATATTTGAAAGATCATTCACAAGAAACATATCGGAAGGAGAAGATGGATTGATTATATTCAAAACAAATATCAGACTAAAAAGTATCAAATAGCTTATGAATGAATAGAAAAATTAAGAGTATTTATATTTAGTTAAGTAAAAGGGGAGTTAAAGTGTGAAGAGGGGGATAGGACTCCTTAGTTAATTAGCTTAGTTTAGCATATGATTGTTAATGATATACCCTGTATTTTGTTCTGGGAAGTTCGAGGGGGGGTAAGGAAGGGAGGGGGGGAGGGGGAAATACTTGTAAAAAAATTTTTTTCTTTTTGTAAAACTCTTTAATAAAAAAAAATAACTCATTTGCAGTCCTGGTATCAATTACCTTTCAGGAGCCTTACTGAATTAATTATTCTCTGCACAAAATGTCAATTAGAAGGTAATTTTAAAAATGCCTGAAGTTCAAATATTATTACTGCAAAATTCTTGTTAACAGAGCTTATTTTAAATTCCATTGTAACATTTTTACTGCTTCTCCCCCATTCATGACACTTCTGAAGTCTGAAATGTGCATATATTTTTAAAAATTATATTTTATGAAGGCATTAAACCCTGCATATGTTCTGTATGCACATTAATGTATTACGACAGAAATGATCTTAGCAAATCTCAATTTACGAACAGGAATGCTGGCAAAATTGTGTTATTTTCATGGAACACTGTTTAGTAAATAAAGAGCAGTCTTATAAAATTGATACAAGCAAGCACATACTAAAACAGCCTTTGTAACAACACACTTCAGTAGTTCTTTCAGTGAGCAAACAAATCAGTGCAATAGTAAACATAAGATTTTTTTTAATGACAGGAAAACAGTTCTAGGAATTGCTTAACCCAAACCATTCAAGATTGAGCAATAGTTTGAATAAGGTTGATATAAATTAAGTACAATCATAAATTAATCAAGTAACAGAAAAAATATACAGCTTTAATTAATTTATGAAGAAAATCAGTTGTTGCTTTTTAAAAACAATTTATACAAAATTTACCTGTCTTAGAAGTTTCATGTCAACTAAGATAAATGCAATGTAGAATAAAGAGGCAAAGCAGTTTAAGAAGTTGAACTGCAAAAAAATAGAAAATTAATTAAAAAGGCATTCTATCAAGTATATCCAGAAAGAGTAATGTATGATTCATATGGCATAGCCATCACACACACAGATATATAACCCTGTGAATAATTGGTTTTAATTTGTGGGAGAAAAATCTTTGATGAACTAGAGATGGTTCCCAAGATTTACAATACTACTCCAATCAAGTAACCATAATCCAGATTATACGCTAAAATCTATGCTGTTTTCATTTTTAAGTAATTTTTAATGTTTATGCCTTTTCTTCTATCCAAAAGAAAGATGAAATCTGAATTTAAAATAAGCCCCTTAACATGTTCAATGCCCCATTTTGTCAAACTAGAATTGCAAATTCCAGTTATAATTTATTTGAGAGATTCTTCCCTCCACTAAGAATAAATGCATACATATAATATATATCTAAAAGGAACATTCCATAAAATTGGACAAAATAAATTGGATTATTATCTCTGAATAACATTAATTGCCTATTACCATGTTTCTCCGAAAATAAGACCTACTCAGGCTTATTTTTTGGGGGAGGTCTTATTTAAAAACAAACATGTACATTTTATACATAATAAAAGCTAGCAAATTAAAAAAAAACTTTATATCCTAGATTTAATCCTTCAAAACTCAGCTACATAGAATCCATTTTTATTCATACAGATAAAGCAAAATGGCAAAACTATAAATCCACTAGCTCTATAAACTTTTACTGCACTGTGTGGAACAGTTTTTACTTGATAGGAAAGCAAAGATTTCCCCCCAAATAATTACTGTATTTTTCAGAATATAAAACGCACTGGAATATAAGACGCACCTTAGTTTTTGGGGAGGAAAATAAGAAAAAAGCTGATTGGTGGGTGAATCAGCCTCCCGGAATACCCCCAATCAGCTGTTTCCAGAGGTGAATTTTAGCAACAGGTTTGTTGGTTATGAGCTCTGTGCCTTGCTTTTTTTTCCTGCCTCTTAAACATCTAAAACTCTGTTTCAGAAAAAACTTTTTTTTCTGCCTCTGAAAGCCTCGGAACAGAGCTTCAGAAACAAAGGCTTTTTTTCTGAAGCTTCTTTCAGAGGCTTTTATTCTGAAGGACTATCTGTACTCTGTTCAATCTCTTTTCTTTGGTATTGGTATGTAGATTAACGTCTTCCAATCTGTTGGTTATTGTGTCATTCTCCAGATTTGTTAACATAATTTGGTTAGAACCTTTACTGATTCTTCTTTTGTTCCTTGCCATGTTATTTTAGATAAAAGCCTTTCAGAGGCTTTTTTTTCTGAAGCTTTGTTTCTGAGCCTTTTTTTCTGAAGCTTCATTTCTGAGCCTTTTTTTTTCTGAAGCTTCTTTCAGAGGCTTTTTTCAGCCTCTGAAATCTCTGTTTGCAAGGCTAGGTGGGGCTACATTCAGAGTATAAGACGCACCCAGATTTTCACCCTCTTTTTGGGAGGAAAAAGGTGCATCTTATACTCCGAAAAATACGGTATCTGAAAGTTGATCTATGGTGGTCAACTCATAAGCATTTATTCACAGTACTGGAAAATAATCTTTCATTATCAGCTCTATAAATTTTTTGGTTGCAACAATGAATTAAGTATAGTTCTTTTAGGTTATCTTTAAAATACTAATTAGTATCATAAAAGTAAGTCAAATTCACTTTTTATTCTAACAATGTCAACATACAATTTGAACTGCAATTTTCAAAAGATATAACAAATAATGGAAGATTTTAGAGTTTACATTTCCTAAATCTGAAATCTCTGATGTGCAGATTTTATTATCCCACCTTTTAACAGTTAAGCAACAATATCAGGAGAGCTATTTCATCCTAAGAGAACACTTTAAGAAAATTCATTGCAAATCCTGACCCACAACATAGCTGATCCCATGACAATCTAACTTTCTCAGTGCAATTTTATGATTATGGAACTGGCAGTTTCTCTGAACAGAAGTTACTTCAAAATAATAAACTTAAGAAAAGCCTATTAGCACTTCTTGGGAACATGGCTAACTGAACACATGCACAGGGAGAGATCTCTGAAGGATTTCTCCCTGGAGTGTTGCTCTTCTGCCTTCTAACTGAAAGAATTGTATCCCATCAGTTTTTATGACCCACCTGGTCAGGGTGTGTCGAAGAACTTTCCCTCAGGACCCCTCAATATAGCAGTAAACCGGCAGATTGCTTTTGGAGTTGAACTCTGAAGCTGTCTGTATGCCAAAAGCTGGGAGGGAAGAGGCTGCAATCTGTTCAGGGGCTGAAGAAGCCATTGTGTTTGGAAATTCACATTTCAATCCAACAGTAAGTTATGCCTTCCTTATTTCAATCATCTTCAAAGGCTATTTTTCTACCTGGTCAATTTAAAAGAGACCCTTTCTAGCAACAGCAATACCTTTTTGAAGATCAGCACCATTTTAAGGATGTCTTAAAGAACAAGGAAGAAGGCTGCTAAGGCAAGCCAAATGAAGAAATGGGCCGAGAAAAAAAAAGCTATCAGAGAAAAATAATGATTGAAGCTGTGATTTTAGTTTACTATTGTAGTAACTGGTAGCTTGATCTTCTCAGCTGTGGGTGGCTAAAATCTTCTGATTCTGATTAAAAGAGAAAGCCAAGATGATGGAGCAAAGTATTAGAGATATATTTGAAAGGTCTCTAAATGAAATATGCCAATTTGTGAATCAGTTGTTCTCTGAGGATAAAAAATCATCTTAAAGTACTTCTGAGATGCAAAAAGTGGAGAATATTACCAAACTGCTGAGGCAACTTCATAAATAGCTGAAAATGCAGAGGAGTGTATCGCAGGTTTGGAAGAGCTGGATATTAACTTTCATTTTTACCCTCACTACTATGTTTCAAATGTAAACCTCTCAATACAATTGAAAGAAGAGCTTTGAGAAAATAGACAAATTTAGGACTTTTTCTTTAAGGACATTAACAAGGTTGAGGATCTTGTGAGAAAAAGAAAAGACTACAAGTCTTTGATACTTCCAGAGAAGAAAAAGATTTTACTCCATGAAGATAAGCTGGAAGGAATGTCTTAAGCTTAATGAGTTAACTGGAATCGGGACGCATTTTTATTTGCTTGATATGTGCATCTGAAAGAAAGGTTTGACCCAAAATTTGCAAATATATATATATATTTACATATATATAATGCTTAAATAACTCTTAAAGTAGGCAAAGCTATTGAAAATGTATTTGAGAGTACCTATATTAAGAGAAAGTAAAAGAAAATGATGTAACAGTTTAAAGAAAAACTCTGTTAAAAAGAATAGAATAGAATTCTTTATTGGCCAAGTGTGATTGGACACACAAGGAATTTGTCTTGGTGCATACGCTCTCTTGTGTACATAAAAGAAAAGATACATTCATCAAGAATCATAAGATACAACACTTATTGATAGTTGTAGGGAAACAGTCAATATAAATCTTAAGGGTACCAGCAACAAGGTGACATTCATACAGTCATAAGTGGGAGGAGATGGGTGATAGAATGATGTGAAAATAGACGTTGGTCTTACCTGATACGTCCGTTCTCTCTTAGTGAGGAACGTCTGTCAGACTGGGGCTTGGACTCCACTATGCAGCATATGACCGAGTCTGCAAAATTTAAATAGCTCCGCCCTCTGCTGGTTGATCCCAGTGTTTCGGCAAGGGCGTTAACGCAGACTGGAGTGTCTTTCTGGAAAAATATAAAAGGAGAGGTAAAAGAACACCACCCACCCCACCGGGAACAGGGCCCACCAAGAAGGGTGGGGCTGACAGACATTCCTCACTAAGAGAGAACGGACGTATCAGGTAAGACCAACGTCCATTCTCCTCAGCGTGAGAAACGTCTGTCAAACTGGGGACATACCAAAGCTGAATGTCCACTGGGAGGGAAGAGACAGGCCCTGTTACCTCAAGCCGTGTGAACTGCCTGGAGGACTCTGCGTCCGAAGGCCGCCTCCGCCGATGCAAACGAGTCCACTCGTTAGTGTCGGATAAAGGGGGAGATGCTTGTCCAGGCGGCCGCTCTGCAAATCTCCTCCAACGGAGCCTGGGTTGCCCACTCAGTGGAGGTTGCCGCACTCCTGGTGGAGTGGGCCGTGATACGGTGGGGAATAGGTAAAGACTGTCTTTGGTAGGCAGTAGATATGGTTGCCCGGATCCAACGACCCAGCATAGGTGCAGATGCCTTGGTTCCAATAGACGTGGGTTGGTAGAAGACAAACAACGCCTCTGTTTTACGAAATGTGGAAGTACGCATCAGATATATTTTGATGGCTCGGCGGACATCCAATGTGTGCCACGTGCGTTCTAAGCGGTGCATAGGGGAGGGACAGAAATTGGGCAGGACCAATTCTTGAGCCCGATGAAAGGGAGAGTTGATTTTAGGTATGAACGCTGGGTCCAGTCGGAGGACTACCCTGTCATGATGAAAAATGCAGAGGTCCTTACGAGACGATAGGGCCACCAGTTCTGAAATGCGTCGGGCCGACGTGATTGCGACCAAGAATGAGACCTTGAAGGACAAGAAGCGTAGCGAGACTTGCCGGAGCGGTTCGAAGGGGGAGGCTGTGAGAGCGGTCAGTTACCTTGTTCAGATCCCAAGTAGGGAAGCGATGGACCGGTGGAGGTCGTAAGTTGGTGGCGCCGCGCAAAAATTGGCGGATGATGGGATGACAAGAAATAGATGAAGAAGAACCGCAGGTCAGAACCGTAGAAATGGCGGCCACTTGACGTCGAAGAGTATTGGGGGATAGGCCAGCTTCGAACCCCTCCAATAGAAAACGCAACACATTCTGCACTGAGGCCGATAGGGGATGGACGTGGGAACGTTGGCACCAATCGACAAATGATGACCATGTTGAGTCGTAGATCCTGTTGGTAGATGGCTTGCGGGAGGCTAAAACCACATCGATTGCTGCAGAGGGAACGTTGGCCTTTTTTAAGAAGAACCGCTCAGCCTCCATGCGGTTAAGCGGTACCATGATGGGTCCGGATGCCGAAGGGGACCCTGGAGGAGGATCATCTGGTCATCTGGGATGCTCCAAGGTCGATCGACCGATAGGGACACTAAGTCCGCATACCAGTGTCTCCGTGGCCAGCGCGGTGCCAAGAGAATGATCTCTGCCCATTCCTGAATGACTTTCCTGATGACCCTAGGGAGCAAAGGAAATGGAGGAAAGGCATATAGAAGGCCTGATGGCCAAGGACAGCGAAGAGCATCAGTGGCTTCAGCCCTGGGGTCTTGGTATCGGGAAAAATACCTCGGAACCTGGTGATTCGTCCGAGATGCAAATAGATCCACCTCAGGAGTTCCAAAACAGAGAGTGATGTCTCTGAAGATATGAGCAGGGAGACTCCATTCTGCATTGTCCAGTTGATGTCTGCTGAGAGCATCCGCTTGCGAATTCTCTTCTCCCGAGATGTGATCTGCGCGAAGAGATTTAAGGTGAGACTCAGCCCAGAGACCGAGAAGTAGAGCCTCATCCATGAGCACTCGAGAATGAGTGCCTCCCAGTCTATTAACGTGTGCCTTTGCTGTAACGTTGTCCGTTAGGACGAGCACATCACAAGAAGTAATAAGGTTCTGGAAGTGGAGTAATGCTAGATGAATGGCCCTCAGTTCCAGAAGATTAATGGGAAGGGACCGTTCAAGAGTCGACCACTGACCTTGAGTCAGGTGATGCTTCAAGTGAGCCTCGCAACCCTGGAGGCTCGCGTCCATGGTGATGTGGCGGGTCGGTTCCCTGAAGAAGCAGGGTGCGGACAAAGCTGAGGACGTCCACCATCGGAGAGAGGAGATCACAGCCGGGGGAAGAGACACTCTGCGGAGGGAGGTACTGGATCGGTTTTTCTGATGTGGGAGCAGGAACCATTGTAATTCCCTACTGTGGAGCCTCGACCACGGTACAATGTCGTACGTGGAGACCATCTTCCCCATAAGGCAAGACAGCCCGAGAAGAGAAGAGGACCGCTCCGAGATACAGCGGAGGGCCATGGAACAGAGGCTGGTCTGTCGGTCCACCGAAAGGGAAACCGTAGAGGTTACAGTATTGATTACAGCCCCTAAGTGCTGGAGACAGGTGGTCGGAACCAAGTGACTCTTGGACCAATTTACGGAGAAACCATGGTCCTGAAAAATCCGGATAGTAGTAGCCAGGTCCTGGCGGACCGCTCTCAAGGAGGAGGATTGAAGTAAAATGTCATCTAAGTAAAATTGGATTCTAAGGGGGGTGGACCGGATATGGGCCACTAGAGCCGCCATAATCTTAGTAAAGACGCGGGGGGTGGAGGACAGGCCAAATGGGAGGGCAGCGTACTGGTAATGACACCCTCGGTAGTGAAACCGAAGGTATTTACGGAAGTCAGGGTGGATAGGGACGTGAAGGTACACCTCCGTTAAATTGATGGAGGTGAGGAAATCCCCTGGCCGGAGAGTCTCCAGGATAGTCTGCAGGGTGTGCATCTTAAACTGGTGATACACAACGTACCGATTAAGAGCCTTCAAATCAAGGATGGCCCTCCACCTCCCGGATGACTTGCTAACTATGAACAAACGGGAGTAAAAACCGAGGCCACATTGGTCGGGAGGGACCCGCTGAATGGCTCTGATAGAAATTAGGTGGGAGATGGCCCCCGAAACTAGGCTCCTCCAAACTCTGTCCCTTGAAACCAGACAGGAGATAAAAACAGGAGGGGGAGGGGAGGAGAACTTAAGGGAAAGACCATACCTAACTGTACACTGAACCCAGGAATCAGAGGTGGAAAGATCCCATTGATCGGCAAACAAGGATAGGCGGCCGCCAATGGGAATCTCTGATTCCGTTTCACTTGGACCTACGGAATGGCTTTCCCCTACCCCCTTGAAAGGGCCACTTATGGAAAGGCCTACTACTCTGTCTGACCTGGGGGTCCTGATGAGGTTGGCTCTGGTAGGAGCGTTGAAAACGAGGCTGATAGGAGCTGGATTCCTGAGATTGAAAGGACTGAATTCTGCTGTAGGGGGAAAAGCGAGAATTGGAGCGCCGAGAGACTGAAGGGAGGATCTTGCGACGATCTCTGGTTTCTACAAGAAGGGGTTCCAACGGTGGACCGAACAGGGAGTCAGCCGAATAGGGAGATGATGTGAGTGGCCATTTGCTTTTGGCATCGGCCTGCCAGTGGTGGAGCCACAGAAGTCTGCGGGATGTAACAGTGGAGCCGATGGATTTGGCCGCAAAACAAGCGGAATTCAAGGTGGCATCTGCCGAGTACTCTAGGGCCGCGACTATCTTGTTCAGGTCCTGGTGAGTGTGAATGTCCGAAGGAGGTAGTCAATCCTGTAGTTGTTTCAACCATAACAGAGAGGCTCGGTTGAAAAAGGAGGCTGCGGTGGCCATTTTGACAGCCCACGCAGCAGATTGATGTGCCTTGATAAGAGTCTTTTCCGCCGTTTGTCTTCAGGACGCAGTGATTCTTCCGGAGAGCTTGGGAGTCTGGAAGGAGATGTCAAGGCTGCAATTGGGCCGTCCACTGGAGGTACTTGCAGTAAATTAGAAAGAGCTGGGGCAGTTTGATATAATCGTTTATCGATGCCACTCGGAGCTGGAGCTGAGCCAGGCAGTGCCCACTGTCGTTGTACAACGTCAGTAAACAGTTTAGGGGCAGGAATAAGTTCAGGTTCAACAGCTGGTTCAGCAAAGAGAGAAGAGGCAGGATCCGCACTCTCAGGGAGTGTTGTACCCGCAGTAGAAGGAGAACCCAGTCTGGTCACAGCTAGGGCTTTGTACAATAAAGATCAGAAAAGCTGAGGTCTAAAGAGACCAATAAAGGCTGGTTGGTCCGGAGCCAGTCCCTCATCATCCGAAAGAGATAACTCCCTCGATTCCTCTTCATCCGATAGAGACCCCTGGTTAGAGGGCTCCGGGGAATACTGGTGATCAGTGGAGTGATCAGATTGCACATGGCAGGATTGAGCGTGAGGCACGGAAGGGTGCGGCTGAAAGAGGCCTTGCTGAAGACCTTGAGCCAAACCCTGTTGAATAGCCCTGGCGATGATGGCCTCTAGCGTAGCTTGAGGATCTGCCTGAGATGTTCCCCCTGGGGGGGGATGAGTGGCAACGTGACTGGTTGCTAGGCTGGAAGGACCTGGAACGGAGGTCACTGAATGGCTAGGCCTGTGAGGATCAGAGGGGTCTGGGATGGCTGGAAGACCTGCTCTGCCTCAGATAAGGTTGGCCCACGGGAGGAAGGACGATCCGGAGATAGTTCACGCCCCGGATGGGTCTCAGACAATTGAGGACCCGTGGCCGAATCTATTGGTGATAGAATGGTGGCCGGGACAGGCAAAAAGGCGGAGGGCAGTTGTTGTGCCCTGAGAACCGCCTTCTCCAACGCCCTGTGGCGTCTCAGCTCTTCCTTAGATTGTTTGGGAGGCTGGGCGGCTGAAGCGGAGGATCCCTTTCTTGGGGCTTTGCCCTTGCGTGATTGCTTAGCGGAGGTGCCCTCCCCCGGGTCGCTAGCGTGCCGATGGTGGGTCTGTGAGGAGGCCGAGGTTGAGCGGGGATGATTAGAAGCGTCCGCCATTTTGAACTCACAATCCCTTGGGAGGGGAGAAAGAGCCTCAGTGTTAAAAGTAAGCCCCCAAGATAACTTAGCTGAACGAGGAGGATCTCCGTTGAACAGGAGGATTCTGGCTCCAGAGTTGACTTTGGGCCAAGGAGAAAGGCTCCGCTGGGAAATCGCTCGTCAAGCTGCTAGCTCCAGGCAGTAAAAGCGGCAAGAAAATGGCGCCATTTGAATCACCCGCCAGAATCAGCGCCAGGAAGCTGCTCGGCAAATGCCGTTCAAATGCAGCTATACAGGCACTCCCGATGCAAGGGGAGGCAGAGGGGGAGATGAGCTGCGACCCCTCAGGGGATCCTTGAGGAGGAAGCCCCCTGCCGCTAGCGCGGCCGTCGGCGGTGTCGAGTAAGGACCCTTAACGCCGCTCTATCCAAAGGAAAAAAGGATTAAAAGCAGTCCAAATTGTTAAGAAAGAAAAAAGGGGAAATTTTTTGCAGGAAAAAAAGGTAAAGAAATCAGTCAAAAGACGAGGTCCAGAAAGACACCACTGTCCAGCATAGGACCGAGTCAAAACACTGGGATCAACCAGCAGAGGGCGGAGCTATTTAAATTCTGCAGACTCGGTCATATGCTGCATAGTGGAGTCCAAACCTCAGTCTGACAGACGTTTCTCACGCTGAGGAGAATTAATAGTAATGCAGACTTAGTAACTAGATTGACAGTGTTGAGGGAATTATTTGTTTAGCAGAGCGATGTCATTCAGGGGAAAAAAAGGATGTTTATAAAAGAAAAAAATAATTAATCTATAAGGGTAGTTTGGAGGGAGGGAGCTATATGCAATATTGAAGTTTAAAGCTTGTATATTAGCTAAAGAATAAGATGTATTAGAAAGTTTTGACTTAAAAGAAAAAAAAGTGCCTTTTTTGTTTTAAAAAGTTTAGTACTTTGAAGGAAAAAAAAGGAAGGGGAAAGGGGAAAAAAAAAACACACACACACACGGGTTTTAGGCCAGAGAATTTGAAAGAATACAATAAATTTTGTAAATAAAAATCATGACAGTTCATAAAGATTACTAGGTGCAAATAGCAATACACATTATTTCCATAGCAAGGAAGATAAAGCAGGAATGGTTAACTTGATTATTTAGAGAGGAAAATATGTTCTTATTTGGATATCACTTCTGGAATTTGTGCATGTGAAGAAAAAAAATGAATTTTTTTTTATTGCAAAAGTTTTACAATTACATTTTCACCCCATTTCCCCCCCCCAACCCACCCCAAGCTCCCCAGCCTCCCTAACCCTCCCAAACCCCCCCTAACCCTCCCCTCCCCCCCGGACTTCCACAGAATATAATCCCATCAAAATCCCCTTTTTATAAAACTTGAACCCCTCCATCCCCCATATACTTTTTCATCTTCACAAAATTCAAATATTTCTATCTTTATATAATACCTTCAGTGAAAAGCTATTTGATACTTCCTAGTTTGATATTTGTTCTGCACATAATCTATCCACTTTTTCCATTCCCATTCTATAAGTCTCTTGTGAGCGATCTTTTAGATATGCTGAAATCTTCGCCATCTCTGCAAAGCTGGCCATCTTCAAAGTCCATTCCTCAATTGTGGGCAAAGCTTCATTTTTCCAGTATTTACCTATCAATAATCTCGCTGCTGTTATCATATACAATATCAACTTTGTTTCACCCAATGTAAAACCCTTGACTATACCCAGTAAAAACAATTGTGGAGAAAATTGAATTTTTTTCTTCAAAACATTCTGCATGACCCACCAAATTTTTATCCAAAAAGCCTTAACTTTCTTACAAGTCCACCAAACATGATAATATGTAGCATCTAAGCAGTCATATCTCCAACATTTTGGCTGAACATTAGGGTACATACACGACAATTTCTTAGGATCTAAATGCCATCTATAAAACATTTTATAAAAATTTTCCCTCAAATTCTGCGACTGTGTAAATTTAACATTCTGAACCCAAATTTTTTCCCATGTTTCCAACATCACTGGCTCTGCAAAATTTTGTGCCCACTTAATCATACAATCTTTAACCAATTCAGTTTCTGAATCCCTTTCTAACAAAACATTATAAAGCCTTTTAATATGCATTGGACCTTTCTCTTTTATATGTCTAACCAATTCTTCCTCATGCAACCAATTTTTTGGTCCTCTTTCCATCTCAATTGAAGTTGATTATACTGTAACCAAGTTAGATTAATCCCTTCATCCAACAGTGTTTCTAACGTCTTCAGTTGCCATCTGCCCGCATCTGCAAAAAGAACTTCTTTATATAAAAACTCCCCGAGTGACATTATATTTGTATTCCACATGATATGACCAAGATCCAGCCATAGCGGTATTTTGTAATCCCATTTGAATCGGTGCTTCTTCCAAACTCTCATCAAAGAATCTCTAAGTATATGGCTTTTAAATACTTTATCCACTTAGTTTTCATAAAATAAGTAAGCATGCCAACCAAATTCAAGATCAAAACTTTCTATATTCAATATTCCAGTCTTTTTCCTTCCAAACCAATCACTTGCTTGAGTCAAAGCTGCTGCTTCATAATATAACTGTAGGTTTGGAAGTTTAAGACCTCCCCTTTCTGGAACATCTTGCATAATTTTCAATTTCACTCTCGGTTTTTTCTCGTTCCAGACAACCTTATTCAATCCACTTTGCCATTCTTTCAGTTGTTTATCACTTTTAAGCATCGGAATCATTTGAAACAAAAAAAGAAATCTTGGCAAAATGTTCATCTTAACTGCTGCTATTCTTCCAAGTAAAGACAACTGGAGTTTTTTCCAAGTCTCCATATCTTTCTGTATATCTCGCCACAATACCTCATAATTATTTTGAAACAATTTCATATTTGATTCTGCAACCTGAACTCCTAGATATTTAACCTTTGGTACAATCTCAAAACCTGCCCTCCTTTCAAGTTCGTGTTTTCGATCTTGTGTCATATTTTTAACTATCATCTTAGGTTTTTTTGGTTCAGTCTAAATCCTGATACTGTGCCATAGTCTTTTATAATGTCTTTCATCTGGATTATTGATTCCATCGGCTGTGTTAGGTAACAACCAGATCATCTGCAAATGCCCTTATTCTATAGTCCTCTTACCTTATCACTATACCTTTCAAGATATTCGAGTCCCGTATTGTATTCAACAAGACTTCTAGTGTTAAAATAAATAACAATGGGGATAACGGACAACCTTGTCTTGTTCCTTTTTCAATATTAAAATCTGTTATCAAACTTCCATTAATAATAATCTGTGCCTTTTGTTCTTGGTAAATTGCTGAAACAGCCTGTATAAATTGATCCCCAAAGTCCATCTTTTTTAAAGTCTTTAATAGAAAATTCCAGTCCACTCTATCAAAGGCCTTCTCCGCATCCAAGAAGACCAGCACTGCAGGAATCTGTTTATTCTTCTCAAGATATTCCAATAAATCTATAACTTGCCTTACATTATCCTTCATATATCTGCCCTCTATAAATCCCGCTTGATCATCGTGAATCACCTCTTGAATAACTGGCATCAACCTGTTGGCTAGTACTTTTGCGTAAATTTTATAATCATTATTCAGAAGAGATATTGGTCTATAATTCTCCGGTTTTTTAGGACCTGCTTGCTCTTTTGGTATCAAAGAAATGTAAGCTGTTTTCCATGATGGGGGTATTTTACCCCCTTGTTGTATGTTACAAAATAAGTCTCTGAGTTGTTCCACCATTTCTGCTTGCAAAGTTTTATAATACACTGCAGTCAAGCCATCCGTTCCAGGAGCTTTAGCTGTTTTTAATTGTTTAATTGCTGCAATTATCTCCTCAACTGTTATAGGATGATTTATTCTTTCCTTTTGTTGGTTGGTAATTTTTGTGACTCTTTTATTTTCTAAATATTTTTCTATAAGTCCATTCTGCATATCATCTTTAGCATATAATTTAGTATAATAATCTACAAAGACTTCTTTAATTAATTTTTGTTGAGAGATTTCTTTCCCTCCAATATCGATACTATCAATAGTCCGTATACTCTGCTTCTTCCTTAATGTATAGGCCAACCATCTGCCCGGTTTATTGGCATTACAAAATGTATTATGCTTCGCATATTGTAAATTTGTTGCAACTTGTTCCGCCATAAGCATTTGAAATTGATCTTTCAGAAGTTTTATAGCACCACGTATTCTTTCATCTGTTGGATTTTTAATAAGTAACTGTTATTTATTCTTTATTTCTACTTCCAGTTCAGATCTTTTCTTTTGTCTATTCAGTTTATGTTTAGAATTCATGTGAATGAGTACCCCTCTCATATACGCTTTACTCGCATCCCACACAATTTCAATAGGGGTACCCTTATTCAAATTTATTTCAAAAAATTCTTTCATCTGCTTTTTAAGTTCTATTATATTTTTTTCATATCTAAACAAATTTTCATTTAATCTCCATGATCTTCTCTCAGTCTTTCCAGTCTCAATTTCTATCCATACTGGGCTATGGTCGGTTAGAGTTCTTGGAAAAATCTTTGTTCTTTTTGTCTTAACAAGTAAATCATCTGATAACAAAATAAAATCAATCCTAGAGAAAGATCTATGTCTGTCAGAAAAAAAAGTATAGTCCAATTCTTTTGGATTATGTATTCTCCAAATATCTTTTAATTCCAAATCTTCTTTCATGTCGAAAAAAGTCTGTGGTAATCTAATCCTTGACTTCGCCAGGCTCTTTTTATCTAATTTGGAATCAATTACTCCATTCCAGTCTCCCATGATTAAAATAGATCTATAATCCCATTGCAGTATTTTAGTGTGCAAAGTTTTATAAAAATGATCCTGTTGTTGATTAGGAGCATAAATTCCAATCACGAGAATTTGGCCATTTACCGTATGCAGTTCAATTGCTATAAACCTGCCGCCTTCATCTGCTTCTATAATTTTAGCTGACAGTCTTTTATTTATATAAATGACCACACCATTCTTTTTTTCCAAATTTGAAGCTATAAAATGTGTTCCTAATTTTGAATTTATCAAGTATTTTTGATCTTGTGTTCTGACATGAGTTTCTTGTAAGCAAATTATATCATTATTAAATTGTCTCAAATATGTAAATAACTTCTTCCTTTTCTGTGGTGAATTCAATCCATTCACATTCCAAGATAGAAACTTAATCATCATGTAGACTTTTTTGAAGCGACGAGCAGAATTGCCGAATATCTTCCGAAGTCTTCGGCTTTGCTCCCCCCATGGCTTCACTTTCTTGTGTAGTACTCTTGACTCCCTTTTTGTATTGTTGTGCCTTAGATCTTTCCTGTTGTTGCTTTTCTTTGAGTTGCTTGGAGATTGCACGAGTTACACGCTGGTCTTTGGCTTCAGCCATCCGAGCTAGGTCCAAAGCCACATCTCTTGTGGACAAAATTGGAGAAGATTCTAACAGGGGCTCCTTCAGAAAACCTCCTGTAGCACCCTGCATTTCTGCTGGCTCTGATTCCACCTGCTTAAGCTGCTCTTCCATCTCTTGCTGAGGTTGCTTCTCCTTGTCACTCTCCTTTATCTCCAACACAGTAGATGTACGTGGAGATGGTGATCTCTCTTTAAAAACCGTAGAGTAGAAATGTTCCGCCTTCTCAACAGTATTCAATCGATATCTTTCTCCGTTGTACTTCAGAATTATGCCAGTTGGGGCATCCCACCGAAATGGTATTTGTTGTTTTTTTAATTCCTTCACTAAAAAGCCAAAATCTTTTCTATCTTTTAACATCTTAGGTGGCAGTTCTTTATAAATTCCAATTTGAGCTCCCTCCACTTGCACAGAAGAGAGAAAAGATTTTTGCAAAATATCATTTCTCATTCTTCTATCTGTAAAATATATCACCACATCTCTAGGCAATTGTCTTTGTCTGGCCACCCACGAATTCACTCTGTAAATTTTGTCTATTTTGTAAAAAATCTCTTCAGGATTAATTTTTAACAACACAGCCAAAGCGTCAGCACAAATCTGTCTCAGGTCTTGTCGATCATTCTCCTTAATACCTCTAATCCTTATGGCGAATTCCATCGACCTGAACTGCATCATCGTAATTTCGTTTTCAACTCTCTGCATTTTATTATCAACATCAGAAATTTTGTAATCAGTATCCTTTATTTTAACATTCACTTCTGATTTAAATTCTTCCAACTTGGAATCCATTTTAATAATAATTTCTGACAGGCCAGACACCACATTCGATAATTTATTAGTCACCTTGCCATAATTCTCTTGCACCACCTTTTTAATTTCATTAATTTCCTGTTGTGATTTTTGAAATTTATCATCCAGAGCCTGAGTAATAAAATCTTTTAAACTTTCAACATCAAAATCTTTTTTCTGACTCTGCTGACTGGGAGGAAGCTGCTGCTCAGGTTTACGTGTGGGGGATTCCCCCCCCCCGCTGCCTTTCCTTCCTGTTTCTTAGAAGCCATTCTGCCACGTAGATTAGCTTTTCTGAAAAAGGAGATCCTTTTTCCTTTTCCACCACCACAAAGTCCTCTAAAAAAATCCCCCAGGTTTAATCAAATTGGGGACAGAATTAGACTGAAGCAAGCTCAGGCTTATTTTAAAAGAATTTTTCCTCTTCTCCTGTTCCTCCTTGTTACAAGCAGCGCAACTTTGTAGCTAGTTAAAATAACTTTACAAGTCCACTCTCACTCTCAGCTTGTTAACGCTGAAGCCGGGCGCCATTTTTTCAAGCCGCTTTCACTCGCTCGTACTTTTACTTAAATCAAAAAGTCACAAAAACAATAATACTTGCAATTTCTAGGTTTGAAGGTTCAAGTTGTTGTTTCCGCTAATTGTTGAAGTTGATTTCATTTAATTTGAGAGGTTGCTGCAGCCGACTTGCTCTGCGCAAAGCAGAGTCATCCCACGCCATCCGGAGTCTCAGCAAGTTGAAAGGGAGCCGCGCCTGTTTCCTCCCCAGTAGCCATTTTCTGGGGGCTCACAGGGGCTCAACCTGCTCCTTGCTCGCTCTCCTCTACCAATCCTTCAGATTTGGGAGTTTTCAAGCTGCTTCTTGGAAACGAAGCGGATCTACAGGCGGCGGGGCTGGCGGTCCAAGAAGAAGGACCGTCTTTCGTCGGTAGCCAGCAAACCGGAAGTCAAAAAAAATGAAATTTTGATCTTATTTTTGTTGATTAGAAAGACCTGGTGTTATAAAAATAGCTAGTTATATATTAATGGGCAAAAGCAAAAAGTTGAGGCTGGAGTGTGTTTATCTTGTACTGTGCTAGAAAGAGTTGGAAGTCAATGCCCCCTTTTCTTTCTTTTTCTCTTCCCTCTTGTATTCCACACCTTTTCCCGTTCCCTTGCCCATCCTTAATTTCTTATTTTCTTTTTTCTTTTTTTGTATTTTATATTTTATATAATAAAATTAAAAAATTAAAAAAGAAAAGTCTGTTAGGTATTAGATACCAGACACAGGCCTTTGGAAAATGTGCAGTTAAAACAGTACCATACTGGACTTCTTTGGTACTTTTGCAGATTTACAGGATATTCACAGCCTTGGTTGCAATTTCTTATCCCTTTTATATGTCATACAAGCAGGGAAGTTCACATTTTCCACTGTAGCTTTTGGGGAAGACTAAGAGTGGTTAAAAAGGAAAGTAAAATTTGCAAGTGTGCCCTACATCTACATCAGGAATGAAGAATCTGCAACTTGTGGGTTGCAGGTGACTCTGGACAGCTAGTAATGTGGCCTGACAAGATAGTAAACATTTAACATTATGTGGTTTATATACATTAACTAAATTATATATTTTATATCCAAGACCCTCTTCACTCAATGCAGCCCAGGCAAGCCAAAAGGTTGGATACCCATGATCTATACAGAAGTCCTTTCTGACCCAAAACAGCAATCTCTAGAGTCAAACTCATTTCAGTTGGCTTTCTGCAGAGATATTATAAGCAAATCATAAGCAAAATGCCTCAATTATACCTACCACCAAGACTTTCAAAACTAAGTGATTCTGATATGAAGACTCCAATCTATGGTTTTCTGAAATTCAATTAAAATTGAAAATATTAGATACCATTTATAATAAGTGAAATATTTTGTCTTCAAATGAAAGTAAGAGTGAATATAAAAATGAAAGATATGAGAAATTGCAGAATGTATATTTAAACTACAATATTTATATCATGTGTATACTTGATTACACTGACAACTTGATTACAGTAAGACAAAAAACAAAAATAAAATAGTACAACTACATACAGTAAAAGTTATTATAGGTCTATCAAAATAAGGAGGCAAGATTTCCTTTTTCACTAAGGTTTTCTATTCATATCACTTGGAGATTTACAATTTTACAGAATGCATTGAATGTTTAAACAAAACATTAAAAACATTACATTCAAAGTTAACATCCTTTTCTATTGAGGCTGTCAATTATTAAAGAGTGTTAACAATCTGACTTTTATTTAATAGTCCAGAAAGTCTTAATCAAGGAATCTTTCTAAGAATATTAAAGCAATAGCTGTTTCCTAATAAAGAATTTTTTTTCTTATTCTTATTCTAGAGAGTTATTTTAAACATTAGACTGCCTAGATTTTAAGAAGATGCACTATCAACTTCAGTAATCTAGAGTCCATACTACTACACTGTATGCACAATTATTAGGCAAGTGAATACGTTGACCATATTTTACGCATATTTTCCACCTCCAAGATGTATAAACTTGAATGCTTAGTGGATATAAACATATCAGGTGATGTGTATTTGTGTAATGAGGGAGGGTGTGGCCTAAGGAGATCAACACCCTATATCAAGGTGTGTGTTATTATTAGGCAGCTTCTTTTCCTCAGGCAAAATGGGCCAAATGAGTTAACTAACTCTGAAAAGTCAAAAATTGTAAAAAATATTTCAGAGGCATGCAGCACTTTTGAAATTGCTAAGATATTTGGGTGTGATAACCATCAAATGTTTTGTTGCAAGTATCTAGTCAATAAGGTCTCATGAAACATGTTGAGAAAAAGACACACATTAACTGCCAAAGATTTGAAAAGAATCAAACATAAAGCTACCAGGAACCAATTATCCTCCATTGCCGTCATATTCCAGAATTGCAACCTACCGGGAGTGCCCAAAATTACAAGGTGTTCAGTGCTCAGAGACATGGCCAAGATAAGGGAGGCTGAAACCCAACCACCACTAAACAAGACACATAAATTGAAACAGCAAGACTGGACTAAGAAATATCTGAAGACAGATTTTTCAATGGACTGATGAGAGTAACTCCTGACGGACCATGGGCCCACGGCTGGATCACTAACGAGCACAGAGCTCCACTTCGACTCAGATGCCAGCAAGTTGGAGATGTATGTATTTATTTATTTATTTATTATATTTCTATACCGCCTTTCTCCCGTAGGACTAAAGGCGGTGTACAGTCAAGAAAAATATAGATACACAAACATCATAAAATTGCTAATTAAAATTATTATTATAACATAGTTTGGCCCAATTAAATAGAACCTAAAATTAGATAACATTTTAAAAACATTCACATGTTCATATGTTTAGCCCCGCCTGTTGGAACATCAGGGTTTTGAGGGCACGTCGGAAAGCACGGAGATCAGGGATATTTCGTATCTCAGGGGGCAGGTCATTCCAAAGGGTTGGAGCCCTCACAGAGAAGGCCCTCCCCGTGGGAGTCGCCAGTCGGCATAATTTGACTGACGGTACCCTGAGTAGTCCTTCCCTGTGAGAACGAACTGGTCAGTGGGAGGCTATTGGTGGCAAAAGACGGTCTCGTAGGTACCCAGGTCCTAAGCCATGGAGCGCTTTAAAGGTGATAACTAACACCTTGAATCGCACCCGGGAGACCACCGGGAGCCAGTGCAGCTCGCGTAGGAGAGGTGTTACATGGGCACAACGAGCTGCTATGAGCTAGTATTATTAAAGATGAGCTAGTTGGACCTTTTCAGGTTGAAGATGGACTCAAAATCAACTCCCAAACCTGCTGTCAGTTTTTAGAAGACACTTTCTTCAAGCAATGGTACAGGAAAAAAAGTCTGCATCTTTCAAGAAAACCATGATTTTTATGCTGGACAATACTCCATTGCATGCATAGAAGTACTCCATTGTGTGGCTAGCCAGTAAAAGCCATAAGATGAAATAATAATGACATGGCCCCCCTTCCTCAACTGATTGAGAACTTCCTCCCTATTGAGAACTTGTGGGCCCTTCTTAAATGGGGGGTTTACGATGAAGGAAAACAGTACACTTCTCTGAACAGTGTCTGGGAGGCTATGGTTGCTACTGTACAAAAAGTTGATTGCCATCAGATCAAGAAACTGACAGATTCCATGAATGGAAGACTTATGGCTGTTATTGGGGAAAAAAGGGTAGCTATATTGATCACTGATTTTTTTTTTTTTTGAAATGTCAGAAATGTTTATTTGTACATTTTGAGTTGTTTGTTTATTATTCTCACTTCAACAGTGCAAATAAGCAAGTGAGATGGACAAATTTTCATTTTTCATTTAGTTGCATAATAATTCTGCACACAGATAGTTGCCCAATAATTGTGCACACATATTCTCGTAAGAAAGCCAAAACTTTTACTTTCTTAAATATTCAGTTTTGAGGTTTATTAACATTTTGATTGACCGAGAGCATGGTAGTTGTTCAGTAATAAAATTAATCCTCCAAAATATAACTTGCCTAATAATTGTGCACACAGTGTAGAAAGAAAAACTATACTGAATTTTAAAATAGTCTGACAATCCATATGTGAGCTTTGGACTAATTCTTTAATAAAGTGTGACTAAAATAATTTTAGATCAAGCCATTTTATAGAAAAGCCTTTTTAAATAAAATTACTGTAGGTATGAGGAATTAGCAAGAACAGGGCAATTATCCTGGTAGCAAAGCCTTCAGAATCAACTTTGTTAATCAAGTGGAATTGGAGATTTTAGGATATAATTGCAATGTAACTACATTTATTTATTTATTTATTTAAAGTTTTTGCCTTTATCTTATTTAAATTCAAAGTTATATTTTATTCCAAAACTTTAACAGACTCAAATCACTTTTTACCTTGCCCAATCTAGAAAGGTTAGAATGAAATCATAACTTCCCAAAGACAGTTTGCTTCATAACTGAACAGCTATCTGAACTTCAGTTCTCTACAATTCTAGATTCAAAATCTGCATTATCTGTTATAAGGCAAGATTCAATTCTCACAAATCTATTCAAATTTTACTTTATAAAGTAATTATTATAAAACAATAGAACTTTCATTTCCAGATAATAAAGGACTCTGCATTAGCTTTAAACTATTGAACTAACAGGACAGTGTTGGGTACATAGGTATAAACTCCCTAGGGGAAAAAAATCTAAACAAGATGGATATTTTAGCTGTTACAAACAAGAGCGCTGAATTTCAATGTTTTCAGCTTAATAATTTTTTTATCAGCTCTTAAAAATCAGATGAAACCATAGAGTTGATTCTAATTATTCACAAATTCTTTATTTGTAAATTTGCCTATTTGTTAAATTTTATTTGTAACTAAAAAAATAATACTCATGGTGCTTTCAATCATCCGTAAACATGCAGAGAGCAAAAAAGGAAAAGAAAAGAAAGAAAACCTGTTGTGCAACACACATATTTCCAGCAGAGGTTTCAGTATTTGCTAATTCAGTGTTCACAGTGACTTTATTAAAGATAACTAGTACCAATAATGAGAATCCCCTGTATAAGGTTCCTTCATGCTAATTATTTTATTGCAGGTTTTACCTTGGCATCTAAATTATGAAAGTTTTACTATCATACAAAAGTGGAACTAATTGTATTATAGAGCAGGTTAATATAAGTTAATATAGTAGCAATAAACAAGATACATGAAAAAGGTGGAATAATCTTACCCCATGAGGTCAAGAATTCTGCAGCGTATCTATAAATTCGATTTAGAATTTCAATCACAACAGCATAAATTATGCTGGGCATATATAATATCAAGGCGCTTAATTCATTTTGGTTTTCTTCATAATATAAACGTGCTTGGAATTCCAAGTCAAAATAAATCATCATTATTTGAAGTGAAAAGCAGAGGCAAAGGCACACAAATGGAACTGAAACAAAATAAATCCGTAATTGTCTTTTGAAACTGGAATATATGGGTTCCTCTCTGCCAGTGACAGGATTGATACCTAAAACCCCATGAAATCCTGGTCTTGGTTCCTCAAATTGTCGCTTCATCATCAGTGTTCCCCATCTGTAAGCCATAACAGCACAAGATCGTTTCCAGAGTTCAAGGATAACAGTAGACCACAGCAGATTGAATGCTGCAAATAGCACATACTTGTCATAATCTTCCCAGTCAAAAACATAATAAGGGATCCCAATGACTGCCATTGGAATTAAAGCAAATGTGATATATTCCAAAAAGGCAAAATAGAAAGCAAGTGTTTCACCAAAATAAGAGCGAATTTCATCTGTGAGAAGGAAAAAAAACATTCAGTAGGTAGCAATACCTAACCAACCTGGTTCAGACTCAGAAGCTAAATGGGTTTAGCCTTCAGTGAATTTATATAGTATATAATAAATCTATTTATAAATCTTCATCTCACTATTTCCCTAACTTATCAAGTCAAACGAAGACAAGACAAATCTCTCAAAATAGAAATATGGGTCCTATTTACAAAGTCATATTGCTCTGTCTCTGGTATGTATCTCAATTATCAGATATATACAATTTCAAACATTTTCTCACTATTTAATATTTGTACCAAAAAATCCTTCATTTCCCTCTGTGAATGTCCATTTTCTATTAGTTCATTATACTAAAAAATACAGAAGAATACACCTATATCCATACCTAACATCAGGAAAGAATCAAATCAAATAAGCCAGTATTCCCTGATATTGCTGCTTGCACATAGGCCGTATATGGTCTTGAATTTGCATTTAACATGCAGTCTTATGCTTTGTGAATCTGAAGCCCCTAATAATTACATAATTTATGCAAATCTGAGTCTGTTCTTTTCCAGAATCAGTAATGTCAACTTACCTAAAGGTTGGTATCTAATTTTCAGTTGTTCATACCATATCTGCCCAAGTTTTTTTAAATGGTCTGGGTCATGAAGTGGAAAAACCTGAAGTAGAATGCCATTAGTTGTTAGCCTTCGCACTGAAATAAATAAAAAAGTTGTTAGGTTCTGATATCTTATTTATAATCAAAGCCCATTTTCCAAATCTCATATAAGCTACATATATTATCAACCACTCCACTAGTAATTTACAGATGTTGGCTTTCACAGTTGGTATCTATTAGTTAGTGCTGGGCTTCAAGGTTTAGTGATTATGATCTAGAACCCTCACCACTCTATACTCTGTATAGTTCTATACTCTGTATAATTCAAAAAGGCCAATCAGGTATTAGACACGTGCAGGGGTGAAATTCAGCCGGTTCTATCCAGCTCAGGCAAACCAGTAGCGGCAGCTGCAGGAAGCTCCACCCACCCGTGCAGATGTCATGATGTCACTTTTTTGCGACATTTTAAGCCTCTGCGCATGCGCAGAAGGCTTTGCGCATGCGCAGACGACAATGTGAGCAAGTGAAAAAAGCGAGCGAGCACGCAGTGTGCACACATTTGCGAACCGGTAGGGAAGGGAGAAGCCATTTTAACTCCTCCACACAAACTATCTAACCTCCCTTTTGCTGCTCTGGAACACAATCCTTCCTAAGAATCTAGACTATTGTAAGGTCTTGCCTCTCCAAATCTTTGCAAGAAAACAGGACTCTTGAAACTGAAGTTGTTCCAAAAGGAGCTTTTATTGAAAGGCTTGTGATAGCAAGAGGTCTAGGCCAGAACTAACTCTCCCCACTTAAAAAACAGCAATTTAAAGCAGTGCAAACAAACCCCTCCCACAGTACAGCAATGCAGGAAACAGAAATTCACAGCACAGCAGCAGGAAACAGAAACTTCATATAGAGATCCCTCCAATCCTCCCCCCTCCCACAGAATTCCAACGTCCCAATAGAAATATATGGGACCTGATATGCCACTCCCCCCCTTAGAAAAATGGGAAGTCCACTAGAAAGAAAACAAGAAGAGGGAAGGAGAGACAAAGAAAACATAAAATCAGCAAGGTTTGTCAGGGTACAATTGATTAAATATATGCATTAATTTAGGGGTGTGCACATATTTTTTGTGAACCCATTTATTTTGTGAGAAGGGGAGTTGTTTCCAAGCCACCAGGTACTGAGTGGCTTCGCAGAATTTCCTAGTCTAGAATTTCTTGAACTTCAAAATGTTGTTCGCCTTCTACCATAATAGGGAGTGGAACAGGGGTAGTAGTCAGATGAAGGTCAGAGGTGACTTCAGGCTTCAGCAAGCTACAATGGAAAATGGGGTGGACTTGCCATAATGACTTATGGAATTGCAATTCCACCATGACAGAGTTAATAATGCGAACGATGGGGAAAAACCCAATATATTTAGGGCCCAGCTTTTTAGACTGCTGCAAAGATTTTAGAAACTAAGTGGAAAGGTAAATTTTGTCCCCTCACTTTGTAAGGTCTAGGTTCTATTCGTTTCTTGTCTGCCTGTACTTTATAGCAACCTTGGCTTCATCCAAGGCTTTGTGGACCACTGGCCAAATGGTTTGCAAATGACTAATAAATTGTTTCAATGAAGGGATTTCTGGTTCGTGTGAGGGTAGCTCAAGCACAGCATTAAATTCTTGCTCTGCGACAACCCTGAATGGAATAAAACCTGTACTAGTATGGATTGCATTATTATAGGCCGCTTCTGCAAAAGACAATAGCTCCGTCCAGTTGTCCTGCTGATAGTTAATAAAACAACACAGGTAACTGTTCCAGAACTGACTTCGTTCGTTCCATAGCCCTGTTTGTTTGCAGATGATGACTAGAACTAAGTCCCTGTTCGGTTCTGAGTAGGTTCAAAAAGGCTTTCCAGAACTGGGATGTGAATTGCATCCCTCTGTCTGAAATAATACGTCGTGGGGGCCCATGCAAGCAGTATACATGGATCAAAAACAGCTTAGCCAAGGCTTTGGACGTAGGGATCTTTTGGCATGGGACGAAGTGAACTTGCTTTGAGAAAAGGTATGTAATAACCCAGATCACTGTATTTCCAGAAGTCTCGGGCAATTCTACAATAAAATCCATGGAGATCTCTCTCCATGTGCTGAAGGGTGGGCCACCAGCTGTAGTAGACTGGAGGTTTTCCCTTGCCTGTGTTTAGCGGCAGTGCAAATGGGGCAACTTCTTACATAGCTTTCTATGTCTTTTTTTAATGAGGGCCACCAGAATTGCTTTCTTAGTAATGTTTTTACAAAACCATTGCAACAGTCATTAAGTGTGAAAAACAGTCATAAGTCCCTTTTTCCAGTGCCATTGTAACTACGGTCGCTAAGTCAGTCACACAGTCACTAAGTGAATCTGGCTTCCCTGAATCTGTTTTTCACACTTAATAACCATTGCAGCATGCCCACGGTCAGGTGATCCAAATTTGAGTGCTTGGCAACTGACTCTTACTTATGATGGTCTCAGTGTCCCAGAGTCACACGATCCCCTTTTGTGACCTGACCAATGAAGTCCACAGGGAAGCCAGATTCACTTAATGACTATGTGACTTACTTAAGAGCTGCAACTACTTGCTTAACAATGGTGGCAAGAAAGGTTGTAAAGTGGGTGAAAGCTCACTGAACAGCTGTCTTGCTTTGCAACTGAGATTTGAGACTCAATGGTGGACATACAGTTAAATCGAGGGGTACCCTTACCCTTCCCATATGAGTGCGTCAATCACCGGTAATCTGGCATGCCTTTGCTCTCAATGATTGACATCCACTGTTGGAGGATGGACTGAGTAAGAGGCATCAAAACTCACTTTAGCAAAACTCACTTTAGCAAACAAAATTTTGGGCTCAATTGTTGTTGTTAGTTGAGGACTATCTCTGCCTTCCTTTGCATGACAGCCTTTCCTAGTAAACTCCTTCCCTTTTCTGGGAATTTCTCCTCTGTGTTAGAGGTACTAAAATAACCAAAATGATATAAGGTCTCCTGCTGGAGCAGGGGGTTGGACTAGATGATCTCTGAGGTCACCTCCAGCCCTGGACTGCTGTGCTGTTTCAAAGCATCCTCTGAAGCTGCATCTAGTGACAGGGTTTGTGGTCCTTCCTTCCTCTCCTTTTTCCCACCCTCCCTCCCTCCCTTCATCCATATCTCATTCACTTTCCCTTCCCTTCCCTCTTTCTACCTTGCCTCCCTCTTTCCTTCTCTTTCTTTCTTCCTTCCCACCCTTTTTCTTTTTTCTTTGTCTCCTTTCTCTCTCTCTCTCTTTCTCTCTCTCTCTCTCCCCCTCTTCCCTTTGGATGAAGCCAGCGTACTTACCACCCCACCCCTGCTCTTCCCTTCCCGTTCATTCATTATCAGGGAGACATGATCAGGTACAGGGGAACTTCCACACCTCCCCTTCCTTCTCCTAACAAATGCCTGACACGGTTTGGCTGCAGCACCTCCCCCAACCCCCAACCCTGTGATTGATTGCACCATGGCTTCTGGCTGCCAACATTGGCAGCTATTTGATTGGCTGGCAGCTAACTGACCTGGGGGGCCAAAATCCCGGGACGAACAGTGTGGTGTCGAATAGGCCATGCCAAAGCATGTGGGATGGAGGGGCCATGGCCCATTGGCCAGGGTAAATGAGTGGGGAGGGGGGTTGTCAGCCAAGGAGAAAAGCTAGCAGTGAATGCCAGGAGGTGGAACCCTGGTGGAGAAGCAGGCATGGCCAAGAGTAGGAGCCGAAAAGTCCTAGACCTGTGAAAGTACAAGCCCCTGCCCAACACCCATATATCCATCACATGGCCCAATCAAAGCACTATCCCATATGGGGATACCTCCCAGTCACACCCTTCCAGGTGCAGGGCAAGATGTCTTTGACTCTCTGAGAAAGGAATGTTATTATGACTATATATCTCTCCTACTCCATACAATCCCCCTTCCCAGTTTCCCACAGTAGTAAATATGACAGGCCTGAAGGCCAAAGGCAAAAGATGGCTTCCAAGCCTGACGGACCACATACCCCCATCAGAAGATTGTGTCCTGTAACAAGAGCAACACAGGGTTAATTCAATAGGATAGACTAACCACCTCTTCCCCCCTCTCCAGGGAGACCCTTTGGCTTATCAGGGTATTTATCATAGAATTATTTTACTAACCTGTCTGCTTTTACATCCCAGATTTTAACCCTAGTAGCTTCACACAAAGAGTACTCTTTCCAATGAACTAAACATTGCAGTCAACCTCTATATAATCTAGAATCTAAAACCTTTTTTACTTCATAATGGGTTTCTCCTTGCACCACCATAGGCTTGGGAGTCGAGTCTGTGGTCTTAGCCTAGATCCAACTGCCGGCTTCAGTAGACTACAGTGGAAAACAGGATACACTTTCCTTAGAATTTGGTCAGAAAATGCATAAGTCCTTTCGAACCGACAAAGCCGACAGCTCCGAAACCCTCCGCGCCGATGTGACGGCCAAAAGGAACGCCACCTTGAACGAGAGGAATTTGAGCGACACTGAACCCAGAGGCTCAAAGGGCGGCTTAGTCAAAGATCAAAGTACGAGGGGCAGATCCCAAGACGGATACCGATGAATAGTAGGAGGCCTCAAGTTCGTAGCCCCATGTAGGAAACCCCTCATGCGGGCATCATAAATCCGTGTCATCGAAGGCCGTCTAGATGCCTGGATGACTCCAATAACCTCGTCAGAGAGATGACCTTTCTTCAGGATGACCTGCTCAAATGCCAGACGGCCAACTGGAGCCACTGGGGCTCGGGATGACACACGGCCCCCTGGCATAGGACTATTCGGCGGGGTGGAATCACCCACGGGCTGTCTAATGAGAACTCCACGAGATCGGAGAACCATTGACGGTGTGGCCAATTGGGAGCCATCAGCAACAAATCCACCCGCTTGGATATCATCTTCTTGATTACCTGTTGAATGAGCGGAATTGGCGGAAACACGTACAACAGCTCTGGGGGTCACCGACTCCGCAACGCGTCCATGCCCTCCACCAGAGGACTTGGGTATCGGGTGAAAAAGTGGGGCAGCTGAGCATTTGCGGGGCTTGCGATGAGGTCGACGATCGGGGACCCGAACCTGGTTGACAGCTCGCGAAAGAGCAGGGGGTGAAGTTGCCACTCGGCCGGGTCGATCACCTCCCGGCTGAGCCAATCCGCACACACATTGTTGTCCCTGAAATATGGTCCGCCCATATTGACAGGAGGTGCCGCTCCGCCCAGCTGAAGAGCTTCTCCGATTCCAACATTAGGGATCGCGATCTGGTGCCCCCCTCCTGATTGACATGGGCCTTCGCTGTCGTGTTGTCCGTAAGGACTAGGACATGACTCCCCTGCACTGAGAGATGGAACTGCAGAAGAGCCAGTCGGATCGCCCGAAGCTCCAGAAAGTTGATGCTTTGGAGTCTTTCGGACGGCGACCATTGGCCCTGAGCTACCTGATCTGCCAGGTGAGTGCCCCAGCCGTGGAGACTGGTGTCGGTAGTTAAAACCAGTCGGCTGATGTCCAGAAAGTGGCACCCCTTCAAGATCCCTGCGGAAAACCACCACCGAAGAGATAGACGGACTTGCGGGGGCACCAAGATTTTCCTTGATGAGATCGACGAGCCCCACCGCTGGAAAGGAATGAAGAGCCACTGTAACGGCCGGAAGTGCCTCCGGGCCCAAGGAACGATGCCGTAACAAGACACAAGCTTCCCGAGAAGCTGCAACAGAGACAGCAGATCGACCAACCTTTGCCTCAGGACCTGTTGCACCAACTCCCGAATGCTCCGAATTCTGTCTGGGGACAGAGACACCTGACCGGTGTGAGAGTCTATCAACACGCCCAGGTGAAGAATGGACGTGGTGGGCAGCAGGTGACTTTTGTCCCAATTTATCGAGAAGCCATGTCTTTGGAAAGTTGCGATCACCAAATCCATATCTCTTGGCACCCAATCCTGGGACGATGACAGCACCAGGATATCGTCCAGATAGCACAGCACTCTCACTGGAATCTATCTGAGAGTGGCCGCCACCACTGCCACCAGCTTTGTGAAAGTCCGAGGAGCCGAAGATAGCCAAAGGGCATTGCACAGTACTGGTAATGCTCCCCCGCATATTCGAAACGCAGGAATTGGTGGTGAGAGCGGTGGACTGGAACGTGGAGGTAGGCCTCGCGTAAGTCCACAGATTGCACGAGGTCTCCCCGTCTGATTGAGGCCAGGATGGACCTCAACGAATGCATTTTGAAGCGACGGTAGAGGACCGCCCGATTCAGATGCTTCAGGTTGAGGATCCCACTATACCCCCTGGAGTTTTTCGGCACCAAAAACAGTACTGAGTAGAACCCGGAGCCAAGCTAGTCTAAGGGAAATGGCTCTATGGCTCTGATGTTCCGTAGATGGAGGATCTCCGCTGACATGAGGCGTCATAACTCCGAGGAGCGGGGCACTGGACATCGGATGAAGCGGCTTGGGGGGGAACCGGTGAACTCTATGGACAGACCCTAGGAGACCGTGCGGCGAATCCAGGCGTCGGTTGTCGACAAGTCCCACTGGCCGTGAAAGGCCTGAAGCCGGCCCCTGATAGGCCCCGAAGCCGGTGAGTCATTTGCCCCGACAAAAAGACTTCGAGCCAGAGCCTCGGAAGGGGCGCTTTGAGGTGTGAGGAAGACACCCCATTGCGGAATTGACGTCTGTCGGAATAGCGGTCCGAGGGCTGGAACGACGGACGGTAGGAAGTGGACCCTCTGGGGCCCGAATAAGCCCAAAAGGGCTGCCGCTGGCTGTACGGGACAAAGCATCTATCCTGCTTACGGTAAGTAGACGGGAGCACTTTGCGTTTATCTTTGTCCTCAACGAGGACTGGATCAAGTGCTGCCCCGAACAGGTTGGGGGCCTTGTAGGGTGCCGCAGCCAGCTTCCTACTTAGTTTTTACATCCGCCTTCCAATGCTTCAGCCAAAACAAGTGTTGCGAAGTGATGGACGAGGCAAGCCGGGAGGCAAATTTTACTGAATTCAAAGACGCATCGGCAGAGTATTTGGTGGCCGCTATCTTATTCACATCTTGGTGTAACCTCGTCTCCTCAGGAGGCAACCTCTCTTGTAGCTGGCGGAGCCATATCAGTGAAGCTCTATTGAAAAACGACGTGGCCGTTGCGGTGCGCACCGCCCAGGCCACGGCCTGATGCGATTTGCGGAATGCCAGTTCAGTGTGCCTGTCCTCTGATTTGAGACTGTCCAGAGGATCTGACAAAATGACCGATGCTGAGGCAAGGGAAGCCACAGGCTGGTCAACTGCCGGAAGGTCCAGCAAAGCCTCCAATTCAGGGGCCGCACAATAAAGTTTCCGTTCCAAGTTACTGGGAGAAGTCAACCACCCGGGTTGCCCCCAAGGAGACTGGAGAACGTCTGCAAATAGCTGAGGGCACGGGATGCAGTCCCTCTCTTGTTTAGCCTGTTTAAACAGGGCGTCATGGGGCCCCGCCTCCGACTGAGAGGAGGTGGGCTGGGCTCCCACCGTTCCCAAGCTGGTAGCCAAACGTGCCTTGTGGAGGAGCAACTTGAACAGCTGTGGACGAAACAGTCCGGTGAAAGCCGGGGACTCAGGTGGCAACCCCTCGTCCTCTGAAAACTCGAGGTCTTCTGGATACTCATCTGCCTGGTCCGAATCCGCTGAGGAATCCGACTCCTGACGCTGTGCTGATCTGAGCGGTTTAGAAGAAAGCCCCCGGGCCATTGTTGGAGCCGGAACCTGTGGAGGGGCCATGGAAGCTTGCTAGAAGCCCGCCGCAAAGATGGAAGACAGGGCAGATGACAGCACGGTCTGCAAGTCCAATTGTTGGCTCGCCGTAGGTGGACTCGGCACCCGGAGCCCCACCGCAGTAGGGGTGAAGGTAGCCTCTGGAAGACGTCGCCGGGAACAAAGAGCCGGGGCTAAACCCGCAGATGAAACATCTGGTAGGGATTGAGAGACACCCCTGAAGCACTGAAGTGGCAACGGAGAGGAACTCCGGGACAAGGACGGGCCCGCCTGCGCAGGTGCCGGATGTCCACTGTTGGAATCCATGCCCGACAGCCTGGAGGACGCCAATCTGGCCTTATCAAATCATTTTTCAAGGGCCTTGTGGTGGCATAAGGCATCTTTATCAACTGCCTTTGACGCCTTGGTATGATGGGTATCGCGGCTGCTGCTGTCAGACCGCCTACCCGCCTTTTTCTTTTGCACCTTAGGGCGCAGAGGACTCGCCTCCTGCTCGGGGTCAGAAGAGAACGAGGAGTCCGCCGTGATGGCCCAAGCAGCTGGCAATCCCGCCGTACAAGGTGTTTATTTTTTTTTAAATAACGGTGGGGGGGGAAGGAGGCAAAGCCGCCAGTAATCAGAAAAGAGTCAATCAGTCACTAGGCAAACACACACACCCCGGCGAGTCAACTAGCCTCTTCTCCTCATCAGCCGCAGGCTCGCAGCGAAAGGCCAGGCAATAAAATAAATGTGCAATCAGTCGACCAAATGGAGGTCGCAACTGACGATCACTGGGCCACTTCCATGGAGATGGAGGTCCGGGAAAAACGGCGTCAGCTCCAATTTCAAAATGGCGGCCGCAACAAGAGAGCCCAAAATGGCCGCTCCACATTGCACCGCAGGACCAAATCCGGCCCTGGTGGTGGGAAAGCTCGCTGCCGAACATTCAGGCCACAAAACAACGGCGCTGCCCGCAGAAGCTGACGGAACAGCTGCCGAAGGATAGACCTCACCAAAGTGTTTTCAAGTGTGTGTGGAGCATGCACGAGGCTGCGCTAACGCTCCACTACACTGCCGCCCTAATTGGAGAGCCGAAAAAAACACTCAAGGTGGGGTGAGCTTGCAGAGACACTCCGCTTCGCCCACGCTCCCACCGGCGGCTGAAATCCAAGCCGGATCTGCCCTCGTGGATCGGAATCCGCAGCTGTCACAGCGCAAAGCGCTACGGCATGGGGGGGCAGAGCACCCGGACACGCCACCACGCCTCACAGCTGACTGGCGGTCTTCAATAAATGTGGAAATTCTTCAGCTCTCCACCGGAGAAAAACTAATCAAAAATAAATGAACAGGCTACACGAGCTAGTTAAAGATATAAAAGGTAAATTGGGCACAGAGAAAAAAATCCACCTCAGTCTGACAGCAACTGAGTGAAAGACTGGGGATTGTGGGAAGGATGGGTGTGACCAGAGCACGGAGAGGAGGTTTTTTTGCATAATTTCCACTCAGTTGTTGACAGACACTTGAGGAACAACCCTTCTATGGAGCGTAGCCGCAGCACACTGGAAAACGATATCTTTCCACCTGAGCAGAAAGGAAACCACCCCAATAGCAGAGGAACAAACAATCAACTCCTAATTGACAAAATGATTTTAGAAAACTGCAAGAGAAGGAAGACCAACCTAAATGTAGCATGGATTGACTACAAAAAGACATCTGACTCTCTGCCACATGACTGGATAATCAAGAGTCTAGAAATAACAGGAGCCAGTAGAAACAACAGAAACTTTGTGCAAAGACTGATGGCACAACATACAGTTGCTGGTCGGTGGTGACAGACTGGGAGAACTTAATATCAAGAGAGGAATATTTCAAGGAGATTCACTGTCCCTGTCATTGTTTCCTCGTCAACAACACTGAATAACTCAGGGTTCAACTATCAAACATCAAAAACATCTGGCAGACTATCCCACCTTCTTTACATGGATGATCTGAAGCTGTATGGAAAAACGCCATTTGAAATAGAATCACTGCTCAACACTGTCCATATATATAGCCAAGATATTGCAATAGAGTTTGGCTTGGACAAATGTGCCACACTTACTATCAAACAAGGAAAAATAGTGAAAACTGAAGGAATCAGATGCCCCATGAAAATAACTTTAAGAGTTTGGATGATTATTACTACAAATACCTGGGTATCCTTAAAGTTGACAACATTAAGCACACCGAAGTCAAGAAAAAGATTAGAGGTAAATATATCAAGAGAGTGAAGAAGATCTTAAAAGTCCAAACTCAATGAAGAAAACACCATCAAGGCTATCAACACCAGGGAAATTCCAGGTGTTAGATACTCAGCAGGAATAGTGGACCAGACTCAAACAGAACTAAAAATAATGACAAAAAATCAGGCCCTTCATCCTCACAGCAACATTGACAACTCTGCCTGCCAAGGCAAATAGGTGGACATGGAATGTTGCAAGTACATCAGATAGTTGAAGAAAATAAAAAGACTTTAATAGAATATCTGAAAAACAATGAAAATGAACTGAAGTTAATATGCCAGAAAGGCTTATTGACTACTGGAGAGACCAAACTGAACTGCAAGAAAGACCAACTGAAGAACAGAATGGAGGCATGGGAAGGCAAAGCACTATATGGCCAGTACATTAAAAAATAGTAGGGAAAGCAGGTAACAACAAGATCAGGCAATGGCAAATAGCAGGAAAGTTGAAGAAAGAGATCGAGGGACTAATTCTGGCTGTACAAGACCAATCCTTAAGGACAAATGTATACAAAGCCAGAATTGAGAAGATAGCAACAGGTAGTAAGTGTTGCCTATGCAAAGAAGCTGAAGAAACAGTGGACCACCCAGTAAACTGCTGCAAGATCACACTGACTGACTACAAGCAGCAGCAGGATAAAATAGCAACAACAGTGCATTGGAAGATCTGCAAGAAGTATCATTTGCCTGCAAGCAAGAATTGGTGCGACCATAAAATAGAGAAAGACATTGTCAAATCCGTGTATCTGTCATTCGTTGTGGAAGAAGAGGGGGGGATTTGGAGTTGTCACATTTAGTTCTTTTCCTATGCATCCTAAGTATCCAATTTCTTGCCTGATCCTCTTTGTAAAAACTTTACCTTGATTTATAACCGTCGCCTGGCGCCAGGAATGCCTGGAGAATTCTAACACCTCGGGAAATGAAAGAGAAGGTGGGGGAACGAGCGGATTGTAAAATGACCCCGAGAAGCTCTTTGTATCTGTTTCCCAGAGAGGCTGGTGCAATTTGCATTCACATGGGCGGATTGGTCGGAATCCACATCGGAAGGTGGGGAGGGGATTTCCAATTTCCTTTATCCTGAACTGCATGCTCTGAGGTGGAGCAGCAGCTGCACTAGGTACCCAACTTCCCACTGTTCCAGCCTGATCGTCCTTGGCCAACCAAGGGGCCCACAGCTGGAGAGGAAGACCCCTCCCTTGGGGGTAAAATTTGATGGAGACGCCAAAAGTTGGGATTTTTCCTGGCCCAAGTCCTCGCCTATATGCAAGAGTATGGATGGAATTTCCCAACCCAGGGAGCACGAGTGTGAGTCATTACCTTAGCCCTAGAAGGGACAGTGGCCAGATGAATGGTGAGCCTCCACAACTCCGACGCTCCAGAGCTACGAAACTTCGATCAATTCATGACAGCTCTGCGCCAGCACTTTGAAGATTCCCTTGCTGGTCGCAAAGCCCGGGACTGCATCAGAGTTGTAAAGCAAGGCCACCGTCCTGTAGCTGAATACACTGAAGAATTCCAGAACCTGGCCAGCCGAGTCAACTGGCCAGAAGATATTCTAGTCTGCTGGTTCAAAGATGGACTTAACAATGACCTGTACACTTTCTGCCTGGCTTGTGGCACCCCTAACCGCCTGCATGAATGGAATCTGATGGCAGAGGAGGCAGAGATTGACATGACCCAAAACCAGTACTACACCGGCAGGGCCTGGAGAAGATCCAGAAAACATCAGAGATGATGGAACTAAGAAATTTTATGCAATCGTTTCATGATGATATAAAACAAGAGTTAAAAGAGATGAAAGAGATGATGGGGAAAAACGAAGAGAGAATCCAAAAAGTAGAAGAAAAAGCAGACTGTCAGCGTTCCAAATTATGTTGTCCTCCAGCGCTGACATGAATGAAAGAGGAAGAAGCTTTGTTCTAATGCTGAGATGAACTTTTACCTAGTTTCCTGCTTTTAGTAGATAGCGTTACCTGGGTGACAGAGGGAGGGGGGAAATTCCTGTGAAAAGAAAGTGCTTGGGACAAAGAGATGGATCTGCATGATGGCCAATGAGACATTGGGGTTGAAGAACAGAAAGGGAGGCTGTTGGAAGGAGGAGCCAGTTTTGGCTGCACAAAGAGTTCAGAGATGTCGTTCTTCTATTCTTAAATAATAAAAAAAAAAGATTCATTAGAGACCTTGCATTTGAGAATGAAGTTTATTTAAGATAGCAACGAAACCTGATACAGACATCACAGAAAAGAAAGTTGAAGAATTAGAAGAGAAACTAGTGTCAACAGAAAAATTAGGAGAAAAAACAATTATCTCACTTGAAATGGAACGTTCTGAATTCTACTTAAGATTTCAAAATATAGAGGAAGAAAAAGGAGAAAATTTACCCGAGGTGGTTGCGGGGATCTTGGCAGAAATTTTGGAACAACCCAAGGAAAAGATTTTAAATGAAATTGATGAAGCATTTAGAGTATATACAAGATATGCAGCGAGGAATAAATTACCAAGAGAAGTACATGTAAGATTTACAAAGAAGGCGGTGAAAGGAGAGATATTACAAGCAGCAAGAATCACACCATTGAAATATAAAGGTAAAGAACTTGTGGTTTTACGACAAATACCTAGAAGAGATAGGGATCTGAGGAGAGAATATCAATTTTTAACAAAATTCTTAATATTCAAAGGAGTGACTTTCAGATGGTTAATACCTGAAGGAATCATTGTGACATGGCAAGAACAAAGACATAGACTTGATTCTATTGAAAAAGTAAAGCTGTTTTATCAACAATTTTGTGGACTGTTAGAGGAAGATAAGACTGCAATAGGTGGGACAAAACAGAGATATGATGAGAAAAATAAAGAGGAAAAAACAAAAGAAGAAAGAGCATTAAGAGAAGGGGCAAGAGCTAAAGACCCAATGGAGCAAAGAGAGACAAGGGCGATGAAATCAAAAATGAGTACAAGTAAATCATGGAAGAAGAAATAAGAGCAATATCACTAAATGTAAATGGATTAAATGCGGCGATAAAAAGGAATAGAACCTTAAGTAAACTGAACAGTTTGAAAATGGACATTATATGTTCACCAGAAGTACATATTAGAAGACAACATATGATATTGTTACAATATCCAAAACTAGGAGTTTTATTTATATCATTGATACAACAGAGTAAAAGACGTGTGGTACTGTATATCAAAGAAAAATTAGAACCAAAACTATGTTTTGAAGATGATGAAGGTAGGATTTTGATGGTGAAACTTAAAACAAATATTACTTATTGCAGTATATGCACCAAATGAAAAGCAAGAAGAATTTTATCGGAAACTACACAAAAAAATATTAGAATTGGATTATGAATATGTATGTATAATGGGTGATTTTAATGCCATAGTAGATGTAGACTTGGATTATAAAACAACAAAGATTAATAAAAAATCTAGAAGAATACTGCTGAAAACTTTTTTTACGATGGAAGAATTGTGTATTCAAGATGTATGGAGACAAAAGCACTTGAAAAAAAAGCAATATACTTTTTATTCAAATAGACACTTATCATGGTCGAGGTTAGACATGATATGGATGTCAACAGAGCTCATGGATAGTATACAAGAAGCAAATATTAATTCAAACATTTGGGTGGATCATAACCCAATGATAATAACATGAAAAGGTGAAAAGAAAAGGACAAGATGGACTTTAAATGCAACAATATTAAATGAAAAAGAATTTCAACAGTTTATGGAAAAAAATTAGAGTTTTTCTTTAAAATAAATTTTAAAAAGGACATATCACTTCAGACGGTATGGGATACTATGAAAGCTTATATTAGAGGTCTGGCAATAACTTATTTGGGAAAAAAGAATAAAAAGAAAACACAAAAACAGATAAGATTGAAAGAGGAGTATAAGAAAAGAAAAAGACTTCCAAAAAGATGCACAAAATAAAAAAAAATAAAGAAGTTGATGAAAGTGAAAAAACATGAAATAAATATAAATAAACAGGAACAATTAGCAAACAAATTAAGAGCAACTAAACAATTTTTTTCAAAAATGCAAATAAAACAGGAAGGTGGTTGGCGTATAAATTGAAAAAAGAAAAGGAGAAAAAGATGATAAAATACTTACAAGATGAAGAAGGGAAAATATGTTACAGAAACGAGGAAAAGAAGAGGATAATTCAAGAATACTATAAAAAACTCTACTCTCAAGAAAAAATTTCAGATGAAGAGATTTATTTCATTTATTTTATTTTTGAATTTGTATACCGCCCTTCTCCCTGAGGACTCAGGGCGGTGAACAGCCAAGTAAAAACATCAAATACAAATATTAAAATACAGTTAAAATATACATATATAAATTTGGCCCCATTAATTAAAAACAATAAACAAAACACTTAAAAACACTTAAAAAATTAGGCCAGCCCGGCTTGCTGGAAAAGGAAGGTTTTAAGGGCACGGCAGAAGGCACCGAGGTCTTGGATTCTCCTTATCTCTGGAGGCAATTGATTCCAGAGGGTAGGTGGCCCCACAGAGAAGGCCCTCCCCCTGGGGGTCACCAGCCTGCACTGTTTGGCTGATGGCACCCCGAGGAGGCCCTCTCTGTGGGAGCGCACGGGTCGATGGGAGATCGTCGGTGGCAGCAGGCGGTCTCGAAGATAGCTAGGCCCTATGCCATGGAGCGCTTTAAAGGTAATAACCAACACCTTGAAGTGCACCCGGAAGACCACTGGGAGCCAGTGCAGCTCGCGCAGGAGCGGTGTTACATGGGAGCGCCAGGCTGCTCCCGTCACTACCCGCGCTGCTGCATTCTGGACCAGTTGGAGCCTCCGGGTGCTCCTCAAGGGGAGCCCCATGTAGAGAGTGTTGCAGTAGTCAAGGCGAGAGGTGACGAGGGCATGAGTGACTGTGCACAGGGAATCCCGATCAAGAAAGGGCCGCAACTGGCAAATCAGGCGAACCTGACAAAAGGTCCCCCTGGTTACAGCCGTCAGATGTTCCTCCAAGGACAGCTGCCTATCCAGGAGGACTCCCAGATTGCGAGCCCTCTCTGTGGGGGCCAACGACTCGCCCCCAATAGTCAGTGATGGAGTCAACTGACTATATCGGGATGCCGGGAGCCACAGCCACTCAGTCTTGGAAGGGTTGAGCCTGAGCCTGTTCCTCCCCATCCAGATCCGCACAGCCTCCAGGCACTGGGACATCACTTCAAGGGCATCGTTGGGGTGGCCTGGGGTGGAGATGTACAGCTGGGTGTCATCAGCGTACTGGTGGTATCTCACCCCAAAGCCACGGATGATCTCGCCCAGCGGCTTCACATAAATGTTGAACAGGAGGGGCGAGAGGACCAACCCCTGAGGCACTCCACATATAAAAGGCCTTGAGGTCGACCTCTGCCCCCCTGCCAACACGAACTGCAACCGGTCGGAGAGAAAGGAGAACCACCGTAATACGGTGCCCCCCATCCCCAACTCTTCCAACCGGTGCAGCATGATACTATGGTCGATGGTATCAAAAGCCGCTAAGAGGTCTAACAGGACCAGAACAGAGGAACAACCCCTGTCCCGAGCCCTCCAGAGATCATCAACCAACGCGACCAATGCCATTTCCGTGCTGTGTCCAGGCCTGAAACCCGACTGGAACGGATCTAGATAGGATGTTTCCTCCAAGAATTGTGGAAACTGTCGCGCGACCACACTCTCAACAACCTTCGCCAGGAAGCGAAGGTTGGAGACAGGACGATAGTTGGCCAATATTGCCGGATCCAGGGACGGCTTCTTGAGGAGAGGCCTCACCACCGCTTCTTTCAAGGCGCCGGGGAAGTGACCCTCACTCAACGAAGCGTTGATAACACCCTGGAGCCAGCCTCGTGTAACCTCCCGGGAGGCCAGTACCAACCAGGAGGGACACGGGTCCAGTAAACATGTGGCCACACTAAGTCTCCCCAAAATCCTGTCCACATCATCCGGAGTCACAGCATCAAACTCCTCCTAGATAACATTCTCAAGACTATTCCTCGTCACCCAGCCCTGATCTACCCAGTCAGAGTCCAAATCCCCCCGGATCTGAGCGATTTTCTCATACAGGTATTGTCCGAAATCCTCTGCCCTGCCTTCCAAGGGATCCTCCCGCGCTCCCGGATGGAGCAGGGAGCGGGTTACCCTGAACAGGGCGGCCGGACGATTCCCTGATGACGCAATAGAGGCGGAAAAGTAGTTAAACTTTGCCGTCTTTATCGCCACTAGGTAGGTCTTAATATGCAACCTTACCAGTGTTCAGTCAGATTCAGCGAGACTGGCCCTCCAACCGCTCTCTAGGCGTCTTTTCCGGCGTTTCATCTCCCTCAGCTCCTCGGTGAACCAAGGGAGGGATCGACACCGGGTCAGAGGCCGCAAAGGCACAACTCGATCCAACGCCCCACCAGCCGCCCGATCCCAGGCAGCTACCAGGTCCTCAGCTGAGTCGTGTGCCAGATCTTCAGGAATTGGCCCAAGCTCCGTCTGGAACCTATCAGGATCCATCAGGCGCCTGGGGCGGATCCATCTAATTGGGTCCGTCTCCCTGCGGCGGGGTGTAGCGGTTCGAAGGTCCAGACGAAGGAGTGAGTGATCTGACCATGACAAGGGTTTCATGTCTATATCCCCTATAATAAGACCACTCAACCACTGGCCAGAGACAAAAATCAGGTCCAGCGTGTGTCCCCCCGTGAGTGGGGCCATGAACTAACTGGGTCAGGTCCATGGCCGTCATGGAATCCATGAACTCCCGAGCCATCTCTGACGTTTCACCAACGGACGGCAGATTGAAATCACCCATGACCATAAGCCTGGGTGTATCAACTGCCACCGTGGCTATCACGTCGAGTAGCTTGGGCAGGGCCATTGCCACGCGGCAGGGAGCCAGGTACGTAAGCAGCAAGCCCATCTGAACCCCATGACCCCATCTCATAAAGAGGGACTCACATCCAGCAATCTGTGGCACAGTGGTCTCCCTCGGACCCAGACCTTCGTTAATAATAACTGCCACCCCCCCCCGCCCCTCCCCTGGGCCCTTGGCTGATGGAATGCTCTGAAGCCTGGTGGACACATCTCAACCAGAGGGACCCCTCCCTCCGGGCCCAACCAGGTCTCCGTAATACCCACCAGGTCCGCTCCCCCCTCTTGAATAAGATCGTAAATGAGGGGGGCCTTATTTACCACGGACCTGGCGTTGCACAGCATCAGCCGGAGGCCCAGGTCCTGAGTATCTGAGCCACCTACTATCCGAGGGGAGCCTTGAGGACCGGGTCGTGCAATCGCTCTCAAGTAGCGAGTGCGCACCCCCGGCACAAGATAAGGTCCTCTGCTCCCGCCATATCTGCCCCTCCCATCCACCGTGCTGATGGTATCCCCAATCCCTCGTCCTGCGCCGTCCAGACCGTTACCCTGTGCCGGGCTGGGCCCTGACCTAGGTGGATTACCCCCCCCCATCCCCTTTGGTCACCCTCCCAGTTCCCCTTAAAAAATTATTAAAAACCCTAATTAAAAAACCCCTCAATCCCCAATTTAAAACATGCCACCTCTTGGGGCTCCAAAGGTAGGCCTTCGATAAGGTGGAAGGCCATCACTGCGAGAGGGGGGCATCTCGCAGCGCGAGCAAATCTGCCGAGGTATAAGCCATACAAGTATGATGAAATGGAAAAGGGGAACCTTGGATGTCAGCGAAATTTAAAGATAGTCATTGAGGTGAGAGATGGCAAAAGAGTGACCCGCGGCGATATGGCATTGAGTGAGTGACCGCTGCTCCTCATTAGTCACCGTGTTTTGGGGTCCCCTTGAGGGGCGTGGAGTCCGGAGAGCCCCACGGACGAGAGAGCGAGCCGGGTGAGCATGAAAGCGGAGGGCAAAACGCTGATCGCAAGACCGGGCGGCTCTGTCAAATCCAGCACACATGAGTCGGCCAATTTAATGGCCGACACGAAGCCGCGGTAACCAGCAACCAGATTGGAAGCAAGGAAGATCGAATGTTGCAGTGCTGATCGATACACACCTTCCCAGCATCGCGGAAAGAGGACATCAGGAAAGGGGTCGGTGAAGTCGGGTGGAGAGTCTCACTAACGAGAGAAGCGGCGATTGAAAATTTCCGGAGTTCCTTGACAGAGAGAGAGCCCGACAAGCCGGCATTGAAATAAGAAATAAATTTCCACTGACAGTGTGCGTGCCAAGTGAGGATCGGTGAGAAATTCAAGACCAGCACTTATTTCCCCTTTTTACTGTGAATAAAACTAGACCTAGCGGAGGCTGAAATTGGGTGGATCGAGTCTGGCTTCTTTTTTTTGTAACGAACAGGAAGCTCAGCCATTAGAGTGACTTGACAGAGGAATAAACTGCTTAGCGGTGGACAGTCTAGCAGCAAGAAACATGATAGAGTGCTGAACTCGGAGGAATGTCCTAAGCTTGCAGAAGAACAGAGACTGAGCAAAAAAAAAAAGACTAGAGTATATCCCAAGGAGGGAAATTTGGAAAAAAAAAAAAAAAAGGCTCTTGAACCTCTAGATATTCTGTCCTCAGTATTCTGATTGTTAAAATTGTAAATATCTCGATAAATTGTTTTCGCTTGGACTAGATATATATAATATACCCTCAAATTATGACATCTTAAATTTTTCTATATATATTCCGCTGCTTAGCATTTACAGTATTTACAGTATTTATATTATTTCTATAGTATTTAAAATTATAATTGTATCTAAAATCAAGTATTTAAAAATTTTACATTTACAGTATTTATAGTATTTTAAGCACTTAAAAGTACAATATTTAGCCAAATTAATTGCTATATTGATACGTTGAGCGTGAATTGTTGATTAATTGATATACTGATTGCATATCATTGAATTGTTTAACTTATATCCACTAAGCTAATATTTAATATATTTAAATGGTACATTGAGTATAAGGTATTGTGACAAATTTGAATCACCCCATAGATATTGATACTGATTGTCTATCGGAAAATTAGCTAAATTTGGTTATAAATTTAGAAGAAAAAATTAGATATAGAATTATAAATATATAAATATTTATAAAAATGGAGATAATAGAGGCGCTAACTGGCGAATGAGAATTTGGAGTAATATTGATAGGATAATTAGAGAACAAAAAAAAAATTCTGAAAGAAATGACAAGCATGTCATACACAGTGGGGAAAACAGGAAAAAAGACTCCCTCAAATCCTACCATAGCGACAACTTCTCCGGCGACACAAAAATCAACAGAAAGCCTGGCAATGCAAACCTTGCAAGCATCATTAACCCTGATTCAAGAAACGATGATGGCAATGCAGGAAAAACTGTTAAATAATCATGTTGAATTAAAATCAGACATACATGCATTGGACCAGAAAATGAATGAAATCCAAACATCAATAGTTAATAATGAACAACGAATTCAAAAAGCCGAAACAAGAATTGACCAAACTGAAAAGAAATTGGATACTGTGGATCAAACATTGACAAGTCAAAATAAAGAGCTAGAAGATTCAATAATCCAATTGGAGATGGACCGGGCTTCCTTCTATTTGCGATTTCAGAACGTTGTCGAGGATAAAGAGGAAGACCTAGGTGAAAAGATGGCGGAGCTGATAGCTGATGCACTTCACCAAGACAAAGAGGCGATAATTAGGGAGTTGGACGACGTATACAGGGTCCAGACTAACTATGCAAGAAGGAATAAGCTTCCTAGAGAAGTACATATTCGCTTCACAAGGAAAAAAGTTAAAGATATCTTATACAATATGGCAAGAGACGAACAGATAACGTACCGAGGAAAAGAAATAATAATCCTAAAACAGATACCAAGAAGGGTTCGGGAGATGAGAAAAGGATATAGATTTTTGGACATACAGTTGAATAAAAGAAAGATATTATTTAGGTGGCTTCTCCCAGAAGGGATGCTAATAACCTGGCAAGGAAGAAAAATTAAAATAGAAAGCCTGAGTACAGCACAAGATTTCCTTGACCAGCTGAGAGGTGTGGAAGAAGAGCAGGGTAGTAAGGAAGACCTAGAAACAGTAGCAGTGGAGGAGGAAGCCCTACACCAACAGAACACGAACGAGGCAACTGTAGAGGAGAAGACAGAAGAAGAAGCAGAAGCCAAAGAGAAGAAAGCAAGACCAGTAAGGGCCGTAAGAAACAAACAAGAACCAACAACTAGATAGGGGTATAGCGATGAATGACTTGAAACTAATATCTGTAAATGTCAATGGTCTAAATGACTATAAAAAGAGGAAAAGAATATTAACAAAACTAGGTAAACAAAATGTTGATATAATGTGTTTGCAAGAGGTGCACATAAAAAAAGAAGAGAGTAAATGTTTAGAATACAAAAAATTTGGTCAAATATTTGATTCGTTGGCAGAGAAAAAGAAGAGGGGAGTGGTAATCTATGTTAAAAAAGGAATTGAAGCAGAACTAAAATTTAAAGATACAAAGGGTAGAATCCTTATGATCGAAATTAAGAGAGGGAATTCCAAGGTATTAATAGTGGGTATTTATGCTCCAAATAAAAAACAGGGAGAATTTTTCAAGAAACTTCATGAACAATTAGTGAAAATGGCATATAATGAAATCTGCATGATAGGGGATTTTAATGGCATTGTGGATTCGGAGAAGGACCATAAGAGCAATAAAGTAAAAAAAAATAAAAGGACAAATCTACCGAGAGCTTTCTTTGAGTTAGTTGATGAATTAGATCTAATTGATATTTGGCGTACCCTGCACCCAAACGATAGGCAATACACCTTCTTTTCAAATGCACAAAAGTCGTGGTCCAGAATTGACATGGCATGGGTCAGCAGAAATTTGGGGTTAGAAATCGGAACAGCGGTAATCAATCCAAACGATTGGGCAGACCACAATCCACTAGAAATCAGATGGAAGCCTGTTCAGAGAAAACACCAACGGAGGTGGAGGTTCAATGCTAAACTACTGGGCGATAGAGACTGTATACAAAAACTCAAAGATGAAATAAATTTTTTCTTTAAGGAAAATGAAAACAAAGGTACACCTCGCACAATAGTTTGGGATACAATGAAGGCCTATCTGAGAGGAGTCGTGATTTCATATACCGCACACAAAAATAAAGAAGAAAGGAAGACCTTGGAAGATTATTTAAATCATATAGGTGAATCAGAAAGAAAACTTCAAGATAACCCAGAAGATGAATCAGCCAAAGAAAATTGGATGATGTGGAAGCATAAAGTAAATATCATGGAGCAAGAAGAGCTGGCACAAAGAATGAAAAGAACGAAACAATATCTTTTTGAGAATACTAACAAATCGGGCAGGTGGCTGGCCTATAAATTAAAAAAGGAAAACGAAAGGGGAATAATTCATACCTTAGAAGACTCTAAGGGTAAAATATTGACAAATGAGGAAGAAAAACTGGATAGGGTGAGAGAATACTATGAATCCCTATATAAAGAAGAGGAGGTACCGGATGACAAAATAGAACAATATTTGACAAAAGCAGAGCTCCCACAAATAACTGATGATGAGAAAGAAATGCTTAATAGAAAGATTACAATTGAAGAATTAAAAGTAGCTCTTTCCAAATTGAAAAATAACAAAGCACCAGGACCCGATGGATTCCCAGGGGAAATATATAAAAAATTAGAAGAAACACTCCAACCGAAATTAGTAGAAATTTTTAATGATGCACTGGTAGATTATAAAATTCCAGAGTCATGGAAAGAGGCGCATGTTACACTTGTGCCGAAAGAAGGTGCCGACCCAAAACAAATTCAAAATTATAGACCAATTTCGCTCCTAAATACTGACTACAAATTATTCATGGGTATAATGGCAGAAAGAATGAAAAAGATTTTAAATAATTGGATATATAAAGATCAGAATGGATTTCTTCCGGGGAGACAAATTAGGGACAATTTGAGAATCGTGCTAGACACTCTAGAGTACTATGAAGAACACCCCGAGAAACAGATGGCCCTGATTTTTGTTGATGCTCAAAAGGCATTTGACAATCAAAATTGGAAATTTATGACTAAACAAATTGAGATTATGAAATTCGGAACAAATTTTGAAATGATGATCAAATCTATCTATAATAACCAAAAGGCGAGTATTCTGGTGAATGGGGATAGGACCAAAACATTCCAAATTAGTAAGGGAGTAAGGCAAGGTTGTCCCCTATCCCCACTATTGTTTATTTTGGCCCTAGAAGTTCTTCTACGGAAAATCAGAACCAATGAGGAAATAAAAGGATTGAAGATCAGGAAGGAGACCTACAAGACGCAAGCATTTGCGGACGACGTAGCTCTAATCCTTGAAGACCCCATAGAATCGGGACCAAAAGTATTAGAGGAACTAAGTAAATATGGAAAGGTGGCAGGTTTCATATTGAATAAAACTAAAACCAAAGTATTGATCAAGAACACAACAGAGAGCCAGAAAAATGAGATAGAAGAAGTATTAGGATTACAGGTTGCCAAAAAAATTAAATACCTAGGAATTTGGATTACATTAAGATGTTCGACCCTGAAAGATGATAATTATACCCCCCTAATCAGAAAAATGAAACAAGACCTAGACAGATGGAAAAAAATAAGATTATCACTATTGGGCAAGATAGCCACAATTAAGATGAACATCCTCCCCAGAATATTATTCTTATTCCAAAATATACAGATACATTTAGATAAAAAAATTTTTCTAGAACTAGACAAAATTATCAGAGAATTTATATGGGAAGGGAAAAAACCGAGATTTTCCATTAAAATTTTAAGGGGCAAAAGAGACATAGGCGGATTTGGACTCCCGGACTGGCAAACATACTACAGGGCAGCTAAGCTAGTTTGGATAAGAGATTGGATCACCTTGGAAAATGAGAGGATACTTACCCTAGAAGGTCATGACTTGCAAAAAGGGTGGCACGCCCACATTTGGGACATGGAGAAGAAAAGGAAGACACATTTCCATAGACATAAAATCAGAGACTCCCTGATACAAACATGGATCCAGATCAGGCAAAAATATTACAAAAAAACCCCAAATTGGCTCTCAACGATGGAGGCCCTGACCCACCCCAATAGATGGGAGAGGGAGAAAATGGGCAGATATAAAGATATTTTAGACGAAGGAGGGAGGCTTAAATCAAATGACACCTTACGAGAGCAAGGAATAATCTTAGATTGGTGGACTTACTTACAAGTGAAATCCAGATACCAGAGAGATAAAGAACAATACGGTTTAGAATTTGGACCAAATGGATTGGATAAAGTCCTGTTGGGAACAAATAAAAAGATCCTGGCAAAACTATACAATTACTTACTAGGCGACAATAAGTTTGAAGATGTCACAAAGAACCAAATAATTGCATGGGAGAAAAATACAGGGCGTGATATAAATTTTGGAGAATGGGAGGAGGCATGGAACAGGAATCTTAAATTGACCAGAGCGGTGACATACAAGGAAAATCATTACAAAATGTTCCATAGATGGTATTTAGCCCCGGCCAGACTAGCAAAAATATACCCCAATATACACCCCAACTGTTGGAAATGCGGCCATGGTCAAGGCACCTTCTTTCACATGTGGTGGACATGCCAGGAAGCGAAAGGATACTGGAATAAAATTAGGAGGTGGTTATATGAAATAATAGATGAAGATATTGAATTAACACCAGAGATTTTCCTCCTGGGAATAATAAAGAAGCCATATAGAAAGGAAATGATACATTTAATGATCCATTAATGTAATTAATGATAATTACAGCTGCCAGATTGGCATATGCACAGTACTGGAAAGAGAAAACTCAACCACCAGAAGAGCTTACAATTAAGAAAATACTCGAGTGCGCAGAGATGACTAAATTAACCTATGAATTAAATGATGAGAAGATAGTTTATTATTTGGTGTGGGAAAGGTGGTATAAGTGGTTGCATGATAAAATGAAAGGAAGACCTAAAGGTGTGCTAAATATTGATTAAAAGTGAGCTGAAATATCACTAAGTATTATTTATGTAAATAGTTAAAACACTGTACATCTGATAGTAATTGAAAATGTTATTATACTTATATGTTTTATGTCTTTGTCTGAATGTTTTGTTCCTCTTTTTTTTATTTTTTTTTATTTCTGTTTTGTTTGTAAAAAACCTCAATAAAGTTTCTATAAAAAAAAAAATATTGGTTTTCAGGAAAGTGTAGCAGACAAATGTCTCTTTAAAAGAGAGAATAATGGTTTAGTATAGTTTTTGCTATTGTTCACGGATGATATAGCATCCGTGAACAATATAGCACAGATGATATAGCAATTGTAACTAAAACTGACAAGGAAGCAATGGACATTGTTAGATAGTTACAAGAGAAATTCAAAATTAGGAATTTAGGACATATTAGACACTATTTAGGTCTTGATATTGTTCAAACAGCTAGAGAGTATAAACTGTCACAGTCTAGCAAAATTAGTCAGATGTTGAAACGCTATAGCATGGAGCTATGTAAGCCAGCTAAAATGCCAATGGCACAGGATTTTCAACATGAAGAAATCCAAAGTCCTGGATTTAATAAGGAGATCTATCAATCGCTGATAGGGAGTCTATTGTATATTAGCAATTGGTCGAGACCTGATATTTCGTATAGCGTAAACCAATTAGCAAGGTATAATGCAGAGCCAACTGATAGGCATTGGCAAGCCGCAAAGCAGATATTGAGATATTTAAAGACGACAATGCATTATGCATTATATTTAGAACCTAACCGTAATCTTACACTGAGTGCATATGCTGATGCTAGTTTTGCTACTGATTTGACCACCAGAAAGTCTACATCAGGTATTGCGATGTTAGGTAATTGTTTAATAGGATGGAAGTCAATAAGGCAGAAGCATATTAGTTTATCCACTATGGAAGCAGAATTTTCATGCTTGTCACTAGTATGTACTGATTTAATTTACTATAAACAGTTAATGATTGATGTAAGATTAAAGGTAGATTATCCTATTGTAATTTATGAAGATAACCAAGCTGCTATAAAAATGGCAACAAATTTAGCAGTTAAGACAAGATCGAAATATACTGATATTCATTATCTAAACGTTCGTCAGGGTATTCAAAGTGATATGGTTAAGTTGGAATATTGTATGTCTGAAAACAATGTTGCTGATAATTTTACCAAAGCGCAGGGTGCAATTAAACATAAAATGTGTTGCGAAAGCTATGGCTTGAGAATTTGAACAGGTATATATTAGCCTGTCCAAAGGGGAGAATGTTAGGATATGATGTAAGTCTTAACAAGTTGTCCAGGCAACATATGCGTTCTATAACTTTAAATGTATTCTTTAACTCTAAGATGTAATGCTGAGTAATTGTACTGCTGAGTCATTGTAATGTCTAATGACTGCTGACTGAATGCTGACTGCAATTATCCTAATTGTACTGTTGAGTCATTGCATTGCTGACTTCACTTATCTTAAGTGGATAATTACTAGTGTAAACTGTATATAAGAAGGAAGCCGAGCTATAGTCATTGTTGGACCTGCTCTCATCATTGCTTGACTTGCTGCTTGACTTGCTGGTTGAAACTGTTACTGTCGTGTGTGAAGAAGTGGATGGACCTGCTATCATCGTGATTTGTTACCAGCGTGAATTACTGTTGTTTGTCTGGTAAGAAGATATCTGCAACTTTGGACTGATTTGAATGGCTAAAGACTTGGATTGATAAAAAGACTATGCAATTGTTTTTCACTACAAAGTAAAAGCTTTGTTAAACCAGTTTGTATGTATTGTATTCATTGCTCTCAGTACCGTTTCTCTGTGCATTTACTCTGCTGGTTGGTAACACAACAGTATCCTTAACAGCTATGATGATAAAGGAAAGAGAAGATACAGTATATTTTAAGATATGGAATAAATTTTACTATTGGATAGAAAAGAGATACAAATAAGTTTTTAAAAGATTAAAAAAATGGTTGTAATTAGAATAATATATTAGTGGAAAATCTTTGTAATGGATTTGGTGAGATTCAAGACAGAAGAGGAGAGAAGAAACTTTTGAAGATAACACCGAAATGTCACATGGAAGAAATGAACGATGTACTAAATGTTTGTTTGTCTTAAAAAAAAAAAAAAAAAAGGACAACTGGTTCCAGGCACACAAACACATTTGTTTGCTCAAAGACGATTTAGCCTGGATTGAAAACAAACTTTATGCTAGCCAAAGATTGGAGCTTATGAAACGATGCCATGACTCCAAGATAGCTGGACATTTCGGATTTGTGAAAACGCTACACCTAATCAAAAGGCAATTCTGGTGGCCATCCCTTAAAAAAGACATTGAGAGCTACGTGGCTAGCTGCCACACCTGTGCAGCTGCAAAAAGACGACAAGGGAAGTCCCCCAGGGCACTTACAAACTGTAGCAGATCCTTCAGCCCCTTGGAGAGAGATTTCTATGGATTGTATAGTGGAGCTGCCTGAAAGCACTGGGAACACAGTTATTTGGGTTGTAATGGACCTCTTTTCAAAACAGGTCCTTTTCATACCCTGCCAGAAGATCCCAACAGCCAAAGCATTAGCAAAAATGTTTTTAATCCACATTTATCACCTCCTCCATGGAGCTCCCCATCGGATTATCTCAGACAGGGATGTCCAATTCACCTTCAAATTTTGGCAGGCTTTTTTAAATCTATTAGGCTCCGCCCAGGAGTTGTCATCTTCTGGCCACCCCCAAACGAACGGGGGGGGGGGCTGAAAAAACTAATGGCATATTGGAACAATATTTAAGATGTTTTATTAACTACAAACAGGACAATTGGACTGACCTGTTACCTTTTGCTGAAGTAGCTTACAACTCTGTACCCAGTAGCACTGGTTTCACCCAATTTGAGGACAAGAGTTTAACCCCATGCCAGAGCTACCAGTAAGGAACCTGACATCCCCTCCCTTAAGGAGTGGATAAACAACCTACAAACCACTTGGCCAGTGGTCAGACTAGTGCTACAAGAGGATAGAGAAGCTTTTAAAATTCAAGCTGACAAGAACGCTGGGAACCCAAACCATTCAAGGTTGGGGACCATGTATATCTACCCACAAAGTATCTACAATCCTTACAACCGTCTAAGAAACTGGGACCTAAATTCATTGGCCCATTCCCCATCATCAGAATCATAAACCCTGTCACGGTTAAAGTCCTCCTTCCTAAGACACTTAGGCAGGTTCATCCAGTGTTTCACTGCAGCCTACTCAAGCCACAGATCACTTCAAAAGTCAGACCCTCTTTGCCTACACTTCCAACCCCCATTATGGTGGAAGGAGAACATCATTCTGAAATCAAAGACATCCTTGACTCCCGCACTCACCACGGCTCCACACAATATTTAGTGGCATGGAAACACCTACCATCCTCTCAGAATGAATGGGTAGCCAAAAAACATGTGAAAGCCCCGACACTGTTAAGGAAATTCCACCTGAAATACCCACACAAACCATCCTAAATCTTTTTTTTAATAAAAGTTTTTTAATTTTTTGACAAACATATGCAAACAATGTATTTTTTCTGAACAGAGTATTGGCCAAGTCACAAATTTGTACAGCTTTTAGTTATCTCCAACACAATTTATATATTTCACTTTTTGCCATAATATTCTTTCTCTCTAATTTTTATTTTATTTTCCTTGTTTCTTCAGATGTATAACCAATATTACCATTCACCCTAATCTCTAATCTTAGTCAATTTTTCTTTTTTCTCTCCTCTCGTTGCTTTCTCCAAGTTCAAACCCTTTAATTTAAAATCAGTCATTTTTCTGATACCTAACCCTAACTCTAAATCATCCTGTTGAAATATTTTTCCATATCTCCCTTTTCACCACATAATACAATTTCAAATGTTTTTCCTAAATTCCATTATTCCAATCAGATATTAATATTCATACAATTTTACATATATAACCCATTTCCTTCCCTCTTTTCCATTTCTTTCCTTTATCCATTGCTTTTTCAAAAAAAAAAATATTAACTACACTTTTTCATAGTAAACCATAATCATAATTAGTAATATTTCCCCCTCTTAAAGGTTAATTTCAATTATTGCCAACAGTATTTTAATCTCTTCTTATTAAACATTAAACAAACTTAATTTTCACACTCCAATATAATTTCAAATGCTTTAGCTGAATTCCATAATTACAATTAAAGACATTCCACATATTACAATCTCATGTATTGAATTTACTACAATTCATTTATGCTTATAAATCTTGCTTCAATTTGTTTATAATTCTAGATAATTTTCCATTGCTTTATGTATAATTTAAAGTTAATTTTCAACTTTTCCCTTTCCCTTCTCCTCTTATTTAATAATCCATTAATCTCTTTTCACAATACACTATAATTTCAATTGCTTTAGCTAAATTCCATTATTACAATTAAAAGCATTCCAAGTATAACAATCTCATATATTGAATTTACTAAAATTCATCTATACTTATAAATCTTATTTCAATTCAATTATAATTCTAAATATCTAAAACATCTTTTCCCTTTTCCTTTCCAACAGCTACTCCTTTCTCCTTTCATCCCATTTTCTTATTTTTTTCCTTTTCCCTTTCCCCCTAATTTTAAAGTCCTTTACTCTCCTAATTTGCCATGTATTTCCAACTGATCTCCTCCTTTCCCCTTTCATCTTTCTTATTTTCCCACTGTTAATCCCACTGTAATCATTTGAATTTTTTATATTTTTTCTCTTCTCCCCTTCTTTCTCTCCCTCTCTCTTTCCACCCTCTCTATTTTTATCATTGTTAATCCCAATGTAATCTTATCAAAATTCACCTTTGTTCCTAATCTTATCCTTTTCTCCCAGTTCTCCTCTTTTTTTCCTTGTTACTCCCCACATAATCATTTGATTTTTCATAGTCAATGTCTTTGTCTTTCTCTTCAGTGTCACCTTCTTGCTTCTCATTCATAGTTTCTTTCTCCACTTGGGTATGTATGTTCTAATGCAATTTCTAGTTCGTCAGGTTTTGGTTTTCCATGCATCATTATAATCATTTCATTTAATTCCACTTTGAGTGATATACGCATCCTTTTAATCATTTCAATTAGTTCCTGCACCATCTTGTTGTTTCTGAGTTTTTGTTATTCCAATTTTAAGTTTTATTATAATCCACCTTCTTTCGTTATCGAGGTCAAACGGTTTGCATGCAAACAAATCCTCCCCAAAAGTTCCCACCGCTCTTATCACTTTAAAACATTTTTTCCCAAAATACAAGTTAAGCGTTGTAATGTTTTTTTCTGCCTGTAGATGTCTCTCTCCAATCCACAATTACAATCAACAAATTTAAAAAGGGTCCATTTTATTTATTAAATCCACGTTGCCAATTTCTATCTTTTTCTTCTTAATTTTTTGTTTCCCAAAATCCAATTTAAAATCCAGTTCCAAATCCAATTAAAAAAATGAACCTTCTGTTACAGGAATTTAGTTTAAAGTTTTCCTTTATTCTTCTTTTAATGGTCAAAATTTTTTAAAAAGTTCTTTCCAATCCTCTTCACATCTACTATGGGTTTTTTCTTCTAATATTTTAATTATCTCCACATTTTAGTCCAAAAGTCAAGTTTTGTTTCGGGCTTTGACACTTTAAACTTCTGCTTTGTTGCTCTCTTTCCATTCACATTCCCCCATGCCCATTAGCTGCTGTTTCTTCACTGGCACACCTTTTAACAATTTAAAAATATTTCTTTTTAACCTGTGAGCTGGCAATCTCTCACCAGGCATCAGTACTCCATCCAAATCACTGCTCCTGCTCAGAACTTGGTCAGGTTGCCCCAGCTTTATGGCAGCTGCAATGGCCCCCGCCGAGTTGAAAAGTTTCCTCCAACCTCCAAGGAACTTGCCTGTTCCTCATGGTTGTCTGAGGTGCTTCTCTTTCTTCTCTGTCCCTACAGGACAGATCTGGTCCGAAGACCCCTCGACAGCAGTTCGTCAACCCGGGATTTCGCAAGGCTCGTCAGAGCCCGCTATTCCCCAACTATCTTGCCATGACGCTTCCGGTTGAATCGTCTAACTATCCTAAATCTTAATAGATTATATATTTTATGTCTTTCTAGGTGGATTTTCCATTTTTCTGAGAAAGGCAATATGTCAGATCCATGTATCTGCCATTCTTCATGGAAGAAGGTGGGGGGAGATTTGGAGTTGTCACATCTAGTTCTTTTCCTATGTGTCCTAAGTATCCAATTTCTTGCCTGATCCTCTTCGTATAAACTTTACCCTGATTTATAACCATTGCCTGGTGCCAGGAATGCCTAGAAAATTCTCACACCTCGGGAAATGAAAAAGAAAGTGGGGGAACAAGTGGATTGTAAAATGACCCTGAGAAGTTATTTGTATCTGTTTCTCAGAGAGGCTGGTGCAATTCACATTCACATGGGCGGATTGGTCGGAATCCACATTGGAAGGTGGGGAGGGGGTTCCTAATTGCCTTTATCCTGAATTGCATGCCCTGAGGGATCCCAGAGCCTGTTTTGAGTTTTGACTTGCTTTCATCCCTTTCAATAAACAGTTCATTTTGAAACACAAAGTTCTCAAGAGTTGGTACCTTCTTGGAAGTGGGGGGGGGGAGCTGGTTCTCACAGACATAGAAAATAAATAAGTTAAATTGCTCTGGGATTTCAGAATTCAAACAGATAGGCACCTGCCACATAACACCCCAGCCTTAACAATTGTCGATAAGAAAGACAAAAAAGTCTGGATAGTGGATGTGGCAATGCCTGAAGACAGCAGATTGGGAGAGAAAGAACTGGAGAAGAAAACAAATTACAAAGACCTACAAACAGAAATAGAACTACTGTGGCAAAAGCAAGCAAAGGTAGTACCACCAGTAATAGGGACCTTGGGTGCAATCCCAAAACAACTGGAGCACCACTTAAACATCATTGGTATTGACAAATTCTTCATCAATCAATTGCAAAAGCCAGTTTAACTGGGAACAGCTTCCATCCTGCAACCATATCTCTAGCAACATCAAACATCCACATCTGCCTATCCCAGGTCCCTGGTAAGGACTTGATAGGTAGATAAAAATGCCAAACCCAGTCTGAACATCTGGCTAATTATGCGATGATCAATAAATAAATAATTGAAACTATGGGAGTTGTGCAGACAGTATTTACCATAGCAACATTATATAATGCTCTTAAATGAAGAACCAAAGATTTTTATATTCTAATTTTTAAATTACATATGCAATGCAAAATTAACAAATTACTCACTAATTGACTTTCCTGGATAAAGCTTTGCCTGAGGATAGCCAGGGATCATCTTTTCATTTTTAGCCCTTAAATTTTCAAGTTCATGTTTGATAATGTATTGGCATTCTGCCATTGTAAGAAAATCATGATTATCCTCTAAAGAAAAAAGAAATGCATTGTTGAAAACTAGATTTTTATTTTGACAAGTTCCAAGCAAAAGTAATTGCATGGGGATTCTAAAATCCTATATGTAATATTTATTCAGAAATAAGCTTTCCAATATCCCATGAGAAGAGTCTTTCGTAAAACTGTTAATTATTAAGGGAGATACTGTATATTTATTAAAAGTACAGATTACAATGTTTAAATAATATTTAATATGAATGCTGAATAACTTTTATAATAACAGAAAACTTAAGTCTAAGCAAAATATTCAAACAATTTTACATTCTAAGTTCAAAGATCAGAAATTAATAGAATGCTGGAATTTTAAGCAAACTTTATCTAATAATACTATGCTTATTTATTTCACAATATCTCCTGAAATGGTTAACAGTGTGATTCCTAAATAGCAAGGAACGTAAAATGATTTCACAATTAACTGGTTTTTTACCTGCAAAATCTTTAAAATTTTTTCTAGATGTATATGTAAACGCTCTCATTGTATTATCATTACATTCTTTAACCAACCCTACAGTTTCAGCTCCTAGAAGCAGCCTTAAATTAGATGCTCCAACAAGATATATGTTCTTGCTTCCTTCAATCTCTTTTCCTTCCTCCACCAATGGTTTAACTAAAAGTTGGGCTCCTTCAAAAAAGGAAAACAAATGAAGTAAATTATTCTGTACTGTGTGTATTATGTTCACAGGTTATGCTAAATCATAAACATGGGAATGACAGCCATATTCACAAAACTTGTTTGGATAAAATTAAACCAATTACAGTGATTTCATTTATTGGGTCACTTGTGTCATGAAATTCTTGGATTAAAGGCAGTGCTGAATTAGGGAAGGTTAGAAATGAGTAGACCCAAAGGGGAAGAAAAAAGAAACATCAATGGAAACTGATTAGATTAGAATATTTCCTAATATTTTCAATTAAATTATACATAAAGCATTAATAAATTAGTCTATTTTAATACTCACATGAAAGCTAAATAAAATCAAAACAAATAAATAAAAAGCAGGATCTTGACTATCAAAACCTTTTATGCAAAACATTTTGATGTAAATTGTTTCAAACACAAAAATCCTTAAAATAGTTACCGTATTTTCCGGCGTATAAGACGACTGGGCGTATAAAACGACCCCCAACTTTTCCTGTTAAAATATAGGGTTTGGGCTATACTCGCCATATAAGACTGCCCCTCTTCCAATGCACACCAAATAAAAATTAAAAAACATCAACTGGCTCACCTACAATGTAAAAGCAGCTGTGCTAGACCCAAAATGGCCCCTGTAACAAGCAGGAACCTCATACAGCCACAAAAAGCCCCCCAAAAAAAACTTTCACACTCTAAACACACACAACACAACACAACTGGCTCACCCACAATGTAAAAGCAGCTGTGCTAGACCCAAAATGGCCCCTGCAACAAGCAGGAACCTCACACAGCCACAAAAAGTCCAAAAAACCAACTTTCGCACTTTACACACACCAAATTCCACATACAGCTTTGTGAGATTTTGTGTGTTTGTGTAGTTGGAGTGAAACACTACAGAAACACACTAAATCTCAGAAAGCTGCACAAATATTATTTTATTTTATTTTATTTTTATTTTTATATGAAAGCTAAATTTAAAACTTCCTAAACTTTAAATGGCTAGGTCTAAAAAAGAACAACTAAAAAAACCCCAATTGACTATTTTTTTTAAAGCTCCCAAAGGGGAAAAAAACTTACCCAATAGAACAGGGGTCTCCAACCTTGGCAACTTTAAGACTTGTAGACTTCAACTCCCAGAATTCCTCAGCCAGCTTTGCTTTGCTGGCTGAGGAATTCTGGGAGTTGAAGTCCACAACTCCCTCCTTGCTTGATTGCAGGCAGGGAGTTGCTTGCTTGCCTGAATAGATTCAGGCAAGCAAAGCAAGGCAAGCGTTGCGACTAGCAGCTGAGGTAAGCAAGCTGGAGGGGGAAAACTTTTTCCCTTTTACATGGCTCTGGCCATCCCAGCTGAGTTGCAGGGAACTCAGCTGGGATCGTCAGAGCTGGGATCCTCAGAGTAAAAGGGAAAAAACTTTTTTCCTTTTACGTGGTTTCTGGCGATCCCAGCTGAGTTGCAGGGAACTCAGCTGGGATCGTCAGAGCTGGGATCGCCAGAGCCATTTAAGGCTCGTTAGAGCCTTTCGGGCTGGTTTGCCTGGTTACAGGAGAACGACACCCGGCGTATAAGACGACCCCCGACTTTTGAGAAGATTTTCAAGTGTTAAAAAGTCGTCTTATACGCCGGAAAATACGGTAGCTTCAAATATTCTGAAACTGTTTTACATTCAAAACAAAGCTGTTCTGGATACACAAAACTGTTCATAGCTCTATTTGTAACATATATTTAAAACATTTTAAAGAAATAAACCAAAATATTTATAATTAATCTTGAAAAATCTACTATTTTAATGTTGTATACCAATATAGTTTAATAAGTTATATTTAATATATTTAATAAAATGATTCACTACAGTGGCACTGAGTACACGACTGAAGGACCTGAAAGATCAAGTTAGGGACAGATTGTCATGGAGAAAATCTAACTATGTGGTTACTAAGAGTCAACCCCAATTTAATGGCACATAATCAATTAATATTATTATTTTCTATCCATATAATTCTTTTCTCAAACTTTTGGATTAAAAAGAAAAGAAAATATAATTCATTTCTCTAAAATATCAATAAATGCTACATTACATTGTCAAGTTATATTAAATTAAAAAAGTAAACAGTAATTTCCATGGAGGTAACATATGCTTAAATTTTTTCCATTTAAATAATTGGGACTAAAATTTTAACTAATGGTTATCTAGGAATACAAACGAGATTTAAATTACATGTGTAACAATATCCTTTATTGTTCACAATAAAAGAGTACTTATACAGCATAACAGAACTCCTTTACTTATGTGGTTGCTGCAACTGTATTAAAAAAACCAGGAAAATGTGAGTTCTAGGCAAATGGGTAAGATAGTCCTTTCTTCCCTATTTTCATTTATTTGCAAAACATTCCCCCTTTAAGAATTCCCAACATAGATTCTATGAAGGTAGCCCTTGACTTATGACTCTTTATTCAGCAACCATTCAAAATTAGACATTGCTTTTAAAAGGTTTTCTAAAATGTAATTTACCTAAGTAAAAGGTCTAGAGCTGGCAAGATGGAAACCTCAGGCTAGATGGAAGCATTATTTAATAAATATCTCTAAACTCCAGTCCAGGAAAAAAAAGCATTTCTGTTAATTCTAAAAGATGGAATTCCTTTCTATTTTTTTTTAAAAAAAAAGTTTAAAAATTAATCTCTGAAGCAGGTACATACAGATACATACAGGATTTGATTTCTGGAATCTGTAGTAATCAGACTGTATCTGTATGTGTCTGACAGTGTGTGTGTGTGTGTGTCTATGTGCATTCATCTGCAATAAAGCAAGTTATCAAGCCATATCTAAATACAGACAATAGAGTTGGAAGGGACCTTGTAGGTCTTCTAGTCTTTCCTGCTCAGGCAGGAAAAAGTATACTATTTCAGACAAATGGTTGTCCAATCTCTTCTTAAAAACTTTCAGTTGGAGCATTCACAACCTATGGAAGCAAGTTGTTCTACATATTACCGTAAGTGTTCTAACTATCAGAAAATTTCTCCTCGGTTCTAGGTTGTTTCTCTGCTTGATTAGTTTCCATCAATTGCTTCTTGAGTAATCTGAGAGCTTCTACTCTAAGTAAATTCCTAAATATGAAGTTAACTTTCTCAGGAGTGGAAACATATTCCTTGCCTGCATAAATTCTTGTATTGCGGAAAAACAGACAAACTGAATAACTTAAACACATATCTCAGCACATATCCTATATTTGTAGCAAAATACAACATTTGGACTGTTTCTCTTGTTAGGTCCAAAATTATTTTTATTCCTCTCTCATTCACATTTCCAAAATAGAACACATAGTGTCTTTGCAAAAGAAAAATGTTTAAAAGTAGCCTGAAAAATCTTCTCTTTGCCTACATATGCACATTCTTTTCTATTGTGAATTATAAATCAATGTTCACAAGAAATATCACTGGTTCGTATAAATTGACTTATAACACTAAGGGCACTCACCTCCATTCTTCTTCTTCCCTACAATCTTTTGCATCAGCCATTCTTTGGTTTCATCTTTGGTATTTTGTGCAAGCTCAACCACCACCAAAGGTTTGAAATTAGCCTCAAATGTATCATATGCAGACCAGCTGATCTTCATCTTTTTAGACAACCAACTTTTCAAATAAGTAGAAAATAATAAAAAGTTTTGTGGTTGTGAAAGTTATTCAAGGCAGCATTGTTACAAAACTACTTTTTGCCTGCTTTCATTCTTTTTTTTGCTACAGCAATAGCAAAATTTTGCTGAAAAAGACATTTCCAATTTATCTACATATTTTCAGTCAAGTTCTGTTGTTTATGTTTTTCAAAGAACTCTATTTCCTTCTTCATTTTGGTATTCTCTGAACTCTAGAATCTAAAGTTTTGAGATTTTTACACAAAATATCTGCAAATTACATTGAAATCAAAAGTATTTGCAAGGCACCTAATTGGAGAAATGTAATGTATATTAATCCTTGTATCAAATATGGTAAATATGTTAAAACAGATGTTTATCCCAATGTTTTAGTTTCTAGTTGTTGTTTTTTTAAATCTCATATTTTTTGTATAATTTTAAAACTATTTAATTTACCGTATTTTCCGGCGTATAAGACGACTGGGCGTATAAAACGACCCCCAACTTTTCCTGTTAAAATATAGGGTTTGGGCTATACTCGCCATATAAGACTGCCCCTCTTCCAATGCACACCAAATAAAAATTAAAAAACATCAACTGGCTCACCTACAATGTAAAAGAGCTGTGCTAGACCCAAAATGGCCCCTGTAACAAGCAGGAACCTCACACAGCCACAAAAAGCCCCCCCCAAAAAAACTTTCACACTCTAAACACACACAACACAACACAACTGGCTCACCCACAATGTAAAAGCAGCTGTGCTAGACCCAAAATGGCCCCTGCAACAAGCAGGAACCTCACACAGCCACAAAAAGTCCAAAAAACCAACTTTCACACTTTACACACACCAAATTCCACATATAGCTTTGTGAGATTTTGTGTGTTTGTGTAGTTGGAGTGAAACACTACAGAAACACACTAAATCTCAGAAAGCTGCACAAATATTATTTTATTTTATTTTATTTTTATTTTTATATGAAAGCTAAATTTAAAACTTCCTAAACTTTAAATGGCTCTAAAAAAGAACAACTAAAAAAACCCCAATTGACTATTTTTTTTAAAGCTCCCAAAGGGGAAAAAAACTTACCCAATAGAACAGGGGTCTCCAACCTTGGCAACTTTAAGACTTGTAGACTTCAACTCCCAGAATTCCTCAGCCAGCTTTGCTTTGCTGGCTGAGGAATTCTGGGAGTTGAAGTCCACAACTCCCTCCTTGCTTGATTGCAGGCAGGGAGTTGCTTGCTTGCCTGAATAGATTCAGGCAAGCAAAGCAAGGCAAGCGTTGCGACTAGCAGCTGAGGTAAGCAAGCTGGAGGGGGAAAACTTTTTCCCTTTTACATGGCTCTGGCCATCCCAGCTGAGTTGCAGGGAACTCAGCTGGGGTGGGATCGACCGTCAGAGCTGGGACCGTCAGAGCCATGGTTCTGGCGATCCCAGCTGAGTTGGAGGGAACTCAGCTGGGATCGTCAGAGCTGGGATCCTCAGAGTAAAAGGGAAAAAACTTTTTTCCTTTTACATGGTTTCTGGCGATCCCAGCTGAGTTGCAGGGAACTCAGCTGGGATCATCAGAGCTGGGATCGCCAGAGCCATTTAAGGCTCGTTAGAGCCTTTCGGGCTGGTCTGCCTGGTTACAGGAGAACGACACCCGGCGTATAAGACGACCCCCGACTTTTGAGAAGATTTTCAAGTGTTAAAAAGTCATCTTATACGCCGGAAAATACGGTAATTGAGTTTGAAGACTTATTATATTACATAAGGTTCTAGCCATACAAATCAAACCACTACATATTTATCATTAGTGAGGTATTTATAACATGCAATATGACCTTGTTCAGATAATAATAATGGAACTGTAGGATTTTCAGTTTAGTTATCAAATTATTCTAATCCTACAAAGATAGAACTATGATATAGAAAGATATATTCTATGTTTTTCCATTAAATTTTCAGCCAGCTAATATTTCAATAGGTTGTATTTTCTATTATCAGCATTTAGAGACTGGCTAACATCTATTTTCCCACAAACCTAGGAGAATGTTAATAAATTTCACTCAGACTGAGATCAGCATTTTAAGACAGGCCATGTCAGGAAACAAAACATAAGAATTTCAGAATTACTGTTTTACTGGAAAACTTGCCAAGAGTTTCACTCTGCCCAACAAGATGTGATTGTTTTGAATTTCTTTCTCATGCTCTCCATTTTCTCTGGACTGAGTTATTGTTTCTCTTTAACCATTCAGCCATTCCTTTCCCAAGATTATCTCTACATTGCTTTAAAGTGCTTTATCTTTCTGTAGCTCTCTTGCCTTAGCATTTCTTAGTTAATTTAGTTCTGTACTACTATAGTTATCTTATTTCTTTTGTTGCTTAAGTTATATCATTCCCACTTACTTTCTACCTTTTCTTTAATTTTTCTCTTTCTTAATTTAAGATTTCTTGTACTATAGCAAATTTGGCCATCTCATCTGATTTTGTTCTTAATTCACTCAGTTTCTAAAAGATAGAACTGATGCAAGGACTCATTGCCAGGCTGCAGTACTATGCTCTGGGGTTCTTTCTACTCATTGATAGTTCCTAAGGTCTCTTGCTCTGGACCTTTTATGGACTTTTGCTACTTCCGACCACTGCCAATTCCTAGGGTCTCTCATCATCCTTTGTTGTGAGCTTTCTAAAGTAAAGGTAAAGGTTCCACTGCACATGCAAGGTAGTTGTTTCTGGCTCTAGAGGCGGTGCTCATCTCCGTTTCTAAGCCGAGGAGCCAGCGCTGTCCGAAGATGTCTCCGTGGTCATGTGACCAGCATGACTAAACGCCAAAGGCACATGGAGCAGTGTTATCTTCCCACCAAAGTGGTCCCTATTTTTCTACTTGCATTTTTTACGTGCTTTCGAACTACTAGGAGCTGGGACAAGTAACAGGAGCTCACTCCATTATGCGGCGCTAGGGGTTCGAACTGCTGAACTGCTGACCTTCTGATTGACAATCTCAGAGTCTTAGCCACTGAGCCATTCTGATATCCTTTTATCTTGGGTTCTATATTCTAGTGCTGTTCAGTCAGATCCTGCCTCACCGCACCCAGTCTGCTGCAGTGGAATGTTATTGGCCTATCCTGGCCTCTTCAAACAGCAGCATTGCTGAGATAATTCAAGTGCCTTTTTTGGCTGTTCCGCTACTTGCTGAGCTGTTCTTTGTTCACTGTTTTCCACACTGGTCATGTCCTGCACTTGTACATCTTAGGTGCCAGCATCTATCTCTGCTAGTGATCAGGCTTCCGATCACTATTTACAGAATAGTGTATATATTTGGTCTTTCACAATATTTTTCATGTGTCTTATGTGTCATCAGTCTGAAGGAACTCAGCTCAACAAAGAACAGCTGGTGTTAGCAAGGGATTGTCTCTGCTGTGACTCTCATAAAGCTTTGGCCTACAGCTATCATCTCTACTCATTGCTGCACTTTGTCATCATTGCCACATATCCTGGTTGTTCTCACACAGTCCTTTCCCTTTTGCTTGGCACTTCTTCTTTCTCCTTCTCCTCTGCCTTGGACAATAGCTCTCCCACTGCAACTTAGTAATGGTTTTGCTTCTCCCCACCACAAACTGTTTGATTATTTTGGCCTTCCAGCTTCTATGCTTCTCTCAAGACAATGGGCCAGTGTTAAAGAATCAGATTTTCATTTTGAGCAGGGCAGAGTCCTAAAAAGGCATATATGTGTATGTGTATGTGTCTGTGTACGTATATGTATATATGTATATATATATATACCATGTCCAGAAAAACACACTGTAAAAGAAAACCTTCTCACAAGTTCAATCAAACTTCTCGAACTCGCGATAAAATTTTCTTTTACGGTGTGTTTCCCTAGATATAAAGCCAAGGAAAGTGACAGAGCTTGAAAGGTAAAACACGTCTCGCAGCCCAGCATGTCCCACCCCACCCCAATGACAACAGCAGCCTGGCTGCTTTCCTTCCCCGCCGTCTCTTTATCGAAAGGAGTGGCAGGTGGGGCAGGGGAGAAGCAAGACACGTGGAGCGAGACATGGATCCCCTTTCCATCTCTTCTTCCCACCCACCCCCACTGGGCATGGCAGGGCTCCTGCCCCTTGCTTAGCCACCTGTCCCCTTTAGGGATGCAATTTGGGGGTGGCATATAACATTTGACAGGATCTAATACAGTTAGCATTAATTACAACATAAATCTTTATTTTTGATTTTTAGCCTTTTGTTAATTCAATTCAATGATTCTTCTAATAAATTTGAAGAAATAAATTTGTATAATAGTTTGGAAAAGTTAAATACTATTTTAAAATTATATATAATTACTAATTTAATTTAGCTACTGTTTTAGGTTAATTTTAATGTTTATTGTGTTAAATTGATTTTGGACTACATCCATACACTTTATTTAGTGTTGTGATATTTTATAGTAATATTATAGTTATTTTTGAATCTAGTATCTATTTGAAATATTTCATAAACTATTTTGCGATTCTTATGTTGGTCAAGGATGAACATAAAGACTGATTGACGTTTTCAATTTAAAATTTTTAAGTCTTCTAATTATACCTTCTAAAAATGGATGGAAGGAGAAATGTGTTTCATTTATGCAATCCATAATAAAATTTATAAAATATTTTTAGAATTATTCTGTGATGTATCAAGGAGTACCTAAATTTTCACCCTGAAAGCAGACACTCCAAAGGAAGAAAAATGAAACATTGTGTTTTACTATCAGAGTACATAGTATGATGAAGCAAGAAACTTGAGTTCATCATAATTTCCCAACAACTTTCCAGCAGACTAAATCTGAAAGTTCCCTGAACCTGAAAACTTTTAAAATTGTATTAGCAATAATTTTAATATTGAAGGTAAATGTACAAAGTAACACACCTCAAGAGCAACGCCCTGGAAAAGTGACAACAGTAGCAAACATCAAAAGACAAGACATGCAGGGTGACGTTATCACCATGAAAATGCAATAATTACATTCTGGCGACATGTTTGATGCAAATACACAAGTTGCATCACTACAAGATGTTATTAGGCGAACGTTTCCACTTGCCCCTTCCTCCCGGCATTACCCCAAGGATGCCTTGCATACCCCAAATAGTGTATCGTTCAATCAGGAATCTGTCACGTTATCAACGTTTAACTTGTTCTTTTAAGTTTATTTTGCCCTCTTCCTCCATGATTTTATTTTGCGGTGTTGGCTTCTATTAGGAATTCTTTTAAGATTTACACCCTAGCGAAGATTCCTATTTAAGGCTGTCATTCTATACCCATACCACGTGCGAGAAGTTAGGCTAGACATATCGAGGCCTGCACTCGATCCCTATCCTTCCTCCCAGACTCTCCCCCCCTCCCCCAATCTTCTCTTAACGGCAGAACCAGAGCTCTGGAAGGGAAAATGATTGGAGAAATGAGGCGCTCCTTTTCTTCCAAAGGTGCAGTAAAGAGTGTCCGCCTTCTGCAAATTTACCCGCCCACATCCGGCTGCGCCTCTTGTCCCGAACAGGGAGTGCCAACGGAAAAACACCCAGCAAGAGAAAGAAAGGTCAAGCTCCAAGCAACAAGGATGGGGATACTAAGTTTCGGAAAAATCTAAGTTTAAAATGTATGAGATCACAGAAGCAATCGAGGGTGAAGCGAGTAATATGATAGCAGCGGTATCGCAAGCACCCGCTCCTTTGGGTCCCTTCCTGAAACGTACTTTTTCCTGACCGGTCCCCCCACTCATTCTTCCCTCTTTTAGGGAATGGGGAAGAAGTCTCCGGACTCTTTCATCGAGAGGAAGAACGAGCTCCTTTCCCTACATAAGCCCTCATCCACTCACTTACCCTCAGCCTGTCTTCTCAACGGCCGCCAGGGGGAGGGAAGGCTACGCCACGGCTCCACAACAGACCATGATAACCACCAACGGGCGGAATCACTCCAGACGATCTGCGCCTGCTTGGAGGGGCGGGACTTTCACTCGCCCCGCCTCTGTGGTGAGAAAGAAAGGTGTTATTGGTTCTCTCAGCAGAGCAAGCTTCTCTGCAGACATTCTGTCGTGCGCGTATACGGAGATGCGCGCGCACCTCTATCTGTTGCGAGTAGAGAACTGAGGAAGTGCATGAATTGTTTTCGCGTGTATTTAGATCTAAGATTTTAGCTGTATTTTCTATTTTCTTACCCAATGACTCTGACTTATTCTTCCTTTTCCTGGGCACCTAAATGCATAATGGGTACGTGTAACTTACTGGCGTTTTTTGAAGTGTCACGTTGCTTACATAAACACAAAAACTATTTATTTATTTAATTTATAACCCATGTTCATCCAGTTATCTTCTATTGGATAATTACTGAGGCAGACATTGAAAGTATGTCTATACTTTGTGCATAAGTACATAACCAGCACAAACAATAAATACTTTATCATAGTGTTGCAAAACTACCACTATTCTACCACAATATCTTTGTAAGTTAGGGCACATTTACACTTCCACTCTACTTCAATGCAAGTCACTCATAATTTCTTGAGGCCCAGAACACATGATGTCAATTGTCAACTCGCCCTCAATTGGCTAGTAACATAATCTCTCCTGGCTCCATATTAGAACAACTTTTTGGCATGTGACAGATCAAACTTTGGCTTCTAATTAGTATGCTGTGTTTCAATTCCCTATAACCCTTTTCCTTCCACTCCTATTGGCTACAGTGGCCTATGGGAGGAAACTAATCACTGCTTTTTACTGCCCTTTACATTTTTTAAAACAACTTTGCTAATGGAACAATATTCCATTCCACTCTTCCTGGGGGGAGGAAAAGTGTTGTCCTTGGGAGGGATCAGCAAAAAATGCCAGAAATGCATGCCCAGATTATGAGAATGAATGTGATCCCAGGCACCAGCTAAAATAACTAAGCAAGCTAAACATTTGAAGCAACAGCAATATAAGAAAATTCTGGAGGTCAATGGTCCTTTCTATTAGGCAGGAGAGACAATGTACAATACTCCTGTATTTCACCAAGAAAACTACATGAATGGAAATATATTGTCAATGGGCCTTTCAGTTGGTCACTATTCAACATGTTACTGAGGAACAGCTAAGAATCTTTCAGAGCACTAATCGTATTTTTGACATAGCTCAATTTTAGGTGTCTAGTTGCTGATATTGCCATGTAGGAAAAGAACATCCGAAGTTGAAAAAACAATATCATAATTAAAACATGAAAAGTAAAAAGCAAGAACACAAGAAAGCTCAACACAATGGAAGATCAGACTATATATTGTTAGATATCAACAAATTGAAATGCATTGAAACTGGATACTTCCTAGAGCAGGAGGCTACATAATTGCAAGCATTTATACCTCAATTCCATTGAACATTGCTTCTTTCTGAATCTACAAGAGCAGAGCTGAAGCGGAAAGGGGGGGAAGATGGTGCTGGCTTGTTAACACAAAGAGACGAAAGTGAAAGTTAAGAAGAAAGTTTTTACTGACTCATTAATTCATTAGCGCCTTTCAGCTACCAGCCCTGCTCAAAAATTTTTGGACTTAATTCTGTATTTTAGACTTTGGGATTAAAAATTTAAAGATTTTCTGGATTTTCTTCACTGGCTTTATGAATTGATTCTGAGACTGTGTGATTTTAAAAGCAGATAAAATCTGGGTTGCCTAAAGCAGGGAGTGCGGGAAGTTCCCCCGCCCAGACTACCAAGCTGCAAGCTTTATTGCCCCCAGCAGATACACAAGTTCAATCACAACCACAACCACAAGCACAAACATTAACACTCGAGATGTTTCAGGAAGCCATGAAAGAAATTAAAAAAGGATTTAAAGAAGATATTGCATGTGCATTTAAATCTCAGATCAAATGGAAGAAATGAAGGACATAATTAAGACAAGAAATAAACATATAAGGGAAGACATAGTTGTTGCACTCCAGGGACTGGCAAAGCATGTTAATTATGTAGAGGATAGAGTTGAAGAGATTACTCAAGCAAATGAGATTCTGGATGGTAAATTTGAGGAAACACAAATCAAGATTGATAAAACAGAAGCTGAAGTGATGTTGACACAATATAAGATGATGGAATTTGCTGTAAGAATAAGAGGCTTGAAAGAAGATCCTAAAGAGAACTTGAAAGAGATCTTTGTGGAAGCTCTGGCACAGTTTACAGGAGAGTCCAGAGGAGAACTTGAATGGCAAATTGATCGGGCCTATCACGTTAACTCATGGATAGCCAGACAAAGGAAATTACCAAGAGATGTTGTAATCTACTTTGTTACCATAAGGATTAGAAATGACATCTTACAAGCCTCCTACAAAAACAAGTTGCAAGTGGCAGGACAAGAAGTGGCAGTATTCAAAGAAATACCACCTAAAATGTTGAAATCCAAGAAAGAGTTTGCATGTCTGGCAGATGAACTTAGAAATCAACAGATATAATACAGATGGGAAGTTCCAGTCGGATTAGTGGTGAACTATGCAGGAGAGCGATATCGCCTTAATACAATTTGGAAAGCAAGAGATTTCTACACTAACATACTAAAGGCTGGATACCCACCATCTGTAGGAGTTAAAAAAAATAAGAGATGTAACAGAGGGGAAAAAAGAGGATCTGCAGAAGCAAGCAGAAGGTGGAGTTATGAGTATGCAGGATGAATCACTGCAACTTTCAAGTGCTGTCCAAGCATGGGATATAGTTGAAAAACAAGAAGAAGTTAAAGATCAAAGACAAACCAGAGCAGTTACTAAACCTAAAGAACAAGAATTAAAAATGTTACAAGTGCAGGCTTTATTACAAGAAAATGTGAATACCGGTACAGAAGCTGTGGGAGGGGCAAGACCAAAAAAGAAATTCCAAGAGGATTACCAAGCGGCTCATGCCAAGCTTTGAGATTCTGAAGATGGTTTCTAGGTTTTTAACCTGGAATGTCAATGGTTTAAACTCACCACAAAAAAGGAAGAAAATATTTCACCATCTGAGACAATTTAAAAATGATATAATATGCCTGCAGGAAACACATATAAGGATAACTGATCAAAAATATTTAATAAATGCAAAATTAGGAACACATTTTGTTGCGTCTGCCACGGAAAAAAAGAATGGAATAGTGATCTATCTGAAAAGAGACTTGATGGCTAAATTAGTTGAAGCAGATCAACAAGGAAGATATTTGGCAATTGAGTTACTAATAGAAGGGAAGAAGACACTTTTAATGGGGATATATGCACCCAACCAACAACAAGAAAAGTTTTATAAGTTGATACATACAAAATTATTACACTGGGACTATAATTCATGCATGCTGAAAGGGGATTGGAATGGAGTAATAGACCCCAATATTGATAAGAAAAGACTTTTACAATCTACTAAATTGCGAGTGAGACTGCCTAAATCTTTTTTCGATATGATGGAGGATATGGAATTAAGAGATATTTGGCGTGAACGGAATCACAAAGAACAAGATTTTACATTTTTTTCAGATAGACATCAATCTTTTTCGAGAATTGATTTTATATTAATTACAAATGATTTTTTTCCCAGGGTAAAGAAGACAAACATTTCCCCCAGAATTTTAACGGATCATAGTCCAGTTTGGATGGAACTGGAGTGTGGGGAAAGGTCTAGGAGATCTTGGCGGTTAAATGAAAATCTTTTTAGATATAAGAAAAACATAATAGAATGTAAAAAATTAATGAAGGAATTTTTTCTTTTCAATATGAATAAGGGAACATCTATGGATATGGTATGGGATGCTAGTAAAGCATACATGAGAGGAGTTTTGATAAATATGAGCAATGCATATAGGCGTAGACAGACGGAAAAAAGGAGGGAATTAGAAGAAGAGATTAAGAAAAAAGAAAAGGTGTTAATTCATAACCCAGGGGATAAGAAAATTAAAGAGGAGATTACCTTATTACAAGGGCAGTTTAATATGATGTTTTCAGATCAAGTGGCAACTAATTTACAATATGCTAAACACAATACCTTTTGTAATGCAAATAAACCAGGTAGATGGTTGGCATATATGTTGAGAAAAAAACAAAAATCTCGTACCATAGAGAAAATAGATTATAAAGGTAAAGAGGTTTATCACCAAAATATGATTAAAAAGGCATTTTTAGAATTTTACACAAGATTGTATACTGCATATAAAATACAAGGTGTAGATATATAGAGATATTTGGATAGACAGAATATTCCTATAGTCACAGAGGAACAAAGAGAACGGTTGAGCCAATTAATAACAGAGGAGGAGATCCTCTTAGCAATTAAACAATTAAAAACTGGCAAGGCTCCTGGTACGGATGGATTAACGGGTGTGTATTATAAATATCTACAACTGGAAATGGTTGTACCTCTTAAAGAATTATTTAACAGAATACAGTTGGGAGAAGGGGTACCACCTTCATGGAAAACAGCCTTTATTTCATTGATTCCAAAAGAAGATCAAGATTTGACACACCCAAAGAATTATAGACCTATATCATTATTGAATACAGATTATAAGATATTTGCTAAGATATTGGCAAATAGGTTAATGTCAGTAATGCAAAAAATGATTCATGCTGATCAGTCTGGTTTTATACAAGGGAGGCAAATGAAAAATAACGTAAGACAAATTGTTGATATATTGGAATATTTGGAAAGGAACAACCAAATCCCTGCGGTGCTTATATTTTTAGATGCAGAAAAAGCTTTTGATCAATTGGATTGGCAATTTTTATTGAGAGTAGTTCACAGGATGCAATTTGAGAGTTGCTTTATGCAATCTATAAAAGCAATATATCAAGAACAGACAGCTCAGATAATTGTTAATGGCAGTTTAACAGAAACTTTCAAAATTGAAAAAGGTACGAGGCAGGGATGCCCTTTATCGCCATTATTATTTATATTAGCTCTAGAACTGTTGTTGAATAGAATACATAATATAGATGAGATAGAGGGAATTAAAGTTAGAGATTATGAATATAAGGTACGGGCATTTGCAGACGATTTGGTTGTGACCTTAACTCAACCAGTGGAATCAGCAAAGGTTCTGATGGATATAATTAAACAGTATGGGCAAGTGTCTGGGTTTAAAATAAATGTTGGAAAAACAAAGATGATAGTTAAAAATATGACAATAAATCAAAAAGAGCTACAAAGGGTAATGGGATGTGAAATAGTTAAAAAAGTTAAATACCTAGGTGTTTGCACCTTCTAATGGGAAACTGTATAAATATAATTATGAGTTGTTATGGCATAAAATACAAATTGAAATGGATAAATGGAAAAAATTACAATTGTCCTTGTTAGGTAGAATAGCAGTTATAAAAATGAATGTTTTACATAACTTTTTATTCCTTTTTCAAATGATACCAATACTAAAAAAGGATGCCAACCTGGAAGAATGGCAGAAAGGTATTAATAAATTTGTATGGCAAGGTAAGAAACCAAGGATAAAATTGAAAATAATGCAGGATATACGAGAAAGAGGGGGCTGAAAATGCCCAATTTAAAATTATATTATGAAGCAGCTGTCTTATCAGCAATTAGTGATTGGATTAACTTAACAAATGGAAGGATTCTGAACATTGAAGGGCATGATCTGGTTTACGGTTGGCATGCTTACTTAGTGTATGATAAAAAGCTGGATAGAGCATTTAAGAGCTATATATTGAGGAATGCTTTACTGCATGTCTGGAAGAAATATCAATATAAATTAAATGAAAAGATACCTATATGGGCAGTACCCAGGCATGCAATAGAGAACACGAGTATAGAAAGCAGACAGGATGTAATTACATATACAGATATTCTTAATATGGAGGGAGGTCTATTAAAATTAAAACCTTTGAATGTGTTGAAAGAGGAGAAAATAATTCAAATTTGGTTTCAGTATGTACAATTTCAAGCCAGATGGAGAAAAGATCAGAAAATTGGTATTATACAAAGCGATGAAAATTTAATAAAACAAACTAGAGACCAAAGTTCAATGCATATAAAAGGATTGTATAATATATTAATAGAGATAGATTCAGAAACAGAGCTAGTTAAAGATTGTATGATAAAATGGGCGCAGAATTTTGAACAACCAATAATGATGGAAACATGGGAAAAAATATGGATAAGAAATGTGAAATTTACACAAGCACAAAACTTAAGGGAGAATTTTTATAAAATGTTTTATAGATGGCATCTAGATCCAAAAAAACTATCTTGTATATACCCGAATGTACAACCAAAATGTTGGAGATGTGATTGTGAGGATGCTACATACTTCCATATTTGGTGGACATGTAAAAAGGTTAAAGCGTTCTGGATAAAAATTTGGTGGATCCTACAAAACATTCTTAAAGAGGTTAAAATTTACACCACAGTTGTTTCTGTTGGGTATAGTTACAGATTGTACAGTTATAGAGACCAATTTGATTTTGAATTTAATAACTGCAGCAAGATTGTTGGTGGCACAATATTGGAAGAAGCAAGATTTACCTACAATCCAAGAATGGACAATGAAAGTAACAAACCTAGCGGAGATGGCAAAAATCTCGGCGTACATGAAGGAATATTCAAATGAAAGATATTTAAGGGACTGGAGAAGATGGGTAAATTATATCCAAAGCAAACACCGGAATAAGAAGTTGCAGATAGGTAATGAATAAATATGTAGATATTTGGTGTGTTTTTTTAGGTAATTAAGTTAGCAGGGTAATTAGGGAATTGAAGGAATAAGAGATGCTGAATGTTATAATTATTTAGATTAGGATGGATTATGTTTGTTGAATGTTATACCCTGTAATTTGTTCTGGGAAGAGGGGGGGAGGGGGGGATGGGAAGGGATGGGGGGAGGGGGGTGGGGGTAAGGGAGGGGAGGGGGTGGGGGTGATAGGGAAGGGAAGGGAATATGTAAACCTTCTGTAAAACCTTTTAATAATAATAATAAAAAAAAGAAACTGGATACTTCCAGACAGAATATCATACTCTGTCAGGGTTCCAAGTAACACCCCCAACGAAAGAAAACTCTGAGGCTTGAGTTTCCTCAAAGTTACATTTTATTATAAATGTCATATTGGCACATCTGGGAAAACCCAAATCTGAAAGCTTCCAGGTTTTCCCCACCCAATGGAAAGTTCAAATCCCTTTCCAACACCCACAAGTCCATCACATGTTCCAATCAAAGCACCATCCCAACTGGAGATACCTCCCAATTCCAGCCTTCCAGGTACAGGGCAAGATGTCCTTGAACCCCTGAGAAAGGAATGTTATTATGACTATATCACCCATGCTCCATACAATCCCCCCTCCCAATTTCCCACAGTAGTAAATGTGGCAGGTCTGAAGGCCTAATACAAAACATGGCTTCCAGGTCTGACAGGCCGTCCCCCCTGGTCAGAAAAGCATATCCTGAAACGAGAGTAGCATAGTAGTTAATCATACAGTATACTAACCACCTCTCCCTCCCCCAGGGGGACCCTTTGGCTTATCAGGGAATTTATCATGGAATTGTTTTACTAACCTATCTGCTTTGACATTCCTACTTCTAACCCAAGTAGCTTCAGACAAAGGGTACCCTTTCCAATGTACTAAATATTGTAATCTATCTCTATACAACCTAGAGTCTAAGATCTTTTTTACTTCATAATGGGTTTCCCCTTGCATTACAAGAGGCTTGGGGGGGGGCTTGAGTTTGTGGTTTTAATCTGTTTATGGCTGGCTTCAGCAAGCTACAGTAGAAACCCGGATGTATTTTTCCTGGAATGTGGCGAAGGTTAAGTTGAACTGTCACTGGGTTAATTACTTTCACTATTGAGAATGGACCTAAGAATTTAGGTCCTAACTTCTTGCTAGGCAGCTTAAGTCTTTTGTATTTGGTTGATAGATAACCCCGATCTCCCATATGGAAAGGCGGCTAAAGAGATCGGTTTTTACCTGCTTGCTTTTTGTATGCCTCAGCAGCCTCCGCTATTGCCTTCTTTGTATTCTCCCAGCTTTTCCTCAACAACTCCATCCACTCATTCAGGGTCATAGAGGAGGGACGCTCCATGGGCAGTGCAGGTATGGGTACGAAGTCCATGCCACTGGTGACCTGGAAGGGGGTCAATCTGGTACTACTATGCACAGCATTGTTGTAAGGCACTTCTGCAAAAGGCAGCAGGTCTGCCCAATTTTCCTGCTGGTAATCCATATAGCATCTGATATGTTGCTCCACCATTGCATTTGCTTGTTCCACCACTCCGTTCATACTTGTATGGAAAGCCAAAGTAAGTCCTTGTGTGGATCCAACTGACTTCAGGAACTCTCTCCAAAATTTTGCTGTAAATTGGACCCCTGGACTCATTATCATGGCTGCACAGGTGGCACAGCTGTTCATGTACTCCTCTACATCAGCTTTCATTTTTGGCCACCAAAATTGCCTCCTAGCCAAATGTAGGGTTTTTAAGAATCTGAAATGGCTGGCCAACCTGGAGTTGTGGCTGCATTGTAGTACTTCCAGCCTCAAACTGGCGGGTTCATATAGTTTGTACCCAAGCCAGTCTGTCCCTTATAGTCAAGATGTCCCCATTGGGTTGGTTGGGAGCGCTGTTTACAGTGCTGCTGTCAGCTTGTCCTGGCTAGGGTCAGGTTGTCTTCTGGTTTGGCCCCTGATGGTGACTTGTGCAGCTGATTGCAAGGGGGAATGATGGCGTGGATGACTTCTTCCCTGCGGCTATCAAATTGGGGTTTTCTCGATAGGGCATCGGCTAGTAGATTCTTTCTTGCTGGAATGTACTTCAGCTTGAATTTAAACCACCTGAAGTACTGTGCCCAGAGGACTTGTTTGGGAGACAATTTCTTGGGTATTTTTAGAGCTTTGAGATTTTTATGATCAGTCCAGACCTTGAAGGGCATTTTACACCCTTCCAGAAAATGTCTCCAGGAGAGGAGAGCTCAGCGGACTGCATAGGCTTCTTTCTCCTAGATGGCCCACCTCCTCGCAATGTCAGTTAATTTTTTGAAGACATAAGCACAGGGTAAGAGTTGTCCCTGTGAGTCCTTTTGCAGGAGCACTGCTGCCACGGCCACATCATTGGCGTCCACTTGGATTATGAATTGCCATTCTGGGTCTGGGTGCTGGAGGATCCGTTCTAATTTTTCGAAGGCTTTTTGACAGTTCATAGACCAAGCAAGTGGCTGGCTTAGTTGTAGCTTCGCAGGGGTTGGCCCCAATTTTAGCAGTTCTGTTAGGGGCTAGGTGACTTCTGCAAATGCTAGTATAAACTGCCTGTAGAAGTTTGTGAATCCCAGGAAGCTTTGAAGTTGTTTGCAGGTGCGTGGGGATTGCCAGTCTAGCACCGGTTTACTTTTCCTGGGTCCATTTCCACCCCTTCGCTGGATATTCGGTAGCCTAGGTAGTCAAGGGAGGTTTGGTGAAGTTCACATTTTGACAGCTTTGCGTAGAGTTTAGTGGCAAGGAGTTTTTTCAGCACTTGCTGCACTAGCTTTACATGTTTCTCAAGAGTCTTGCTGAATATGATAATGTTGTCTAGGTAAACTAGTACCCCTTTGTATAAGTGTTCATGCAGTGCTTCATTGATTAATTGCATGAAGATTACTGGAGCCCCTTGCAAACCGAACAGCATGACTGAATTGGAAGTTGCCAAGCGGACAGTTGAAGGCTGTTTTCCACTCATCTCCTTCTTTGATTCTGCTGTGGTAGTAGGCTTCCCTCAAGTCTAGTTTGGTGAACACCTTGCCCTTGTTATGGCTTATGACAATTTGGCATTGGTCTGGCTTTACAGGGGGTAGTGGTCCAATGCCTATATTTAGCTTCATATAGCCATCCTCCCATGTGATGGTTGGTCCCCATTTGTCTAGCCATGCGAGTTCTAGTATAATTGATTCAGTCATTTTTGGAGGTATGACAAAACAAATTAATACTCAGTGATGACCCATTTCTAGTCTGACCAGTTCTGTGATAAGTGTCTGATTGACTTGTTCAAAGTGGATGGAGTGTACTAGGAGCCTCATACGTATGCTTAACTGCTCGACTATGGGGAGGCTGATCAGGCATCTTGTGCAGCCAGTGTCTATGACAGCCTCTACTTCCCCTTGGGCCCCTGTTTCTGGCACTACTATCTGGGTTTTGATAGTAAAGGGGTGGATGGCTTCACTTACCATTGGGTCATCATTGCTGCTGCTTCCCTCAGCAAAGGTCAGAAGGGTTTCCTTGGCTGGAGTTCCGTTGACTTCAGTGGGAACAAGTGGAACCTCCCCAGCCTGCTTGGTGATTCTTCCCTTGTCGAGTGGCTTCCGCAGGGTCTTCTTTGCCCAGGATGTGGTTGGAACCTGGGCTTGAGGGACCAGGGCCAGAACTAAGCATTTGGAAGCACGATGCCCATGCTGGCCACACCGGTAGCATTTGACAGTGCCGGCCAATGTGGGAGGTAGTGCTGCTGGCGGCTTGGTGGGAGTTCAGTGACCCAGAGGCCTTCTCACAGGTTCCTCTGTAATGGGCTTTCTATGAGAGTTAATTTCCAGATCTATGGCTACAGTGGTACTATACCAGGCTTGTATGCGTTCTGGTACTCCTCTAATGCCACAAGCTTTTCTAAGGTCTAGCTCTAAAGCTTCTTTGAAGTGGTGGACCAGTAGGCATTCCAGTCAGTCTCTCAGCTTCCTAGCCAGTCTCTGAAATTCCCAAATTAGTTCCTTAGGGGCTCGGCCAGCTTGCTTCAACGCCTTAATTTGGGATTCGGCTTCTACTTGGTGAGCCATGTCTTTGAACTGGCCTCTGAGCAGTTGGACAAATTCATTGGCATCGTCCAGCTTGGGGGCTTCTTCGTCATGAAGCTCCGCTATCCATTCTACCCCTTCTCCCTCATTCATGCCATCTGCTATGATTGAAATCAACTCCTGATCCGATGAGTATTGATTTCCATATTGGTCAATGTAAGTCCAGACTCAGTTGAGGATATAGGCTAATTTCCTTGGAGTCCCGTCAAAGATTGCCCTGAATCGTTGGGGGGGGGGGAATGCTGCTTGTGGGGCCTGTTGCTGAGCCAGTTGTTGTGCTTGCGCTGGCCGCTGGGCTTGTGCTGACTGCTGGGCTGGTACCTGCTGCTGAGCTAGCCCTGGCTGCTGGGCTGGAATTTGCTGTGGGACTGCGGCTGGTTGTTGGAGCTGCACAGGTGGCTGGGCTGGTACCAGCAGGGCCCCCAGAACCGGTGGCTGAAAGTGCGCCGGTTGATAGATGGGTATGGGCTGTAGGACTGGGGCAGGCATTCATTGGCATTGCACCCACCCCTGGCCAGGGTAAAATACCCATCTGATCTACCAGATGGGAATCTGGTCTACCAGTGATAATTTGAATGCCAACTCCTGGGGTAGAGCACTTGGTCCCAGCAGGTTACAGTCCCAGCTGTCCTTGCAACATCATGCCAGGCTGGCACAGGCAGCTCTGTTGCTGGGCCACTCCAATCCCCACAGTGGCTGTCACTCTGGTAGCCCAGGCCCGGTGCAGGAGGCTGTGGAGCAATCCGCTGTGCACTGAATGAAAAAAGGCAGATGCCCCGCTCAGCTGCGCTGCGACTTCCTGGCTTGGGAAGGTGAACATAGGTTGAGTCAGGGTCTATTTGGGCTGCTCCATTCCAATGGCTTGAGCAGGGCTGGCCATGCTGAGTTGATCAAATTGCTCCAGGAGACCGGCCAGTGACTGGCTGTGCGACGGCGGCGGAAATCTGTGGACAGTTGGCTTGACGTTGTTCTCCATTCGAAGGTTGGGATCTGTCCCACTCAGCATCCACCCAGTTGTGGTTCCGACAGCGCTGCTCTGGTACCCGTTTCCTGGAGCGGCACAGCTCCTGCAGCTTCATCCCACAGGGTTAGATCCAGTTGCACAGCTTGCTCAGGCTTCGGCTCTTTGGTCCGGCACCCAGCTGGCATTCTCTTTCTGTGTCTTCCTCCACTTCCACCACAGCTTAGGAAGGATAGTAGATGGTCTTGACAGGAGTCATCAAGCCAGTCTCTGTGGTTCCTTCTGTGGCTTGTCTTCCTCTATCTTCCCTGAGTCTTTATGCTGCCTGGATCTGGGTCAATGTTCGGGGCTCAGGACCCCAGATAGCACCCTGGTATCCGGGGAGCTGGTGAGATTTTGAAAGAGAGATTGGGTTAATGTCAGGGTTTCAAGTAACACCCCCAATGAAAGAAAATTCGAAGGCTTGAGTTTCCTCAAAGTTACATTTTATTATAAATGACATATTGGCACATCTGAGAAAACCCAAATCTGAAAGCTTCCAGGTTTTCCACATCCAAAGGAAAGTTCAAGTCCCTGCCCAACACCCACAAGTCCATCACATGGTCCAATCAAAGCACCATCCCAACTGGAGATACCTCCCAGTTCCAGCTTTCCAGGTGCAGGGTAAGATGTCCTTGAACCTCTGAGAAAGGAATGTTATTATGACTATATATCACCCATGCTCCATACAATTCCCCCTCCCAATTTCCCACAGTAGTAAATATGGCAAGTCTGAAGGCCTAATACAATAGATGGTTTCCAGGCCTGATATACTCTTTACTACCCTGGACACAAAAAGCTAAGAAGGAATCAAATTATTTTTATAGTCAAGAAGTACAAGAAAGAACAATATTTGGATTCTATGCAGGCAGTCATCAACAGGCACATAGAGGTAAAAAATATCTATCATTCAAAAGAAACACTCAAAAATCAAAAAGGAAGTCAAAACACCTTCTTGCCAGCAATTAACACCCAGATAAACAGAGATTAACACTAGACCAACAATCAAGAAGTAAATAATACCCCAATCAAGGAACTACGAACTCAGACAAACAGGCTAACAGTAAACAACAGCTTAATCAAGAAACCACAAAGAATATCCCACCAAAACTGACAAGGTAAGCTACTAGTGTATAAAAAAAGCAAACCACATTCCCTTCTAGCACTGATGATGTTATCTAGTTTGGTAATAAAATATCTGCAAGAAAATGCTTTTGTTGCTGCCTCTTTGTCTTTAGGACCTTTAAACTCTATGGAACCCTGGCCAGAGGCCATCTTCACTCTTTCCCACTTTCTGGATGTACTCAACTGTTGAGCTTTTTGCACTGCGAGACTCCTCCCTCTCGCAGGTCTGGCCCTCCACATTATCGAGGGCCTACCTCAATGACGGGTTTTGGAACCCAGAGAGGTGGCATGCTGCGAAGAGGGGGTTGAGGGGTTTTATATGTAAATTTTTGGTTAAACTTTTAAGGGGTCCTGGTGGAGGAGGGTAAAATTGGAACAGGGTTGTGGGTTTGGGGGATAACCCACCAAGGGAAAGGTCAGGCCTGGCCACTATGCGCAGCGGAGGGGGTGGGGAATCCGGAGGTAATGGGGGGTCGAGCTTGTCCAGATTGTGTTTTTACCATCAGTACTGTGAGTGGGAGGGGTAGATATGGCGGGAGCAGGGGGCCATATCATGTTAAGGGAGGGCGCACCCACTGTCTTCGAGTGGTAGTGTGCTCCGGCCCCCAAGGCTCCACTCGTTCTCCAGGTTGCACAGACCCTCAGGGCCCAGGCCTTCGACTGATGTTGTGCAACGCCAGGTCTGTAGTAAATAAAGCCCCCCTCATTTGTGATCTTGTTCAGGAGGGGGGAGTGGACCTGGCGGGTATTACGGAGACCTGGTTGGGCCCGGAGGAAGGGGCCCCTCTGGTAGAAATGTGCCCACCAGGCTTCCAGGCATTCCATCAGCCAAGGTCACAGAGGAGGGGTGGGGGAGTAGTGGTTATTATTAGAGAAGGCCTTAGGCTGAGGGAGGCCACTGTTCCTCAGATGGCCAGCTGTGAGACCCTCCTTGTGAAGTGGGGTCATGGGGTTCAGATGGGTTGCTGATCACATACCTGGCTCCCTGCCATGTGGCAGCAGCCCTGCCTGAGCTACTCAACGTTATTGCCGCGGTGGCGGTTGATACCCCCAGACTTATGGTCATGAGAGATTTTAACCTGCCGTCCGTGGGTGAGGCATCTGAGGTGGCTCGGGAGTTCATGGCTTCCATGATGGCTACGGACCTGACCCAGCTAATTCATGGCCATACGCACATGGGGGAAAACACACTGGACTTGGTTTTTGTCTCTGGACAGTGGCTAAGTGATCTCGAGATAGGGGATATAGTCATTAAGCCCTTGTCATGGTTGGATCATTCTCTTCTTTGCCTTGACCTTCGAACCGCTGCACCCCACTGCAGGGAGGCGGAACCGATAAGATGGTACCGCCCAAGGCGCCTGATGGAACGTGATAGGTTCCAGATGGAGCTTGGGCCAATCCCCGAGGTTCTGGCTCACACCTCGACTGGAGACCTAGTGGCCGCCTGGGATAGAGCGGCCGCTGGAGCTCTGGATCGAGTTGTGCCTTTGCGGCATCTGACCCGGCGCCAATCTCACCTGGCTTCTTGGTTCACCAAGGAGCTGAGGGAGATGAAGTGCTGGAAAAGACACCTAGGGAGTAGTTGGAGGGCCAGTCGTGCTGAATCTGACCGGACACTGGTAAGATCTCATATTAAGAATTACCTAGTGGTGATAAAAGCAGCAAAATGCACCCATTTCGCTGCTCTTATTGTGTCATCAGATAATCGCCTGGCCACCCTGTTTAGGGTGACCCGTTCCCTGCTCCACCAGGAAGCGAGGGAGGACCCCTTGGAGGGAAGAGCCGAGGATTTTGTTCAGTATCTGTATGACAAAATCACTCAGATTCGGGAAGATCTGGACTGGGTAGATCCAGCAGGGATGACAGAGGCAGGTCCTGAGAATGTTATCTGGGATGAGTTTGATCCTGTGACCCCTGAGGACATGGACAGGATTCTGGGTAGACTGAATGCGACCACATGTTTGTTGGACCCGTGCCCCTCCTGGTTAGTGCTGGCTTCCCAGGAGGTGATGCGAGGCTGGCTCCAGTGGATTATAAATGCTTCATTGGGCGAGGGTGTCTTTCCTGCCGCCTTGAAAGAGGCAGTGGTGAGACCTCTCCTCAAGAAGCCTTCCCTGAACCCAGCAGTGTTGGCTAACTATTGTCCAGTCTCCAACCTTCGCTTTGTGGTGAAGGTTGTTGAGAGTGTGGTTGCGCGACAGCTCCCCCAGTACCTGGATGAAACGACGTATCTAGATCCATTCCAGTCAGGCTTCAGGCCTGGGTACAGCACGGAAATGGCATTGGTCGCGTTGGTGGATGATCTCTGGAGGGCTCGGGACAGGGGATGCTCCTCTGTCTTGGTCCTGTTAGATCTCTCAGCGGCTTTTGATACCATCGACCATGGTATCATGCTGCACCAGTTGGAAGAGTTGGGGGTGGGAGGCACTGTACTACGGTGGTTCTCCTCCTTTCTCTCCGACCGGTCGCAGTCTGTGTTGACAGGGGCAGAGGTCGACCCCAAGGCCCCTTATATGTGGGGTGCCACAAGGATCGGTCCTCTCGCCCCTTTTGTTCAACATTGGCTGTGGTTGCCGGCGTCCCGATATAGTCAGCAGGTGCCATCGCTGACTATTGGGGTGAATCCTTGCCCCCCACAGAGAGGGCTCGCAATCTGGGTGTCCTCCTGGACGCACGGCTGTCTTTAGAAGAGCACATGACGGCCGTGGCCAGGGGGGCCTTTTATCAGGTTCACCTGATCTGCCAGTTGCAGCCCTTTCTGGACGCCTTGCGCACGGTCACTCATGCCCTTGTCACCTCCCGGCTGGACTATTGTAATGCTCTCTACATGGGGCTCCCCTTGAAGAGCACTCGGAGGCTCCAACTGGTCCAGAATGCGGCCGCGCGGGTGGTTATGGGCGCAACTCGCTGTGCCCGTGTGACACCCCTCCTGCGCGAGCTGCACTGGCTCCCAGTGGTCTTCCGGGTGCGATTCAAGGTGTTGGTTACCACCTTTAAAGCGCTCCATGGCATAGGACCCGGGTACCTTCAAGACCGTCTTCTGCCACCAATAGCCTCCCACCGACCAGTCCGTTCCCACAGAGAGGGTCTCCTCAGGGTGCCATCAGCCAAGTTATGTCGGCTGGCAACACCCAGGGGGAGGGCCTTCTCTGTGGGAGCCCCAGCCCTGTGGAATGAACTGCCCCCGGAAATACGTAAGATCTCCGACCTCCGGGTGTTTCGCTGCGCACTGAAAACCCTGTTGTTCCGCCAGGCCGGGCTGTCAATATAATAATTTTAAATTGGAGTATTTTAATTTTTAGAGTTTTAAATCAGCCAAATCTATTTAATTATTTTAATTTTTAATTATTGTTGTGTCTTGTGTTTTTAAACTGGCTGTACACTGCCCTGAGTCCTTCGGGAGAAGGGCGGTATAGAAATAAAATTATTATTATTATTATTATTATTATTATTATTATTATTATTATTATTATTATTATTATTATTTATGTAAAGCCACTGGGTGAGATCATCCGTGGTTTCGGGAGGAGTACCACCAGTACACTGACAACACCCAGCTCTACATCTCCACCCCAGACCACCCCAATGATACCCTTGAAGTGATGTCCCGGTGCCTGGATCTGGATGGGGAGAAACAGGCTCAGGCTCAACCCATCCAAGACCGAGTGGCTGTGGTTTCTGACGTTCCGATATAGTCAGCTGGTGCCATCGCTGACTGTTGGGGGCGAATCATTGGCCCCCACGGAAAGGGCTCGCAACTTGGGTGTCCTCCTGGATTCACGGCTGTCTTTAGAAGAGCACTTAACTGCCGTGACCGGGAGGATTTTTCATCAGGTTTGCCTGATCCGCCAGTTGCATCCCTTTCTAGATCGGGACTCCTTACGCACAGTCACTCACATCACCTCCCGTCTGGACTATTGTAACGCTCTCTACATGGGGCTCCCCTTGAGGAGCACTCGGAGGCTCCAACTGGCACAGAGTGCGGCCGTGGTGACGGGAGCGATGTGGCGCTCCCATGTAACGCCTCTCCTGTGCGAGTTGCACTGGCTCCCGTTGGTCTTCCAAGTGCGCTTCAAGGTTTTGGTTATCACCTTTAGAGCGCTCCATGGCTTAGGACCTGGTTATTTACGGGACCGCCTGCTACCACCAATAGCCTCCCACCGACCAGTACGCTCCCATAGAGAGGGGCTCCTCTGGGTGCCGTCGGCCAAACAATGTCGACTGGCGGCCCCCAGGGGGAGAGCCTTCTCTGTGGGGGCACCTACTATTTGGAACGAGTTCCCCCTGGAGATACAGAGGATCCCGGATCTGCATACCTTCCATCGCGCGCTCAAGACTTTCTTATTTCATCAAGCTGGCCTGACCTAAGTTTTTCCCCTTTTTAAATGGAAATTTTAAATTTGGTTTTAAATTATTGGGGTTTTAAATTTGTTCAGCCAAATTATTTAATTTGGCTGAACATTTTATTCTATTTTAAATTTTATATTTATATGTTTTATTCTATGGCTGTTCACCTCCCTGAGTCCTTCGGAAGTAGGGCGGCATACAAATTCAATAAAATAAATAAATAAATAAATAAAACAACCGAGTTCAGACAGCACCAAGGACCCCACACATCACAAATTACTTATATGCAAATCCCAAGCCAGGCTCAGGTGAAAGAATAAAGTTCATCATTTTTTGCAATAGATTTTGAGTATATACTTATCACTCCCAAGGAAAACAGGAAGAATCAGAGAAATGGTGGAATAAAATAAAAGAAGTTGCTAAGGATAAATGTAAAAAAAGATTTTTCAAAGAAACAGAATTAATTGTAGAAATTGCCAGGAAGAGAACCCAAAGCTAAGAAAGGCAAGGATCTCTGGAAGCAAATTAACCAAAAAAAAAATAAAATCCAAAGGATTTTTGCAAGAGACAAAAATCAGTATTATAATGTCTTCTGTAAAAGACATCAAAAATGAAAATAGACACCCAAAAAACCCCAAGTCTTCCAAAGGACCTCCAATCCCAAATGGATGTTCCAGCTTAAATTGGTAGGCCATAGAACACCAATGGACAGATAACTGATCAAAGAAAATCAAACAAGAGGTGAAAAGGGTGTACTGAAAGGAGTGACCTGAAAATCTATACAGTACAGATGAAATATAGTTTAGGCAATATTTCCTATTACAACAACCTCTAGTGCTAGAAAGTGAAGTTAATCAGCACACCAAGCATTACCATGTTGGAAGCCAATAAGAACTAATGGAATGCCTACAGGAATGTAGCAAGCAACATAATCTGTGAAGGTTCTGATCAAACTATGCCAGTAAACTGGAGAATGGCATAGTGGCCAACAGAGGTCAGTCTACAAAAAAGGAGAATAACAGAGTTTGTAAACTATCGTAGACTGCTTAATTTCACATTCTAACAATAATGCCTAGGATTATCCAGCACAGATTGGAACCCTACATGGAAAGGGAAAAGCCATGTTTCAAGCTGGTTTTAGAGAAGGCTAAAGAATACAAGATATTATTGCTGACAGACACAGGATAATTTTAAAAGCCAAAAAAGTTTATATGCTCTTCATTAATTATAGAAAAACCTTTGATTGTGTGAACTTTGTCAAGCTGTGAAAAGTACTTAGAAGATGTTAAATACTGAACTTCTTCATGCAATGAAGGCCTTGGTAAAGATACTGAGATGCTGTAATGTAATATATCTAGAAAGATCAGAATCATGCAGATAATGATTATGACACCAATTAGAACTATAAAGAAGCAATGTAAAGAAAATATTGGTGTTTTTGAACTTTGCTAAGACTCCTGTTCATACATGGATAGGCAAGAAAACATACAAATAAGTCATAAAAAAGTCAATCCAGAACTGTCAGTAGAAGCACAAAAACCATATCATATTTTGGATATATTATGTGTAGACCTGATTTCATGATAAGCTTTTAATTCTGTAAAGGTGGGGGGAAAGTAAGAGGGCAACCAAAAGCAGAGTGAATGGACTCAGTTTCAGGGATGATGGGAAGATCTGAAGGACCATGTTATGGTTGCTAAGAGCTGATATAATTTTTGTGGCTCATTATCATGATCAGTCAGTGAAATAGTTTGCAAGTTTTTTTTTTTACTTTTACTTTTTTATGAGCTCATTGATGTAACAGTGAAAGGATGGACCATTTTTTGTTTTGTGAAAGGAAAAAAAATTAAACTGTAAATCATCTATGGAAATTCTCAATCATCCAGAAATGGTTGTCCCAAAAGTGTTTTTCCAAAAAGCAACTTGTTTTTCTTGGTTTTCTTTTCTTTGAAAACATTTCAATTTTCACCCAAGATGCTTCTTCAGTTGTCAAGCAGTAAAGAAGTTGATATTCCTGAATATATATTCTGATATTTGTTTTCTTTACATGATAAAAGCCTGGAAGCATATTTAGTCATTCTGCTTTCATTCAGAAGATTTTGTTGTACTCCTGTGTAAATTAGGGCATTATGAAGGGATGAAATCCCTCAAATCTGATACAAATCAGTGAATTTTCAAGTTACATACTTTGATGATAATACTTGCTTGAATCGTTTTCATAATGTTCCAGTTAATTTTCCCATTAAAATTTAAGTGAGACTTCTGTCCAACCAATCTCTTTGGTGACATTGCTTAATTTGCTACCAAAGAAACTCTCAAATTCATATGGTCAAAAAGATGCCAGAGATAGAGCTGATAAGGACAAGAAAGGCATAATATATTGTTTACGATTATTTATACAGTTTTTAAAAATATAAGCTAAATCTGGTAAGTATGTCTGAACAACGAGGAAGGGGACCAAGTTAAAAAAAATTGGTAAGTCAGTGCAAAGCATTTGAAAAAGCATTTGATAAAACACGCAAGTGAACCATCCTTCTTTGAAGAAATTAAAGAACTAGGTCATCTTAAGCTTGGTGTTGCTGTTTCAAGAACATTTACCTCCCTAGGAGGAAGCTCAGATTAAAACTGGAAAAATATTCTAGGCTAGAAAAACACTAAACATAATGTTGAAGTACTTAACCAAGCATTGCAGAATTATATCACTTCAAAATAAGAGTGCTACATGTTGTTCTGATGAATATTCAAGTGTAAAAGCAATCGTGTGGAGGCATCCATTGGATTAGATGACATCAAAGTTCTAGCCAAACCCCATAGTGATGTCCAAAGCATTGATACAGCATTAGAGACATTTTAATTAATATAATTAAAACAATATATTTACCACATCAATTACCAAAGCAATTCTAGGTAGGCACAAATTTAACTAATAAACAAAGCAGAAGAAAAACATAATGAACTATAGCTGGGTGTGTAACACTTTATAGAACTTTTGGGTTGTTTATTTAGGGTTGGCAATGGTAGTTATTTAGCTGGCAAAGAGTATTAATCCATTTAATTTGTACATGTGCTTATCCAGGGTGCACCACAGGAAGCAAACTAGCTTCATTCCAGAAAAACAAGCAGCATCCTGTGATGTCATCCAGAGCCTTCTCTTACCACCAATGTTGCCCGCATTGTGATGTCCTGGCATCACATCTGGGCAGGTACTGCACCAGCAGGGGTCTGACCGTTCTCATGAAATGCCTCCTTTTCCCCCAGTAAAGTGGTACTTATTTATTTATTTTCAGGTAGCATGCTTTCGAACAGCTAGATAGCCAGAAGCTGAGGCAAGTGACCGGAGCACACTCCAACACATGGTGCTTGAACCGCTGTAGCAGAGACAATCTCTAGCATCTTTAAGTCACTGAGCCACTGTGCCTCATAACACTTTGGTGATTTTGTAACAGTGATATTTCAGTCCGAAAGAAGCAATATCAATTGGAACAAATTTGATCCTTAATAGCTGGAATCATGAACTATAGGGGAAGACTGCCCTTCTAACCAGTTGTACATTTTGTTATATTTTAATACAGAAGTTAATTCTAAAATACTTGCTGGTTGCTGCATAATTGTATATTAAAAAACCTGTCTTTTTTCATTGTCTCTGAATGGATCAGCCCCCAATCCCTCAGGTAGAATCAAGTTACAAATACCGTATTTCCCCAAAAATAAATATATTTATTTTTGCTCTAAAAAACCCATTGTAGATTATTTTGGGGGGATGTTTTATTTTTTTTCATGTACAGGAGGCAGCAAGCATGGGAAGTGGGAGTGCTGGTACCACTGAGTCGGCCTTCTCTCTCCCACCATCTGCTTGCCCACAGCTGCAACAGGCCAAGGTCTCGATGCGCCCAGCCTCCGCCCACCCTGCCTGCTGGCCCTGCTGCTGCTGGGACACTTCTCAGCTGTGGTGGGTGCTGCGCTGGCCACTAAGTAACTACCAATTATGCTGCTGGCTTCGCGGGGGCTCTTCACCCTCCTGGCCGCACTATTCTTGGCCTCCCTGCTGGGCTGCTCCTGCCTGGCTTGGGCAAGTCAGCCCAGATCTACAACCTCTGGGTGCCTACCTCTGCCACCAGCCTGCCAGGGCCACTTCATCAGTAGTGCTACTGTGTAGTGTACTGTGTACTGTGTATGTACAATGCTGTGTACTGTGTACTGTGTACTGTGTATGTGGACACAGTGTACTGTGTCCCCATAATATTGTCTTCATGTTATCCCCAACCTCTGAGTGAGATGACCTATTTCTGCCTTGCACTTTTTCAATTTTGCTTAGATTTTTTTCTATGCCTGGATTTCTACTGTTAAGAAGTAAAGTCACAAGTAGTGATGAAAACATCAGAAAAGAAAAGAAAATAGAATGAGGAAAAGCATCAAAAAGTAATTTGTCTTAGATTAGGAGGTGATGGAAAACTAGTTTAGGACGTAATGCTAATCACCTAATCTGAATGACGATTAAGGGTTTTGACATAATAATTAATAGTAGAAAGATATAGATAAGAAAAGGAAATACCTATGATCAAAGAAGATGGCCTCAAAACAAACAAGAGTTTTAGATCAAATGAAAGAGGAAAAACAGGTTTTATATTCAGAGATAGAAAAAAACACCCTTGCATCATTTAAAAAAAAATTATTTATACATTTTTCCTTTATTATACATAAGTTCTTAGTCAACAGTGTATTGTCTGAGTCCATTTACTTATACACAATCATAGTAATCACACTACTACTACTACTAGTAGTAGTAGTACTACTACTACTAATAATAATAATAATAATAACTTATATATAGTAATAATCTTTCCTCATCTACTTTTACATAACAATAATCTTTTTTCTTCTAATTTCTATCTCTTTTATCCAACCACAGATAAAACAAGTCCCATGTTATGAAATATCCTGTTTCTTCCGTATCTTTTATTTGTAATGTCAATCTATCCATATCCACACAGTCTAAGATTTTTCTAATTATCTTTTCATCTGTAGGAGTATCTTCATTTTTCCAATATTGTGCAAATACAATTCTTGCTGCTGTCAATACATGTAATATTAGATACGTATTCCCTTTATTATCAATTTCTGATATTATACCTAGCAAGAATATTTCTGGCTTTAAGTCTATGTGTTGCTTTATCATTTTTTCTAATCATGTATGTATTTTCATCCCATTTTTTTTGCCATGTATAATTTATTTATTGAGTGGTATCAGATTTCATATTGCAAAATAATTGTAATTGCATTTATTTTGCATTTAAAAGTGTGGCTTCAATGGAATCCATTTTTATGTGTAAGGTTTTTATTTCCATTTACTCTACCTTACAGACAAGCTTTATAAAAGCAATGGCAAGTAGTGGCTTACATCACTGCAGCAAGAAGCAGATGTTCCCATGCTTTGGGTGTATGACATAATCAGCAATCTCTGCTTAGTCTCCTGGAAAACTTTTAGGTCATCCTTCTCCAAGCTGATGCCCTCAGATGTTTTGGACTACAATTCCCAGCCAGTTATTAGTGGGGAGTCTTGGAATTATAGCCAAATGTATTTGCATGATGTTTTCTTTGATTTTAATGAGGACATGCATGTTTGCTCACTATCCAGAGGATTAAGATGAAGATGGTGTACTGTGATAAATAATTAAAGATGATTATGTTGTGAGTACTAGTAAAATTAGGATGATTATGTTGAGATAAACAGTAATGAAGATGATTTGCTGTGAATGATAGTTAAGATAGTAATGATTTATATTTTTAAGATACATTCATCTAAACAAAAAGAAAAGATAACGAAATGATATTGAGTTAGGATTTAAAGATTTAAGTAACGGGTTTTGGATAATGGTATTATAAAATAGATAGAATTTAGGGAAACAATTGTGTAAAACATTAAGTTGTGTTATTTGGAAATTAAGATCTGAGGTGAAATAATAGAAAGGTAATTGTTTTGAGTGAGTTATTGTGTTATTGTGAACATACATTTTCTCTGTTTTATTTTTTTTTATTATTTTTATAAGATGATGATTAGTGGAGATGAGTTGTTGTTAAAGATGAATTTGTGATGTACCAATTTATGACCAGATCAATGCTTCGTTCTAAAAAGATGTATTTTATGTTTATGTTTTAAAAAAATAAAAAAACTTTTTACGAAAAAAAAAATTCTGTTTCTGCCAATTCAAATACATTTTATGCTTCACACAAGCATTTTTGACACACATCTGTGAAATATATCACACTGTGATTGAGTATGGAAATTTAATAGTGTGTCAAGAGAGTTTTGCTTCCTTGGGATGATTCTTAATAAGGCTTAACTATAGATAAATATATCTTTTTAGAGAAATAAGAAGTAAAACTATGCAAAGTTTAGGAAGAGCCAATGAGGCATGTGTTTAAAAGGTTCAGTTCTCAGTTACCCACATCTTTTACCATAGAGTTCATTAATTGATCTTGCCATTTTTTCACACAGTTGACTTCACAGTAATATTACTGTGAAAATAAAACAAGGGAAGGTCTCCATAGCCATGGTGAAATTCAGCCGGTTCTATCTGGCTCGGGCGAACTGATAGTGTTGTGGTCCACCAGCAGCCTGCGGAGCTGGCAGCGGAGAAGTGAGCGAACAGTGAGGAGGCTGAGGAAGAATATGGGCCAGTCCTGGAGGCTGGGGAAAGCCCGGATGAAGGCTCTGCGTTGGAGGCAGAGATGGGGCCAGGGCCATCTGGGAGTGATGTGCGGACTCCAGAGCCTCCAGAGGCTGACATCAGAGAGGCAGAGGAACAGGAGGAGCCTGTTCCTAGTGCATACATGAGAAGAGCTGCCAGAAGCCAAGAGCAGCTCAGGCAAAGAGGACAACTCAGGAGTAAGGCCAAGAAATGATTGGCCCCTCCCATAAGGCTTAAAAGATCAGCAATGGCTCTTGGGCTCTTTGTTAGAAAACAACGTTGATAGATTTGTTTCTTGTCTTGCTGCATTTATTTCTTGTTGGCGTCTTCTGCTTCTGAACTTTTGCCAAGAAAAGCCTTTGGCAGGTTGCCTAATTAGACCAAGGTTGGTGATAAGGCTGAAGAATTGTGTTATGAAGAATTTGTTTGGAATTAGTTTGGACTACGCTGAGAATGAGTTAATTCTCAGCTGTTCTAATAAAGTCTGTTTGTTTTCGAACTGATTGCTTCTGATAATACCTACTTGGGCCTGGGTCACAACAGGTAGCGCCAGTGGTGGGAGGCTCTGCCAAGCTGCCCGAACATCATCATGTCCCGTTTTTTACCCTCTGCGCATGCACAGAAGGCTCTGCACATGTGTGGAGGAGGCATGTGCGCTATGCCGCTTGTGTTTTCACATTTGTGAACTGGTAGCAAAGGTAAGTAAATTTCACCCCTGCTCCATAGGCTCCAAATTAGGATCTAGAGGATCTAAATGTGACCATACATTAAACAAAATAAATACATTTCATTTTATTTAACCTAGGATTTTCTACCATCACCTTCCCAAAACAAATTATCAAATCAGACAAATCTGACTAAAATATATTCAGATGTAGACTTGCTATTTAAAAAAGAAAAGATAAATTACTTAGGGATACAAGACTGATATCAGATATCAAAACAGTAGTCAATTCTTATCATTTAGGAATTTTATTTTAAAATACTTTAAAGTAGATTGGAAGTATTTTAAAATAAAATACTTTGCTCACCAAATAATTATCTACATTTATATAACAAGGAATGCAAACTAAAAAAGGAAAAGGAATAAAAAATAAAAATGAAGAAAAAAGATAGTAAAGAAAAAGAAAAGAAATATATAATAGAAATGACTTTCCCTTTCATCAAAGCATAAACAATTTTTTGTTTATTGCCTTCTTCAGAGGTGGGTTTCAGCAGGTTCTGACCAGTTCTGCAGAACTGGTAGTGGAAATTTTGAGTAGTTTGGAGAACTGGTAGTAAAAATTCTGACTCGCCCTGCCCCCATCTATTCACTGCCTCCCAAGTCCCAGCTGATTGGGAGGAAATGGGGATTTTTCAGTATCCTTCCCCTGCCACGCCCATGAAGCCATGCCCATGAAGCCATGCCACGTCCATGAAGCCACACCCACAGAACCAAAGTAAAAAATTTTGAAACCCACCACTGGTCTTCTTTTAAAATTCAACAAATAATCTCTTCCCATATCTCTTCTTTATCTATAAATAAATAATTGAAACTTGATTATTCAGTCCTAGTCAGCAAAAGTTTAGAGATAACAATATACCGTATTTTCCGGCGTATAAGACGACTGGGCGTATAAGACGACCCCCTACTTTTCCTGTTAAAATATAGGGTTTGGGCTATACTCGCCGTATAAGACTACCTCTCTTCCAACGCACACCAAATAAAAACTAAAAAACATCAGATTTGATTTCAATATGGTAATTTTAATTCAAATGCTTATGACACGCAGGTACTTAGCAGGAAAACTGTCACTTATAAACATAAGGCTGTTTGTCATCAAACATGTCAACATAAAACAGTACAATTGGATTAAACTTTTCCTAATTCACTCTAAAGCTGAAAGGAAGGATAAGACAATAAACCCATGGGAGCTGCCATGCTGTTTGTTTTCTAAGCTGTCAACCAAACTGGAACTGATTATGATAGGAGGAAGATAACAAACAATAGAGAGCCAGTGCCGGGCAAGTCCCTGGCGAGTCAGTAACGCCCATCATAACTGCAAGCTATTTTTACAGGTTTTGCTGGCGTGACAGTTTCCCTTTAAAAGCCTTCAAAATCCTCCTGTTCGTCATCTGATGTCATAAGTACATCAAGGACATCTTGTGATACATTTGTAAGGCAGTCATCATATGGATCTAATTCCGTATCAGATGGTGTGGTCTCAGCTTCGGCTTCCTCTTCATCTTGCCACAAGTAGTCGTCCTCCATACCATCTAATGAATTTGATATGCCACACTTCTTGAAAGACTTGATTACTGTTTCTGCATCAATATCATTCCAGGCTTTTATGACAAACTTGCACAAAACATCCAACTGTGGAGCACACATGTTTCCTCCTTTTGTGAATGACTTTTCACCGCTAATCATCCACTCATTCCACTGTTCTCGAATGCGATCTTTAAATGGCTTGTTTAGGCACACATCCAGTGGCTGTACCAACGATGTCAATCCTGCAGGAATAACTGCCGCATCTGTGTTTATTCTTGCAAGCCTTTGCTTGGTGCTGGGAGTTAAATGAGCCCTGAACATATCCCACACCAGTAGACTACGTTTTTGAATAAGTCCACCTGGTCGTCTGCTCCATATATTATCAAGCCATAGCTTTACCCCTTCTTCATCCATCCAGCCTTTTTCATTCACATGTACAAAACAACCAACAGGGAACTTTAGTTTCGGCATTGTTTTTCTTTTAAAAATAATCATTGGTCTCAGTTTGGAGCCATCAGCTGTGCATGCTAGTACCACTGTAAAACTGGACTTCTCATGTCCTGTTGTTTTAATTAAAATTGTTTTTTCACCTTTTGGATGGACAGTTTTATTTCCAATCATATCAAAATTCATTGGAGTTTCATCCATATTTCCAATACTACTTAACGCATAGCCATGTTTCTTGCGCTGTTTTATTACATATCGATGGAAACTATTTACTTTGGCATCAAGATCTGCAGGTAATTTTTGTGCAATTTTTGTCTTTTGCCTCAGAACCAAATTATGCCTTTCCAAGAATCTAGTACACCAGGATACAGTGGCCTTAAATCTGTTGCTGTGATCTGGGTTAGATTTGGCCCACTGAAGTGCAAACAAACGTATTTTATTTCGTGTAACTACATAACCGTTTTGGCGATGCTCATTCACCATGTCTGCTACATGTTTTTCGAGTTCTGGCCAATGTGGGGTGCCTCTTCTTAATGCACACTTACCCCGTGGCATACTCTTTAATGCTTTTACATTTGCTTTCCAGTCCCGAACCATTTTTTCTGTTACTCCATATTGTCTTGCAGCAGCACAGTTATTATGTTCCATGGCAAAGTTTACAACTTTAAGTTTAAAACTGGCTTCATATTTCTTTCTTCTTGCTGGTGGAGCCATGATGGGGTCTTGACTGTTATATTTGTATACTATACTGTATGTACTGTTGCTGTACTGTATGTATTGTTGCTGTACTGTAGAGAAAGGTAATGGGCTACGCTACGTGTGGTGGCAAGAGGGCTATTTTGTACCAGGTTTTTTTCCTTCACCCATGCAGTCTTGTCGAGATCCGCACAGCTTCATGAATCTGAATTGCTGGCACTGACTGATGACGCTACGGAAGCGCCGACAACATTGACAGGAAGCTGTGCCGATCTAGTCAAGGCTGCATGCTGCTGAATGCTGGAACCAGCTGGTTGCTAAGCGGAGCTTCTCCCAGGCATATAGGGGGATATTACCGACGCTCCGACTTCCCCAGCTGACCCCCACTGATGGCGAGCCCCACCGGTCTGGGGAAGTCAGAGCGTCGATAATATCCCCCTAGATGCCTGGGGGAAGCTCCGCTCAGCAACCAGCTGGTTCCAGCATTCCAAGGCGATTCCAAGGAGGTCCACGGTGAAAGCGGCGCCGCGGTCGACCTGGGCCAGCGCCTTGCACACCTGGCTCTGCGTCTCCATTATGAGAAGCCCCATGCGACTTTGCATGTCTCCGCCCCAGTCACGCAGCTCTCGCAATCCGCTCACTGGAGGAGCCATGAAGTGCTCGCACCGCCTTGCCAGATCTTCCTCGTCCTCCTTTCCCCACAGCTTTTCCCGTTGTAATTGCTGCTGCTGCTACCGCCGAGGCTGCTCCTTCATCTCCGCCCACCGCACCAGACCCAGCCTGGCCAGCACCGCCGTGGCTCCCGCAGTCCAAGCGGATCGGCGCCCGGGCTCGCAGGTGAAGGGTGGGTGGCTGCGAGCCTGGACGAGGTGGTGAAATGCAGAGCAATACCTCGTGGGGAAGGAGTCCACCGTGGCTCCCGCAGTCCACTCACCATCGCCCCAACGGGAAGAACCGCCCGGCAGCGATTCCAAGGAGCCCGAAGTGAACGTCCTGGAGCAGCGCAGGCTGGCCCAGAGGCTTAAACCCCAGGAGCCCAGGTGCCGAACCCTGCACAGCAGAAAAGGCATGACAGCCGGTGCCCAGTTCCTTCTGCAGCCGTCCGGATCGGCGCCAAGCCAGGAAAGTGCGCTGCGCACTCCCACCCTTCGCCTGTGAGCCCGGGCGCTGATCCGGATGGCTGCAGAAGGAACTGGGCACCGGCTGTCATGTCTTTTCTGCTGTGCGGGGTTTGGCACCTGGGCTCCCGGGGTTTAAGCCTCTGGGCCGGCCTGCGCTGCTCCAGGACGTTCGCATCGGGCTCCTTGGAATCGCTGCTGGGCGGTTCTTCCCGTTGGGGCGATGGTGGGTGGCAGCGATCGGCGTCGATCGCTGCACACTCCCACCCTTCGCCTGCGAGCCCGGGCACCGATCCGCTTGGACTGCGGGAGCCACGGCGGTGCTGGCCAGGCTGGGTCTGGTGCGGTGGGCGGAGATGAAGGAGCAGCCTCGGCGGTAGCAGCAGCAGCAATTACAACGGGAAAAGCTGTGGGGAAAGGAGGACGAGGAAGATCTGGCAAGGCGGTGCGAGCACTTCATGGCTCCTCCAGTGAGCGGATTGCGAGAGCTGCGCGACTGGGGCGGAGACATGCGAAGTCGCATGGGGCTTCTCATAATGGAGACGCAGAGCCAGGTGTGCAAGGCGCTGGCCCAGGTCGACCGCGGCGCCGCTTTCACAGTGGACTGCTGGGAAAGGAAGGAAGGTGACCCGAATTCCGGGGTAGATTGGGGACGCGTTCCTTTCTCGTGGGCCCCGCACTGCCTGGCACCTCTTGTAGGTTGGAACTAATTCGGAGTACAGCTTCCCCTCAATGTTGCCGGCGCTCCCAAAGTGTCATCGGTCAGCGCCAGGAACTCAGATTCGGGTACCCGGCGTATAAGACGACCCCCAACTTTTGAGATGATTTTCCTGGGTTAAAAAGTCGTCTTATACGCCAGAAAATACGGGGTATCTATTTTAACCTGGATCTAATAAATCAACTTTTTAAAAAAAAATCATGATCTTTAGTCCCTTCAAATAATGTCCTAGAACTGTAATGGCGAACCTATGGCACGCATGCCAGATGTGGCATGCAGAGTGGGCATGTGCACAGTCGCCCCAGCTCAGCTCCAATCGTGTTTCTCCATTGCGTTTCACTCTATCAGTTCCAACTTCTCGAAAAGAAAAAGATCTCACGAAGTTGGAATTGATTGAGTGAACTTTTTTTGAAATTATATTACAAAAGTTTTTCTTTTTTATTGTTGCTAAACGTAATGTTTCAAAAGCAGAAAAAGTTGCCCCAAAGGAGTCAATTTTTTCAATTTTATTTATTGATTAGCCCTTTGGGCCATATCAAGTGCAGAATTACAAAGACAAATCATTACAAAGGTTTGGTAAAACAAATTAAGTAAGATTGGAATAACTCGCAATTAAAATACAATTAGAATAAAATACGATCTAAAATAAAATCGGGATAAAATACAATAATTTAAAGTACCATTTAAATATAATTAAAATTATATTATAATGTCGCCCCTGCATCTAGTCAATCAGTATTAACTGCTATTAAAATTACATTGTTAGATCAAGTGGTCATTCTTACAATCTACCGCATTTTGCTGCACCAACTTTGTCCTCCTTCCCATCAACTTTACCACAAATTTAGCAATCCATTTTACCAACTGCAAGTTGGGACCTAACAAACAATATCGCAAAAAGTGCTCTTTAGACTTAGGGGTGCTGGTATAAAAGATCCTGCCCAGTTGATGTTCCCTCAGGTCTGAATATAGGGGGCAATCAAAAATTACGTGGGACGTTGTTTCGACTTCCCGCGTCGAAACAAATATAGACAGACCCTTTCCCTTACAGGAATACCCTTATATTTACCCCAGAGCATATTTGTTCCAAGTTGGTCCAACCTCAATTTTGTAAAGAATCTTCTCAGGACGGGAAACAAAGGCACAGCTAAATATTTTTCTATTTTGAAAATTTGTTTATTGGCTAATAACCAGGGGCAAACTTTTACTGCTGTCACCTGTGCAATATCCGATTGGGCACTTATGTCCTTAAATCTCTGTGCAATCCAATTTCGGATCTGCCTATAGTCGTACTGCTGCCAATTTAAAGGGATACCAGAGCTAGATACCTGCTTCAGAACTCTTGATAACCAGTTATTTTTATTACTTGAGATAATCTGCTCCATTAGCGCTAATTTTGGTAACCTCCCTTCCTCCATCTCGATTATTCTCAACCAATAATAAACAGTCTTCAACAAGGCCCTAGTGCCAGTCGCATGGACTCCTGTTTCTGCCCTTACTACACATGCTAGGGTTCCGGGGGACACTGCCAAAATTCTCCTCAGGAACTTATTTTGAGGGGTTTCCAGCCCAGGCAGCTTAACTGACCCCCATATTTCTGCCCCATAGGTAAGTACTGGTTCGATTTTCGCCTGGAAGACCTTTAGCGCTGGGATTAATGAAGATGGAGTTTTCTCTAAAATAAGTTTGTTTAATTGAGCCATCCGAGCCATGGCCTTCCGAGCTCCGGCTTTTACCTGCTTATTCCATTTGCCATTTGTCTGAAATACTAGCCCTAAATAGGTAAATGACTGAACTTGTTCTATTCTTCTGTCATTTAAAACCCATCTCCTTATATTTTGTTGCCTGCTAAATATCATTATCTTTGATTTCTCTATATTAATTGTCAGGCGATTTTTTATACAATATGCTGCCAACCTCCCAAGTGACCTTCGTAGCCCCACCTGTGAGGCCGACAACAAAATTATATCATTGGCATATAACAAGCAATTGACCTGTCTTGTTCTTATACTAGGCCCATGGAGTGATGTATCTTCCAGACATTTTGGGAGGTCACTTAAATATAAGTTAAAAAGTGTTGGGGCTAAAATGCAACCTTGTCTGATGCCCTTTTTTAATGGGATTGCATTTACTTGGGTTTCTGTGTATAACAGTCAAATTAAATATAACAATTTATTTTCTTTTCTATTCTAACTTATATTATCTAATTTATCCCATAAAATTTTTCTATCAATTGTATCAAAGGCTGCCTTCAAATCTATGAATGCCACATACAGAGGTTTTTTCCAAGACTTAAACTTTGTTATTAGATGGTCCAGCACAAAACAATTATCCATAGTAGATCTTCCACTCCTGAAACCTGACTGCTCTTCAGCTAAAATGTTATTTCTCATTATCCAATCCTCTAATTTATGAAGCAAGTGCTTAGCATAAATTTTTGCTGAAATATATATTAGACTAATCAATCGAAAATTATCTGGGTTACCTCTAGAGCCTTTTTTATGTAAGGGGATAATTATTGATGAACGCCAACTAGCAGGAATTTGCCCTGCTCTATTGATAAAAGTAAAGAGACCCGCCAGGACGGGCGCCCACCAGGCTATGTTATCTTTAAATAACGAAGCCGGGAGCGCATCCTGTCCTGGAGTTTTGTTTGTCTTCAGGGAGGAGATTAAACTCCTCACCTCCATGATTGACACTTCTTCCCACTGCGGTAAGGCTTCATATTCCTGTATCAAGCTCGGAGAGGATATAAGCTCATCAGAGCTTTCCGCTGCTGCTGGCGTGGCCAAATGCTTCTCCCATCTTTCTGCACTAATGTTTGGGTCACTTATTAGTTTTCTATCTCTAATAATTTTTGAGACCTCCAACCAGAATAGTGTGGGTGAGGCCAGCTTTGCTGCCTGTTCTAGACCAGCCCATAAGTTGTCGATATAGGAGGCCTTTTTTCTCTTCAGTAGCTGCTTATATTTCTGCCTTATGGTAATATACTCCTTATGTAGTTCCATGTTTGGGCTGATTAAGTATCTCCTAAGTGATTTCCTAAGCTCTTTTTTCTTTTCCTTACAGTCTTTATCAAACCATGTTGAGTAACTAGAATCAGACTGGCCCATTGGCTTGGTAGTCATGGAAAAATGCTTCAATTTATGGCATATTTCCGCAAAACAAACTATAGGCTCTTGTTGACCTGTACTGTTTGCTCATATATGCGCTAAGACTTCCATACATGGTGAAATCATGAATTCAGTCACTGCTTTGCTATCAACCCTCTTCCATGTTAGTCTTCTCTCATGGGCTATTTCTAAGTTGAGGCCTATTTGTTGGATTGTTTGATTCCTTTTCCTTAAATCGGAAGGGATTGCCAGGGACGTCGCAATCGGAAGATGATCACTTTCTGGCCTTGGTAACGTCAAGACCAAAGTTGCCCCTGCTACTAGGCTGTGAGAAACACAAAAATAATCAATAGAACTACATGCCTTGGGGCCAAAAAAAGTTATGGGGTACCTTCTGAGCTCCGAATACTGGCCTACAATTTGAAGGTTATAGTTGTATACCATTGTTAGAAATTTCCCCCCATCTTTGTTCTTTTTCCTGTCTTGGGAGACCCATGATTGTTGGTTATGTAAATATCCATCTGGAATTGTACCGTTTTCAATAAAAGGTTCGAACGAGGGACCCACACGCACATTAAAGTCTCCTGCCAAAATTAGAGGTGTTTTTGTAAATTTTTTATGTATATCTAATATTTTTACCTCTAGAGCCTCCCACAAATCGCCCAATTGCTGGATTGACGTACACATTTGCAAATATCATTGACTTCCCTTCATATGCCAAATGGATTGCTTGAAAAAATAGAGGGCCGTATTCCAAGCATATCTCATTTCCCTTCCATCCTAGTTCGGCTTTTACCAAGATGCCCAATCCTCCAGAGGCTCTTCCCTTTTTAGCTACTCTCTTTACTGGCAGCTGCCAAATATTAAACCCGGGGAGCTCAATTGGGGTCTCATCGCTGCTAACCCAAATCTCCTGCAAGGCAATTACATGGTACCTGTTTAAAAATTTAATACAGTCGTCTGTGCGCCAACTTCCTCTCCATCCTGCCACATTCCAAGGGAGGAAGTGCACTCTTGAAGGAAGTGATTGCTCACTATTTCCTAGTCAGGCTTCTTGGATAATCTCTCCTACCCCTCCTCCCTCATTTACACACACACACCCATTTAATTGCCTGAGTTCAATAGAAGTCTGTTTGGGCGTCATTGCACTGCCTGTTACTTTTGGACTTGCAGGTCCATGGGCTCTATTAATCTCTGCCTCCACGGTAAATGATTTTGCATGAGGCACTGCGTTTGTGTTGTTTCTTGGTATCATCTTTGCCACTAAGGGGGATTGGGGGATTCCTTCCTGGGTGCCTTCCATCTCCGATGTTGTCCCACAACACTTTGCGTTATCAAATCTACTGTCTCTGGTACCTTGTGCTGTATAGACGTGGGCATCAGGCTTCCTGGATTTATAGGCTGCTGACTCTCCAGAGCTGCATCATGCCTTGAAGGGGGTAGAGCTATCGACGCTAAAGGAGCGGCAGAGGAAATAGTCTGCTTCAGCAGCTTCCTCGTCTCTTTAAGTTTTTTAAGTACTTCTTGCTGCTCCATTTGTGAAAGTGAGGAAAAAGTTTCCAAACAGGCAGAATCGAATGTCTCATCTTGTATCAAGCCAATTGAAGGAAGTTTCACTTCAGCTGGGTCCAAAACCCTAACCGACATTTCCTCAGTAACGCTAAATCTCCTCCCTACCTCGGCCAGCCTGCTTTCCCTATTCAGTCCACTTTCCCAAACAGCTGTCCCATGCACTGCCACACTCTCCCTAGGGGCTCTCTGAATTAGCGGGATGACCTCACCACTAGAAAAAACTTGGGTAGGTAAAATTTGATAATAAGCCAAGAATCCTCTCATTTGCATAAGCAGGCTTGGGAAGAGCTGCTGTTTGAACTTAAAAAGAATTCTGAAATAATTATCACGTTGTGGAAGATGTTCATATGCTGCCAAATCTACTGCCCCCTTGTCACACCGAGTAAGCTGTGACAAAGAGGTCACTATCTGTCTTTTTGAAGACCATCTACCCACATTTATCTCAGAATTATATATATTCAATACAATCTGCTCCTTCAATAATCTCCTGTCCCCCCCGCCCCTCCTGTACCATGGGATTTCAGGTCCAACCAGCTCACCATCTCTTGCTTTTTTTCCATGCTTACAGTCAATATATTGTCCGCTTGTTCTTTCCCTCGGTTGCACCATCTGGCCGGGTTGTTCTGTCTGACAGCCAGTTGAACATACCTGCGGCTTTTTCATCTATGCCGCAGCAATAAAATTGATCACAGAGTCCAACTTTAAACGCACCTCTGCAAATTGGTCAAAAATGGCCAAGACTGTCTGAGAAGTGAGCATACTGTGTCGGCTAATGAAATCCCTTATACTAACATTTAGCTGGTTTTCAAGTCCTAAAGCTAATTCACTATGGTTGTAAAACTCCGACTCTAAGCCCTTGTCCCGGCCTGGAGCTGATTCACCCAAAGTTGCTGAGTTATTTGTCATCAAATTACGCAGAGGGGTTCGCAAGCTTCCCAGCTGACTTCCTGATTGATTCTCCTCTGCCTGCAATTCCCACTCCAGGGGGGAATCCCCAAACAATGCCAAAACATCATGGCTAACCAGCAGGGAAAGCGGGGAGGATGCACGACCCACTGTTGAGTGCAAAGGCTGGCAAAATCCGTCAATCTTCTGTTGCTTTTGAGGATTGGTTCCACCTTCCTTACTGTTTGGAGAACAATATGCCATCTTTCTTTTCTTCCCCTTGGGAGAGGCCATCCGGACTCCAGTCAAACACTGCTGCAAAGGTTCTTCCCTGGGGCAAATCAGTCGCTATATGAATAAGCCACAGTCAGGATCTTAGGTTGTCTGAGCACTGGATGGCTGCCATGGATAGCTGGTTTGCTTAGTAGGGAAGACTTACTTCCTCTCATTCACTAAATGCTTCACCAGCTGGAGTAAAAGCTGAGGTAAAAAGCCGGGATAAAAAGTGAACCTTTCGAATAGTAAAATTGATAGCTAAAAGTTAAAAAGTTAAAAATTAAAAATTAAAATTGAGAGTTAAAAATTAAAATTAAAAATAGAGAATAAAACGTAAAAAGGGGAAATAAAGGTTAAAATTGATTTAAAAGTTAAAAGAGTATTTTAAAAGGATTTAAAAGGGATAAAAATAGAGAGTAAAAAGGAGAGCAGGCACAAAGCTGCTACTCACTCATCTAGTCAAAGGAGTCTTTGTTGGCTGAATGCTGAGAAGCACAGATTTCCTCTGCCTTCTGTGTTCCCACCCAGCACTGAAGCAAACAAAATGGGCCAGGGTCTCCCCGCTAAGCAGCCCACCGAGCACACTTGCAGGGAAGGCGGGGCATCCCAACACAGGCAGTTCTGCAGGAAAAGAAACTGCTTTTTTTTGCTGAGCTGAGCCAACGCAGGGTCGCATTGTGGCTCTGTGTCGTAATGGACTTCAGGAGGAGGACAGGACCCCATCTCCCCCATTGTGAAGCCTGTGAGTGAAGATAGATAGATAGATAGATAGATAGATAGATAGATAGATAGATAGATAGGACAAAGAGAGAGAGAGATAAAGAGAGGGAGGGCGGGAGAGAGAAAGAAAGAGAGAGACAGAGGGGAAGGGAGAGAGAGAGAGGGAGGGAAAAAGAGAGAAAAAGAGAGGGAGGGAAAGAGAGGGAGGGAGGGAAAGAGAGAAAAAGGGAGGGTGGGAAAGAGAGAGAGAGAGAGAAAGAGAGAGGGAGAGGGGGAAGAGAGAGGGGGAGGGAAAGAGAACTGATATTACAAGTTTTTCTTTTTTATTGTTGCTAAACGTAATATTTCAAAAGCAGAAAAAAATGAAGGGGCATAAAAGTGCATTATCACGTTTTTCTTAGAACAATTAGCTGAACTCTGCATTGTTTATCATTATTTTAGATAGTAAAACCTCATTATTCAGGTTAAATTGCCATGTTGGCACTTTGGCCTAGGGTTGCCAGGTGTCCACTATTTGAGCGGACAGTCCACTTTTTTCACATTATGTTCACTATTTTTTTTCACAAAATAGTGGACATTTTTTTTATTCGAAAGCTTTATGATGAAATGGTACGTAATCTAAAGCTGTACAGTCTAAGAGAATAAGGATAGGAGAATCGTGTTTGTCTTTTTTTTCGTAAGTTAGAATGAGACAAAGATCGAATGCTCATTGCAATAATCACATTTTACACAACAGCGCAAAAAATGCATTAAAGCAGTTATCTTTTGATATCGAAAATGTAGTGCTGAAGGTTTTTGCCGAATTTTCGAATTCTGCGAAGAAACGAGAAGAGTTGAAATCATTTTTTGAGTTTTGCGAGTCAGAATTCCATGAAGTTTTGCGCCATGTTCCAACACGTTGATTAAGTTTGTTTAAAGCGGTCGAAAGACTTCTTTTAAACTGGATACCTCTAAAATCGTATTTTATTTCTCTTGGATCTGATGAGTGCCATAAGGTTATCTGGAACCTTATTTCGGATCAGGAAAATGAACTCGCAAAGGACGATAAACCAACAATTTCAGAATTGTATTTATATTTCACGCACTTCTTCATATCAATAATGCAAGACACCCTACTGAAGCTGGAAAGCAAGAAAATTTTTGCATGTGATCTTCACATTATCATGTGTAAGCTGTGTGATTCTTTGCAAAACAAATACGATGAGCAGTTTTTTGGAATGAAAGTTTTATTTGCCTTACGTAAAAAACATTTGCCTGAGAATGCCGTGCCAAAGTTCAAGAAAGAAGCCATCAATGTGTATCAAAGAGCCATTGCGTACCTAGAAAAGTGGTATAATTTCACCGATTCAGTATATGAGACGCTAAGTTGTTTCAATCTAATTGATCGCAATAATCCTCCAACTTTAGAAGAAATGACAAACATCTGGTTATTATCACCATGGCGAGAAGAACTTCCACCCAACACTCTCTTCGATGAAATTTCTGCCTTAGAAGAAGTTTATGTTCATCTGCAGGGCAATTCATCCCTTGATAAGTGGACGTACTTTTTCAAGAAAGAGCCAGCTCCAAGTTTACTGAAACTGTTCCAGTATTGTGCATCAATTCCGGTATCAAATGCAAACGTTGAACGAATTTTCAGCGTCATGGGAAATTTGCGGACTGACGAACGTAACCGACTGCTTGTATCAGTTCAAAGTGAACTTTGTATATTTTTTAATATTTCTCAACGTTGTACTGAAATTAAAGAATTATTCCTTAAACACAAAGAATTGATCAAAGCTGCGCAGTCAAATAAAAAATACACACGACAGCAAAGTAAAATGTAATTTAATATTTTACATATTATTATAATATATTTGATGTTTTGAATTTTAAGTAAAGTTTTGAAGTGATTATTTTAATATGTGTTAAAATATTTGTACGAAAATATATAATTTAATTGTAATTTTTTTTTATTTTTTTACTACTTAACCCCCCCCTCCCACTTGTCCACTATTTTTTGGAAGCAGACCTGGCAACCCTACACTTTGCAATAAATAAGTGGTTTTTGGATTGTGGTTTGGACACTCAGTCTCTAAAAGTTTTGCCATCACTGTCCTAGAACTTGATTTCTTTTCATTTTTCTTGACCTTTCTCACAAAATGCTTCAAAACTTTAACAGATTTGTTTTATAAATCCAAATAGAAAAATTATTTCGTTCACACTTTGTTTTCTCATTAGTATCTCTTTTAACTATTAAGACATCACCTGATTTCCTTTATATGTTCAATATAAATAATATCCCATATCATTCTTGTAATGACTTGGAGTATTCTATCACAGTGTTGGCGAACCTTTTTGGCACCGGGTGCTGAAACAGGAGCATGCGCTTGCACATGGGGGAGCACCGGAAACCGGAAGAGCAGGTCCCTGGCATGCATGTGCGTGCTGGGAAGCTGAGCTTCCAGTTTATGGTGTATGCATGTGCGCTGGTCACCTGGTCTTCTGGTTTCTGGCATGCATGCATGTGTGCACAAAGACTAGCTGGCCAGCGTGCACATGTGCACCGGGGAGCTGCTCTTCTGGTTTCCGGTGTTCCCATGTGTGTGAAGATCAGCTGGCTGGCAGAACCCAGAAGAACAATGGGTGACAGCTGGTGTGCCAGGAGAGATGGCTCTGTGTGCCACTTCTGGCATGCATACCATAGGTTTGCCATCATGATTCTATCATTTCAGATGAGTCTCAACTTTCAACCTCTTCCATAACAACTGTTCAACATAGTATATTGATTTATTGATAGAGCATAAAGACCTGGCTCTGCCAGTTGGCTTTAGGTCCAATTGGGGGAGTTCCATGCTGGAGGTGGCTGCTGGATTGATGGCAGACTCCATCTGCCCCTCTTGTTTTCTGCTCTCTACCTGTCCATCTTTCTTTTTTGGTAATCATGTATTTGTATTTCCCATTGTGTTCTTTTTCATTGTTTATTTTATTGCTGTTCAAAGTCTTTTAATTTACTCCTTTTTATTGTTGTAAGCTGGCTAGAGTAGCCAGTTTACAACAATAAACATGGCAAGATAGGCCGAAATAAATTTAACAAATAAATAAAATAGAGGCAAACATTCATAAAATTAATTTTAAAAATATCCCACAATATGTCCAATGTTAAAATACTTTTCTCCATTCTGTATTACTAAGTCAAATGTAAATGTTCTTCTCATATAATAGTGATCTTTACTTCTTTCTATTTCCCTCTTGTGTCCAACCTTCAAAGCCTCATCCTATCTTTAAAAAAAAACAGAACAAAAGCATTTTCCCATAAGAAGGATTTTTGAAAGCAATAGTTTTAAAATGATTTGAATCCACTCCTGGACTCACTTAGATGAGAAATGTACTGACTATCACAGTTAAGAATGTCAAGAACCACTTCAATGATGCATTCTTCAATTTTCTCCTATGGTAGCCAATACTCATTCACTTGTTCAGCCTTTTTCTTGCAACACTTGAAAGTTCTTGGACTCCAAGCAATTGAAGGAGACTGAGTTTGCAGTGAAAATGAATTGAATTGAGTCAGGATGAGCAATTAGAAGACAACATTTTGCCATAGCAGCTTTTTAAATGTTAAATCAGCTGCAGGCTAACTGCATAGCTGCTTTGTTTTCCTGCTGTTTTGAATACTGCTTCCATGCTTCAAAAATAGCTCTTTGGATTGCTAACTTCTAGGCTGAAATTAAGTAGGATAAGCAAACTTCTCTATTTATCGGATTATTTATGAATGTTCAATAGCCAATGCTCATAGCCAGTTAGGAAAACACATTATAATTATACTTGTTCTGGTTAGGCACAAGGGCACAGTAACAGCGGTAGCATCATTTCATTACCTCTGGCTATTTCAATAGTTAGTGAGAGAAAGAGATTGTTGCAATATTTTCAGGATCAGACTCAATAAAAATAATAGGAGTTAGAGCTTTAAATATATTTCTTTTTAATTATGATAGGCATTCTATATTCACCGAGTATTCAAGGTAGAAGCAGCAAGAATGGTGAGGGTGGCTCCTTATATATACAAGGGGTGGAGCTAGGAATGGGAGTGGTAAGTTATGAATACATTAAAGTCCAAAGAATAAGTTAACCTCTGATGTTCCATATATACATTATTTACACATTGGAGAATAAGGCATTTACATCTGACAAATCCCCCTCTAAATGCCGGTTCGTTGCACAACACCAATTACATTCTGATTCAGGACAATATAATACATATAATTTAGAAGTTAAATATTTGTGTTGCTTAGAAGGTAAGGGTTTTGTTAATATGTCAGCTAATTGTTCAGAAGTATCGCAATGTATTGCTTTAATGAATCCGTCTTGAGACAGTTGTCTCACATGCTTAAACTTTATATCAATATGCCTGGACCTTTGTCCAATTGCATCGGATCTGGATATTTCAATGGCCGCTTTATTGTCTTCATGCATAATAAATGGTAAAGTGGGTTTCTTCCAAACATCAGTGATCAGATCATTGAACCATACAAGGTTATTTGCAGCCTTGGACAAACAAACATATTCCGCTTCTGTAGTAGAAGTGGCTACTAGTTCTTGTTTACCAGTATACCAGTAAACTGGACAATCATTCAATAGAAAAACATAACCAGAAGTACTCTTTCTGCATGATGTATCACCAGCCCAATCTGCATCAGCATAACAAGTAATTTTTGGTTCTCTGTCATTATTGGGTTCCAACATTAAACAAAAATCTAATGTACCCTTCAGATATCTTAGAATTCTTTTGACAGCTTCCCAATGATACAAGGTTGGTTTACTAACATATCTTGACAGTAGATTGAGAGGTAATGCAATATCTGGCCTAGTCCAATTAGATATATAAAGGAGTGAACCTATAACTGATCTGTAAAATGTGTTGTCTTTAAACTCAGGGGAAGATTCATCAGTGTTTCTAAGAAAATCAGTTTGCATAGGGGTGTCACAGGTTTTGGCATTATTTAAGTTACATTTGTTTAGGAGTTCGATGATTTTATCTTTCTGTGTAAGTTTGAATCCCCTTTTAGTTTTGTTAATTTGCACACCAAGGTATTTATTCACTTTACCCAGAGATTTCAGTGAGAAATGTTCATTTAACTTATTTACAAAGATTTCCCTGCTCTCTTTATGCTTTCCAATGTATAAAATATCGTCCACGTAAATTAATACAAATTCAATATGATCATTACTCTTTTTTACAAAGAAACAGTTATCTGCAGTGGTGGCGTTGAAATCCATGGTCTTAAGTACTTTTACCAAGCAATCGTACCATCTTTTGCCGGATTGCTTTAATCCGTACAGACTCTTATTTAATAACCAAATTTCGTTCTTATTAGTGTATTGACTGTGTGGTGCTCTTACATATATTTCCTTATCTAATTTTGCATGTAAGTATGCGGTCTGTATGTCATATTGGAATACGTCCAGATTGAGTGCAGATGCTACTACAAGGGCTGTTTTGACACTCTCTGTTCTCACTGTGGGTGAATATGTATCAGTATAGTCTTCTGGGTATTTTTGTGCATAGCCTTGTGCAACTAGTCTAGCCTTGTATAAGGTATTGCCTCCTTCTAAGTTCTTAATTTTATAAATCCACCTGGTACCTATAATTGTTTTATCCTTAGGTGCGATCGCAGGTGTGAATACATTTAATCCTTGTAAACTTTCCATCTCTTTTTCCATAGCTAGTTCCCATTTTTCTCTTTCTTTATGTGGAAGTTTCAATACTTCTTCATATGTGTTAGGTGTTATTTGTTCTCCATTCATATGCATTATGTAATCTTTGTATTTATTTGGTATTTGGTTTCTATTGTTTCTAATAGTTCTTTCAGGCTTGCTATGGTTATCATGCAAATATCTAGCTTCCTTTTTTGTTAATGTGTCTGTCTTTATTTTATGCTGACTATTAGTCCAAGTTTTGGTTTTGTTCTTACTTTTGTTAATATTTTGATTTTCTGTTGTTCCTTCCTCGCAAGATATCGTATCTTTACATTTATTAGGAAATATTTCATTAAGGTGCAATTTTGACCAATTGGCCTGTTCATGGAACACAGCTGTTCTGGATACTATAAATTTGTTATTACTATCAATAAATCTGTACCCTTTGGTTCCAGTTTCGTATCCCATGAATCTTAATCTCCTGGATACGTTTTCTCCCTTTCTCCTCAATTGTTTAGGTATGTGTACGTCTGCAGTGACTCCAAATATGTGCATGTGTGATAATTTGGGTTTTCTATTGTACATCACCTCATATGGTGTCTTATTCACAATACTGGACCAGGTTCTATTTTGAGTGTAATTTGAATAATGTAATGCCTCTGACCAAAATTGTTTGCCTAAACCAGCATCCTCTAATGTGCACCTAATCATGGTTTGTAGTGTGGAATTTTTCCTCTCTGCAACTCCATTTTGAAATGCAGAAAAAGGATTGGACGTGAAATGTAACATTCCTCTATCCTTTAACCATTGGGAGAATTCTTTAGACATGAACTCACATCCCCTATCTGTCATAATTTGCTTTATTCTGATATTATGTTGTGTTTCTATACGTTTGTAGAATTCCTTAAATTTCTGAAATGTTTCATCCTTGTGCTTTAATGTGTAAACAAAACCATATCGGCTGTAGTCATCCACTATTGTTAAGAAGTAACGTTTTCTATAGGTAATTGAGGGACTTAATGGACCAACTAAGTCCATATGTACCAAATCAAAAATATTGTTAGTTGATCTGTTAGATTTTTTTGGTCTGGGACTGGTTTTTAGTTTGGTGGATTTACATACTGAGCATTCCAAATAATTTTCACAATTTTTTATTTTGACACCTTCTGCGTGTTCAGTCATTTTTTGTACTACAGGAAAGCTTGCATGTCCTAACTTCCTGTGTAAGATGTGAGCACACTCATCATGAATTGGTTTACCTATTTTTGGTTTCTTTTCCTTGTATGTATTTTTGTGATCATGAGTTATTCTACACTCATCATTGTCACTGTTACTGACATTTTCATCATCTGCTTCAATACAATCTTCCATATTTGAATCAATGTTATGTAAACATCTTTCTTTAGTTATCAGATAGGGTAGACCTCCTTTTATCATTACAGTACCTACATTTGTTTTGTTCTTTTCTATAGTTGCTTTCCCCTTTGAGAAAACTATATTGATATCAGATTCTCTGCTTAATTTTATGGCACTTAGTATGTTGTGAGGTATTTCTGGGATTAATAATACCCCCTCTATTTTCCCTAGACCAGGCAAGGTCACATTTCCTTTGCCTAGTACTTGAACCTTTTCTTGATTAGCTACCTTTATCACAAACTTATCTTCTATAAATGAAGATAATATACTTTTGTTGTTGGTGGTGTGATTTGTTGCACCAGAATCAATAAGCCAATTGTTATTCTCATCCTGCTGTGTTCTGGTGCTGTCTTGTTTATTTAGCCCATTCAGTGACCCAGATTTCCTCTCTTTTGAATTTTCTCTACCTTCTTTGTAATTTGGTGGACTTCTATATTCGTGTCTATCTGTGGAAGATTGTCTGTAATTATATTTGCTCCTATATTCTGGCCTATGTCTCTCTCTTGAGACTTTGGGGCAGTCTCTTCTACTATGTTCCCTGGATCCACAATTGTAGCATCTAAAGGCCTCATTATGTTTATCTTGAAAGACTACTTTCCTAAAAGGTTTGTGGTCTGTTTGGTTACTGGATCGATTTTTTCTTGAATTGTCTTCTGCTATCAATTTGTTAGATAGACTTTCTATGGATAAATATCCCAAATTAATGGTATCTAAGTGTGACATAAAGCTATCCCATGATGGATCAAGTGAATTGATAATAACACTTTTCATTGTTTGATCTGAAATCACTTCCCCCCTCAATTGTAGCTCAGCTCTTATTTTGTTTAGATTTATCAAATGCTCACTTATAGAAACCCCTGGTTTTACTCTAGAGGAAAAGAAATCCTTAGACATTCTTGTGGTTGTAGCTACGCTATCGCTGTGAAATAGATTAAACATGCATTGAATTATTTCTGATACAGTTAGGTTTGGTTTGATGCTATGATACATTGCAGGAGACACGCTAGATATTATTATGAAAAATGCTCTATGATGTAAACAATCTATTTTTAAAGTCCAAGGTCTTCTTGGAGGGCTAGTTATAAAGAATAGTAAATTTTCTTTCATGAAAATAACCTGAAGCTGTTGATACCACTCTTGTAAATTAATGCCATCAATTCTAAGTTTTGGGAAGTCACTGGGTAAGTTACCTACGTTATTCTGTCCATTACTTACAACCTG